>NC_132933.1:1460835-1799861 GCF_047675955.1 Chlorocebus sabaeus
TAATGATTATTATTATTATTATTTTGAGACAAGGTCTCACTTTGTTGCCCAGGCTGGAGTGCAGTGGCGCGATCTCAGCTCACTGCAGCCTCCATCTCCCCGGGTTCAAGTGACCCTCCCACATCAGCCTCCCGAGTAGCTGGGACTACAGGCGCATGCCACCACGCCAGGATAATTTTTGTATTTTTTGTAGAGACGGGGTTTTGCCATGTTGCCCCAGCTGCTCTTGAACTCCTGAGCTCAAGTGATCCACCCGCCTCGGCCTCCCAAAGTGCTGGGATTACAGGCGTGAGCCACCGAGTCCTGGGGTAAACTACTGATTCCCTAAACCAACTAGGAACATTCTCTTGCCTTTAATTTAGCTATTCCCTTTTCCTGCAGACAAAGCCACCAATTCTTCATGTCAGATATTCCACCTGCCCACTCGGGCTTTTCAGGGAAGGCTGAAGTGATTGACAATAACAGACAGCAGTCTTCTGACTGCATTTGCTCTCCTTGACCTCTGGCAAAAACAAGAATTGGTGGCTGCCAAGTGGTTAGTTCCAGGTGAGTTTCACTGACAGCGTCAGGTAGGCCCAAGAGCACAGGCAAGTAGAATACAAAAATTCACATTTCCTTCAAAAAGGACAGAACTTTTTGGTTTTCCTTCTTTGGGTTTTCCAACTGACTCCTTTCTCCCTCTGGCCAATTTTACCCCATCCTCAGACAGTCCCTACCCTTACTGCCCTTTTCCAAATTGCAGTCTTCAGCCCCAGCATGTGCCAAGTCAAGCCCTCTCACCTGTTCTAGTCTAAATACTGTCTACTTCCATCAGGACCCTTCAACCCCATTTGAAAGGGACAGAACAACCTTTCCAGAACACCAAGTACAAACACACAAATCACTTCTGCCTTACTGATCCCTGGAGGCTAAAGAATGGCTGAGAGTTACGGTTGCAAATGTTTTTGATCATCCACACATCAAACCCTTATAAGAACTTTCAGCATATGTATATTTGCTCATATTATGTGCACATACTAACTTGAACTTTGTAAAACACACACAAAAAACTTTTTTTTTTTTTGAGATGGAGTCTTGCTCTGTCAACCAGGCTGGAGTGCAGTGGCATGATCTCAGCTCACTGCAACCTCCGCCCCACCCCGGGTTCAAGAGATTGTCCTGCCTCAGCCTCCCAAGTAGCTGGGAATACAGGCGCACACCACCAGGCCCGGCTAATTTGTTTGTACTTTTAGTAGAGGCGGGGTCTCACCGTGTTATCCAGGATGGTCTCGATCTCCTGACCTTGTGATCCACCCGCCTCAGCCTCCCAAAATGCTGGGATTACACGTGTGAGCCACCGCACCTGGGTAACAGAGTGAGACCCTGTCTCTAAATAAATAAATAAATAAACTTTTAAAATAAATTTAAATATCAATAAATTAATTAAAAGTATATTATTTGGCTGGGCGCAGTGGCTCACGCCTATAATCCCAGCACTTAGGGAGGCTGAGGCCGGTGGATAGTTTGAGGTCAGGAATTCGAGACCAGCCTGGCCAACATGGCAAACCCTGTCTCTACTAAAACATATAAAAATTAGCCGGGTGGTAGTGGCGCATGCCCGTACCTCCCAGCTACTCAGGAGGCTGAGGCAGGAGAATCGCTTGGATCCGGGAGGTGGAGGTTGCAGTGAGTCAAGCTTGGCCCACTGCACTCCAGCCTAGGCGACAGAGCGAGACCCTGTCTCAAAAATAAATAAATAAATAAATAATAAAATGAAATGTATATTATTTATTTGAAACATTAGAGACATGGGTGGTTTTGTTCAGTTTTGTTTTTTTTTTCACATCTGCAACCATGTGTCTTGTGCACCTACCCGGGGCAAATACCTCCGACTCCATCAGTCTTGACAAGAGGTTGAAGTGTGCAGATTGATTCCAGTTGCCCCAACAAGCTTTGGGAACATATGATCCCCCTTCGCTCTGCACCTCTGTACTGTCTTCCGACACTCTTTCTACACGTTCCCATCATATTTTTCCCCAACCTTCTGCCTTCTATTCCTTTACCACGAAGCCTCCGCACCTTGCTAGTGGCGCCAAAGTTTGGAAAGGCAGACAAGTTCACTTAATGTTCCACGATATAGAAATTGGCCCTCGCCGGGCGCAGTGTCTCACGCCTGTAATCCCAGAACTTTGGGAAGCCGAGGCGGACTCACGAGGTCCGGAGTTCGAGACCAACCTGGCCAACATGGTGAAAGCCCGCCTCTACTAAAAATACAAAAATTAGCCGGGCGCGGGGGCGGGCGCCTGTAATCTCAGCTATGCGGGAGGCTTAGGGAGGAGAATGGCTTGAACCCGGGAGGCGGAGGTTGCAGCGAGCCGAGATCGTGCCACTGCACTCCAGCCTGGGCGACAGAGCGAGACTCAGTCTCAGAAGATAAATAGAAAAAGGCGCTCGGTCAATGCTTGAACGAAAGGAGGAACTCCGCACAGAACCCGGCGTCCAGGTCGGTCAAACTCAGCCCTGGAGCCTCAGGGCTGGGCACGCTGATCGGCAACGTGGCCAAAACCCTAACCCCGGGCTCCCAGCCCTAGCGGCAGCCCACGGGCGCCCCAGCCCTGCTAACGGCTAACCCTCTGTCCCACTGCCTTTAGAGGTCGCAGCGTAATCGGGAATGCCTGGGGCTCCCTCCCAGAGCGGGTCGCCCCAGCAATCACAACAAGTTCAGATGCGCTGCCAAGCGATTGGTCCACGCAGCGCCGGGCGCCGACCAGCTTACCCGCACCACGCCCGCGCCCGCGCGGGCGCGTCATTCCCAGAGACGTCACAACCGGTCGGAACCCAGCGAGCCGCTGGAGTTGAGCTGGACGCTGAGGGAGGGGTGGGGCCCTGACGCGCTGGGCGGGGAAGGGCGGGGCCTCGGTGGGGCGGGGCCCTGACGGGCCGAGCTCGCGGGCGTCTGCTGGCCCCGGCAGACGCTGCAGCTGAGCTGCCCCGTGGCTGTGGCAGGTGAGAACCTCCGGAAGGGAGGCGGCCTCTGGCCCCGACCCCGCTCCGCGATCGCCCACTCGGGCGCCCGGTCGGGCCTGGCAGGGAAGGGCCGCCGCCGCTCGTTCGCGAGGCCTGGCGGGGCTGCGGGGCCCAGGAATGTCGTAAGGTGCTCCCCCAGACCCCGAAGCGGCCCGAGTGGGTCGCCGCCTGTGGGACGGCGGCGTGCCCTTCCTTTCCTCCCTCCCAGGTCCGCGCCAGAGCTCTGCTAACGACCCGTCCGACAACTTCCGGACTCCCAGGTAGGGAGGAGCCCTTGCCAGTTACCCCGAATACCTGGCCGGTGTGGAAGGGCCGGGACTCCCTCCCCTGACTTGGGGGTGCATCTGCTCAAACTCTGTCGGCCCCTCAAGCAGAAATGGTGTAGGATCTGGGCCAAACCCCTCTTGGAGTGAGTCAGAGCCACCAGCCCTACTGGAGGGATGGGGCATGGAGTGAATGGCCCCTAGCCTTTCCCTTCTGACTGGTTCGTATCACCCTGGTGGCTTCAGCCCTGGTGCCTTCATCTTAGCTCCTCTACTTTGCTTCTCCCACCCCACTGGTTTTCCTGCCTCCCTCTTCAGAGATAAGACACATGGCTGGACCAAGGCCTCCAGGGTAAGTGACCCGAACTTCAAGCCAGCAGAGGCCATGTCATCCTAAGCTAGGGATAGGGGAGGCTCGCCAGGATGAACTTTTGGCTTAACCTAACCTCTGCTCCCTACTTCTGCCTTTCACCCCAGTCTCAGATGACGGGAGGCCAGTGCCAAAGTGATAGGATCTACAGGCCGGGCGCGGTGGCTCAAGCCTGTAATCCCAGCACTTTGGGAGGCCGAGACGGGTGAATCACGAGGTCAGGAGATCGAGACCATCCTGGCTAACACGGTGAAACCCCGTCTCTACTAAAAAATACAAAAAAAATTAGCCAGGCGAGGTGGCGGACGCCTGTGGTCCCAGCTACTCGGGAGGCTGAGGCAGAGAATGGCGGGAACCCGGGAGGCGGAGCTTGCAGTGAGCCAAGATGGCGCCACTCACTCCAACTGGGTGACAGAGCAAGACTCCGTCTCAAAAAAAAAAAAAAAAAAAAAAAAAAAAAAAAAAAAAAAAGGATCTACAGAGGCAGTCCTCTTCTAGGACCGGGACACAACAGTGCATGAGGCAACTGACAGGGGTGATGTAAAGCTGTTGTGTCTCCAGCCTGGTTGCCCCAGTTCTAGCAGGTGATGTGACACTACAGTGGTCCCTGCCCAAATTGAGAAATGGAAGGAGGTGCTGCTGGTCCCTAGAAACACTCATAGTTCCATTGGGAGTTTGAGGCTCTGGTAGCCGCGCATGTGAGCATGGAGGGGAGCCCCGGACTCTGAGCACAGCCTCTCAGATATATCACAGTGGCACTGGGAGTCTCAAAGTCTGGGACCAGTGGGAGCTCTGACAAAAGAAGAAAGCCCCCCAGTAGACATGTGGCTCTGTCTGATCCATTCCTGCTGCCCATTCTGGCAACTTCCCTGGGGAGGGAGGACCTGCTTCCCAGCAGGACCCTCATCAAGTCACTGTAGGGGCAGGTAGAGCAAGCCAGGGAGCCACAGCCAAATGGCACTCAAGGGCCAGCACTAGGCATTGCCTCTCTATTCCTGAGTGTGGGGCAAGGGTCCCTGCTGAGTTTTACTCTTAGCAGCGGGTTTCCAGATCCCCATGCTCCTGGGTTCTTGACTGCACGCCCTCACCAGCTGCCTCTCTGTGTCCCTTACCTCCTCAGGGAGAGCCCTGCCATCAAGGAAGGCAGCACAGGACTGGGACCCACCCATGAATCCTTCTCAGGACAACCCAACAGCACCAGTGGGGATGTTCTCCTAAGCCACAGAGGGCCTGGGCACGCATCGGCCCTCCAGGAAGAGCCATGGTGTTAATGCAGGGCAGGGGCAGCTCTCAGCAGTGGCCTGGTCTGGGAGGCGAGGATGGTGGCACAGGTCCCTTAGGCATGCTCAGAGCTGCCCTGCTGCTCATCAGCCTGCCGTGGGGGGCCCGAGGGACAGCCAGCAGCAGCCTCAGCACTGCTGGGGGTCACACTGTGCCGCTGACTGGGGGCCGCTACTTGAGCATTGGAGATGGCTCTGTGATGGAGTTTGAGTTTCCTGAGGAGAGTGAGGGCATCATTGTGATCTCCAGCCAGTACCCAGGCCAAGCCAACAGGACGGTGCCCAGCCCCATGCTCAGGGTTACATCCCTGGACACAGAGGTGCTGACCATCAAGAACGTGAGTGCCATAACCTGGGGAGGTGGGGGTGGCTTTGTGGTGGGCATCCACTCAGGCCTGGCTGGGCTGGCCCCACTCCACATCCAGCTCCTGGACGCCCATGAGGCCCCGCCCACACTGATTGAGGAGCGGAGAGACTTCTGCATCAAGGTCTCCCCTGCTGAAGACACCCCTGCCACCCTCAGCACCGACCTGGCCCACTTCTCGGAAAACCCAATACTCTACCTGCTCCTGCCTCTTATCTTTGTCAACAAGTGTTCGTTTGGGTGCAAAGTGGAACTCGAGGTTCTGAAGGGGCTCATGCAGAGCCCCCAGCCCATGCTGCTGGGCCTCCTGGGCCAGTTTCTGGTCATGCCCTTGTACGCTTTCCTCATGGCCAAAGTCTTCATGCTGCCCAAGGCCCTGGCTCTGGGCCTCATCATTACCTGCTCATCGCCTGGCGGCGGAGGGAGCTACCTCTTCAGCCTCCTTCTTGGAGGGGACGTCACCCTGGCCATCTCCATGACTTTCATCTCTACGGTGGCTGCCACTGGTTTCTTGCCTCTGTCTTCAGCCCTCTACAGCCACCTGCTCAGCATCCATGAAACACTCCATGTGCCCATCTCCAAAATCCTGGGCACTCTGCTGTTCATCGCCATCCCCATAGCAGTGGGCGTGCTGATCAAGTCCAAGCTCCCCAAGTTCTCCCAGCTGCTGCTGCAGGTCATCAAGCCCTTCAGCTTTGTGCTCCTCCTGGGCGGCCTTTTCCTGGCCTATCGCATGGGGGTCTTCATCCTGGCAGGCGTCCGGCTACCCATTGTACTGGTGGGTATCACAGTGCCCCTGGTTGGCCTGTTGGTGGGCTACTGCCTGGCCACATGTCTGAAGCTGCCGGTGGCCCAGCGGCGGACGGTCAGCATTGAGGTAGGGGTGCAGAACAGCCTGCTGGCCTTGGCCATGCTGCAGCTATCCCTCCGCCGCCTTCAAGCTGACTATGCCTCCCAGGCCCCCTTCATTGTGGCGCTGAGCGGCACCTCCGAGATGCTGGCCTTGGTCATTGGCCACTGCATCTACAGTAGCCTGTTCCCAGTTTCCTGAGGCCTCTGGGTCAAGCTTTCATCAGCCCCAGCCCCCACACTCCACCAAAGTTCTCATGCACTATGCACTCAGAAAAATCCAGGCTTATTTTTTTTACTGATTTTTTATTCTCCAGCTTTCAGTGCCACAGTGGCCATGCTGAGTTAGGTAGGTGGGCGCTGCCCAGAAAATATATTTCAATAAAACAGAGAAGCAAGCTTGGGTCTCTTCTAATCTTTGCCTTTTGGGGCCTGGGCGTGGGGGTAGAAAGAGTGTGCTGGGTAGGTGTGGACCAGGGTGGAGGGCCAGCTTGGGTGACACGGTGACCCACCCCTGCATAGGCTTTATCAGCCCTCCCCGGGCGTGTCCCCACTGTAGGAGAGGTGGGAGGATGAGGGCAGAGGCTGGCCCCGTTACCCCCTCTCAAGCTCAGTGGGGTGTTTCGCAGCCAGACCAGAAAGGAGGAGCCAGAAAGCCAGCAGGCAGGGAGCCGGGGCGGGCCGTCTGTGGGTACGCAGGGCCAGGTTCCGCCAGCAGTAACGGCGCGTGGGGTGGTCCAGGCAGTCTGCGGGGGCGAGCGTACCTTCTGGCCCTTCCTTCTCCATTCCCTAGCTCCCAGATGACGCCAACCTGGCCCGACTAGTTCCTGCTCCCAACTCCCCGGCGCTGTTGCTTTGGGAGGGGTCCGCCGGCCAGGGCGGTCGCTGCGCGTGTGCTAGGCGGGACCCCAGGGGCACTCCTCCCGGGCTGCAACTGGGCCGGGGGGCGGGGCCGGGGCGTGGACGAGGCAGGAGGGCGGGGCCGGGAAGCGCGGGCGGCGGGCGCGCCCCTCTCGCTGCTTCCGGCGGCGGCGGGCGGTTCCAGCGCGCGCCCGGGGCGGCGGCGCGCGCGGGGGGGTGGTTGGGGTGCGCGCCGGCCCGAGTGGACGCCGTCGCGACCGCCATGCAGCTGACGGTGAAGGCGCTGCAGGGCCGGGAGTGCAGCCTGCAGGTAGGGTCCCCTGGCCGGGCGGCCGGGTCCGGCGCGCTCTCTCGCCGGCTCCTGGCAGGGTGACCAGCAGGGCCAAGGGCGGGCACGGGGCGGCCGGGCCGGGGACTGGGAGCCGGGAGAGCTGCCCTCGGGAGCGGACGCGTGGGCTTCGCCGCCTGGGGACCGCGGCCTCAACCCTTGCCTCCCACCCTCCGCGCGGCCAGGTGCCGGAGGACGAGCTGGTGTCCACGCTGAAGCAGCTGGTCTCCGAGAAGCTGAACGTCCCCGTGCGCCAGCAACGGCTGCTGTTCAAGGGCAAGGCCCTGGCAGGTACCCAGGGAGAGGAGACGCCCAGGGAGCCCCGCAGGAAGCGGGACTGGGGTGCGCGGGCCGAGGCCGGCAGCCGTGTAACGGGTCGGGGTGCCGGCGCCAAGCGCCACATGACCCAAGGGAGGCGGCCGCATGCCTCACTGCCGGATGCCGCAGCGCTCCGCTCCCGCCGCCCGAGGCGGTCTCGCGTCCCGGGCCACCCCCACGGCGGCGGAGGAGGAGGAACCCATCGATCTGTCTTTGGCAGATGGGAAACGACTCTCGGATTATAGCATCGGGCCCAACTCCAAGCTCAACCTAGTGGTCAAACCCCTGGAGAAGGTGCTACTAGAAGAAGGCGAGGCCCAGAGGCTGGCCGACTCCCCACCCCCGCATGTCTGGCAGCTAATCTCCAAAGTCTTGGCCCGCCACTTCAGTGCGGCAGATGCCAGCAGGGTCCTGGAACAGCTACAGAGGGTGAGAAGGGTAACCCTGGGTATCCTCTCCAGGCCCAGTTCCTCCCAGCCCCTACCTCTGTTGCAGTGTATGGCTCCCCACTGGTAGCCCCTGAATCTTCCTGTCCTTCTCTCCCCAGGATTACGAGAGGTCCCTGAGCCGCCTGACGCTGGACGACATCGAACGGTTGGCCAGCCGCTTCCTGCACCCTGAAGTGACTGAGACGATGGAGAAGGGCTTCTCCAAATAGCATTCTCGGAGCATGGGGAGGTGCCCAGTGCCAGGCCACAGCAGCATGTCGCACTAAGTGTGTTCACCTGTTGCAGTTGGGCTCATAATAATAGCTGGCATGTACCTGGCTCTGGCCACGTGCTAGGCACTCCTCACAGCTTGACGAGGGTTTGCTGCCACACCCTCAGAAGAGGTGAGCCAGCACAGCAGAGGCACTGGCGATGAAGTGGCGGAGCCCCAGTTGGAATCCAGCGGCTTCTGAAAGTGCCTTGGTGTGAGAAGGAGGAAGGGGCTGCTTGGAGAGCTGGGCTCTGGCATGTCATGTTTAGCCCACTGAGAATATACCCTCAGGTGACTCCTTCCCAATCCTGAAAGGGAAAGCAGCTGTCACCTGACCTCTGGCGGGTCCAACATAGCCTTCAGCTTACCTCTGCAGGAGGCCAAGTGACAGCCAGCCCTGGAACCACCACACCCCCACCAGCTGCTGCAGCCAGTGTGCTTTCGACAAATGAAAAAGCAGGTTGGGGCCAGGGAGTCAGCAAGTCACCGCAGCTCTGTGATGTGACTTCGGGGGAGTCTCAGTGCCACTTTGGTCCCCAGCCACGGACTTTATACAGTGAGGGCCACTCCCCGACCTGAGTCAGTGTCCTTCGTCTCACAGTGCCCCCCTCCCTTCTGTTCAGTAAACAAACTGAAGCCAAAAGCGAAGCAGTGGCCAAGTGTGACCCAGAGATGGGGTGTCCTGGCCCTTAGTGACACAGCTCCTCTCTGGGCACCCTGTCTGCTTGTCTCCTCCAGGAAGCGTTAGGGCTGATGGGTGACTCAGCAAGGCAATGTCAGAACTGGGACTGGGCATAGGCCTTTGTCCTCGTCCCCAGCGCTCGCCTCCCTGTGGAACATGAACACATCCCAGCCACCTGTGTACAGGCGCTCACTTCGTGTGCTCCTTGTTGCCTGAGAGAAAACCTTGGGGTGCCAGGGTGGGGACAGAAACATGGGCTGGGTTCCAGTTCCTTCTCCACTGTGCCCTGTGCGTGGGCACAAGAGGACATCTAGCCACCTGCTCCTTGGAGGCCCCAGGGGTGGGAGAGGCTAGAAGGAAGCCGCAGCAGGAGGACGCCACTCTGGGCCCTCCACCCTTGCCAAGTGAGCCGCTCACAGTGTGGTCGGGGCTGCACGTGCTGGAGGCCCTCCTGCCTGGGCCTGATGGGGCAAATATTGGGTCCCTGGGCTGGAAAGATGGACAGAGGCCCAATGGGTGAAGGCTTTGAAGAGCACACAGAAGCCCCTGGCTCCCCACGAGAGCTGGAGAGCCATGTATATGGCTTCAAAGCCACCTATGGCAGGGACACACTTGTGAGCATGGGCGGCCTGCAGCTCAGGTGATACATTTACCAGTGCTCTTGTTTGCGTGGTGCCAGGAAATTGATTTTGGAAAATGAAATAACATTAAAGGTGAATGTGAGACTTCCACTTTTATCCAAAAGGAGCTATATTAGCTAGGCTGTTTCTGATATCCAATCATTGGTTTAACAATAAAGGCAATTTGTTTAATCAGCAACGGAAATTTCTTGGCTTACGAAAGTGAGAAGCCCAGTGGGATCGGCATTGGCAGCAGGGGAGCAATTCATCCAGTGTCTTCCTGCCTCCCTCTGCATTTGTGTCTGCCACATCCCAGGCCACCACCTCCAAGGATGAAAAGATGGCTGCTTGCAGCTTCCACAGAATCCCTCCCTCACTGCCTCACTGCCAGAGCAGCACCTTCTCTGTAGCACCTCTGCTGTCTCAGATGCCTCCAGCAAATAAACACCCTTCTTGTTGGTCGGAACTGGATTGTGCGTCCAATCATTTTGGCCGGGGTAGGGGGTGATTATCCGTCAGGGCTGGCTCCCTGGAGCTAGGCATGGGGTCACTTCCCTGGACACACATGGGCTGTGCAAGGGACAGAAGGCTCTGGGGGAGGGCTGGATGAATGGATGTCCTCAATGGTGGCAGCAAATGGCAGCTGTCCACTACAGGGGAAATGCATGTGTCATATCGGTCACCTTACAGGTAGTGGAGGACAGGGCTGGAGGCATCAAGATCACACAGGGGAAGCATTTCCTGAGGCTTGGGTTAGGGAAGGCACCAGAGAGAGGAAACACTGCAGGGATGGGAGACAGGAAGTGGGGGGATCATTAGAGGACACTGGGGACTCTGCATGAAGATGGAGCAGCCACAGGGTGCAGCCCCCCAATGCTAAGATCCTTTAACGGGGGTCAGAATGTTTACTGCAGGTGCTGTGCCCCTCTGAGCCAACTGTCAGCCCTGAAAGGTAGCGCCAAGTCATCCACTGCCCGGTGAAGGGCCCTGAGATCCACCACCTGCCCCTCAGGGAGGGGTCTCGGGACAGTTTCTGACCCTGCGGCCATAGTGTGACTACAATGACATCGGGAGATAGCAGCTCTCTCTGTATCACTTCTTGGGGGAGCTCATCTAGCTTTGTTTCTATTTCTGTGCTTCACTCCTATGTATATGTCTCATCCCAGCCCTCTCTCCTGAGCTCCAGCCCATGTCTTCCAGACAGCGCCTGACTTTGCTGCAGACAGCCTGCTCATCACTGAGTGCCCCCTGTGTCCCAAGTGCTGGCAATCCTGAGACTGGACGACGCAGTCCCTTCCCTCCTGGCACTCACGTCCAGCACTGGCCAGCTCCTCAGCACACACATTTTCTCCATGGCCCACCTGGATGAATGGCAATGTCACTCAGCCAGGCTTCTGAGGGAGCAAGAGGCCATCTTTGCCTCTCCCAACTAGCCATTCTCCACAGGTAATCAGGCAAGAATATTTTTGGAAGCATCCAAGGCAGCTGATACTGTATCCTTTCCTCCTCTGACCACACTCACCCCCAGCCCCGCATCTGGCGGCTGGCAGGGTCAGGCTGCCCCACTGCTGGGGAGGCTGTTTGATCACATAGCCCAGGTGGCGGCTGCCAGATCTCTCGCCTGTAAAGATGCAGTTTCCCTTCCTGATTCACAGGTAATTTGGGGTAATATTTTGAGACTTTGTGAATATCCTGTCCCCAACAACCTTTCAGCTAATGCATTTGCCATCCAGTGACAATCCTTGCCTGAATCAAATTTTTTTTTTTTGAGACAGAGTTTCGCTCTGTCGCCCAGGCTGGAGTGCAGTGCAAGCTCCGCCTCCCAGGTTCACGCCATTCTCCTGCCTCAGCTTCCCGAGTAGCTGGGACTACAGGTGCCCGACACCATGCTCAGCTTTTTTTTTTTTTTTTTTTTTTTTTTTTTGGTATTTTTAGTAGAGACGGGGTTTCACCGTGTTAGCCAGGATGGTCTCGATTTCCTCACCTCATGATCTGCCTGCCTCGGCCTCCCAAAGTGCTGGGATTACAGGCGTGAGCCAATGTGCCCAGCAATTTTTTTTTTTTTTTGAGATGGAGCCTCACTCTGTCACTCCGGCTGGAGTACAATGGCGTGGTCTTGGGTCACTGCAATCTCTGCCTCCTGGGTTCAAGAGATTCTCCCGCCTCAGCCTCCTGAGTAGCTGAGACTACAGGTGCACGCCACCACACCCGGCTACTTTTTTTTGTACTTTTGGTAGAGATGGGGTTTCAGCGTGTTGGCCAGGCTGATCTCAAACTCCTGACCTCGCAATTCACTTGCCTTGGCCCCCCAAAGTGCTGGAATTTCAGGCGTGAGCCACTGCACCTGGCTATCCTGAATCAATTATTAAGTTAATAACAATTAATTATTACATTAATGATAATGGTTGCAAAATGGTAATTTTCTGATAGTTTTTTCTACAGCTATTACTCGCCATTTCCCTATAAAAACCTTTCCTTTATCTCTGCTTTATTTCCTGAACATCATGGACTTTTTCGTTTGTTTGTTTGATTGAGATAGAGTCTCACTCTGTTACTTATGCAGAGTGCAGTGGCTAGATCATAGCTCACTGTAGCCTCGACTTCCTGGGCTCAAGAAATCCTCCTGCCTCAGCCTCCCTAGTAGCTGGGACCACAGGCACATACTGTCACAGCCGGCTAATTTTTTTTTTTTTTTTTTTTTTTTTAGACAGAGTTTTGCTCTTGTTGCCCAGGCTGGAGTGCACAATAGCGCAATCCGGGCTCACTGCAACCTCCGCCTCCTGGGTTCAAGCGATTCTCCTGTCTCAGCCTCCCGAATACCTGGGATTACAGGCTCCTGCCACCACAACTGGCTAATTTTTGTATTTTTAGTAAAGATGGGGTTTCACCATGTTGGCCAGGCTGGTCTCAAACTCCTGACCTCAGGTGATCCATCCATCTTGGCCTCCCAAAGTGCTGGGATTATAGGAGTGAGCCACCATGCTAGGCCTGGCTAAAATTTAATAATTTTTTTTTTTTTTTTTTGGTAGAGACCGGGTCTCACTATGTTGCTCAGGCTAATCTTGAACTCCTGGCCTCAAGTGATCCTCCTCCCTCAGCGTCCAAAAGTTCTGGGATGACAGGCTTGAGTCAAGACACCTGGCCAAGCCAATTCATTTTTTTGGGGGGTGGGGGGTGGGTAGAAATACTATGTGGTGGGGCACGGTAGCTCATGCCTTAATCTCAGTGCTTTGGGAGGCTGAAGTGGGTAGATCACTTGAGCCCAGGAGGTGGAGACCAGCACAGGTAACATAGTGAAAACCCACCTCTACCAAAAAATACAAAAATTAGGGGTGGGGGAGAAAAAAATTACAAAAATTAGCTGAGCGTGCTGGCACACAGCTGTACCACACCTGTAGTCCCAGCTACTCGGGAGGCTGAGGTGGGAGAATCGCTTGAGTTCAGGAGGTGGAGGCTGCAGTGAGCTGAAATCGCGCTGGTGCACTCCAGCCTGGGCAATAGAGTGAGTCTCTGTCTCAAAAAAAGGAAAGAAGGAAGGAAGGAAGGAAGGGAGGGAGGGAGGGAGGGAGGGAGGGAGGGAAAGAATAAATACTATATAGTAAATTGAAATGGGCAAATGTGATGAAGAATGCCTGCGGGTACTGAGTTACACTGGTGATCCTGAAGGCCTCTTGGAGGTGACATTGGAGACAAGGTCCTGATGACGAGGAGAAGCTAGCCCATGGGAAAGTTTGGGGACAGTCTTACAAATAGAAGAGTAAGTGCAAAGGGCTGGGGTCAGGCTGCCCTTGGTCGGAAGCAGAGAGAAGGTCCCAGCGGCCACAAAGAATGAGGGAGCAGGCAGGTGGGGTAAGAGGCAAGGGAAGGAGCTGGGAGTTAGGTCACACTGGACTTTTAGAAGATAGATCAAGGAGTTTGGACTTTAGTCAAGTGCAAAGGGAAATCATTTTAGGGTTTTAAGCAGGGATGTGATCCCATGCATTTTTTTTTTTTTTGAGGGAGTCTCACTCTGTTGCCCAGGCTAGAGTGCAGTGGCACAATCTCAGCTCACTGAAACCTCCACCTTCTGGGTTCAAGTGATCCTCCTGCCTCAGCCTCCTGAGTAGCTGGGATTACCGGCGTGCACCACCACACCCAGCTAAGTTTTGTATTTTTAGTAGAGATGGGGTTTCACCATGTTGGTCAGGCTGGTCTGGAACTTCTGACCTCAAGTGATCTGCCTGCCTTGGCCTCCCAAAGTGCTGGGATTACAGGCATGAGCCACGGCGCCCAGCCCCATGCAATTTAAATTAGAATTAAAAAGTCACTCTTCGGTGTGGTGAATAGGTTGTAGAGGGGAAAGTGTAAAAGAGAATCAGCCAGGAAGCTGTTGAGGGCGGTCAAGGAAAGATGCTGACTTCCACTGCAGACTAGCAGTGGAGAGCAAGAAGTGGGCTGATGTGGAACCTATTTCAGAGGGAAACCCAACAGGATTTGCTGATATAGTTCAGTGTTCAATCTTTCCTTATGACTGCAAAGGAGGAAAATAGGTTGTCCAAACATGACAAACACTGTTGGAAATTTTATGTCACTTCATTTATTCATTTTTTATTTGCATTATTTTTCTTTTTGAGACAGAGTCTCCCTCTGTCGCCCAGGCTGGAGTGCAGTGGTGTGATCTCGGCTCACCACAACCTCCACCTCCCGGTTTCAAGTGATTCTCCTGTCCCAGCCTCCCAAATAGCGGGGACTACAGGCTCGCACCACCACATGCAGCAAATTTTTGTAGTTTTAGTAGAGACGGGTGTTTCACCATGTTGGCCAGGATGGTCTTGAACTCTTGACTTCAAGTGATCCACCCGCCTCGGCCTCCCAAAGTGCTGGGATTACAGGCATGAGCCACCGTGCGTGGCCTGATGTCACTTTAAATACTTTTTTTTTTGTATTGTAAATGTCATAAAAGACCACTTTGGAAAAATTGGAGGGAAAACACCAAAAGGAAATTAAAATCACCCACCGTACTATTAGCAGAGATCATGAGGACTTACACGTTGCTGCATTGTTCTAGGATTTCTCTACATATGTACTGTAAGAGACTAAGTTGGCATTTTTTTTTTTTTTTTTTTTTTTTTTTTTTTTGAGACGGAGTCTCGCTCTGTCGCCCAGGCTGCAGCGCAGTGGCTGGATCTCAGCTCACTGCAAGCTCCGCCTCCCGGGTTCACGCCATTCTCCTGCCTCAGCCTCCCGTGTAGCTGGGACTACAGGCGCCCGCCACCTCGCCCGGCTAGTTTTTTGTATTTTTTTAGTAGAGACGGGGTTTCACCATGTTAGCCAGGATGGTCTCGATCTCCTGACCCTCGTGATCCGCCCGTCTCGGCCTCCCAAAGTGCTGGGATTACAGGCTTGAGCCACCGCGCCCGGCCTAAGTTGGCATTTTCTTTTATTTTTTGAGGCAGGGTCTCCCTCTATCAACCAAGCTGGAGTACAGTGGGGCGACCATGGCTAACTGTAGCCTCCGCCTCCCGGGCTCAGGTTATCCTCCCATCTCAGCCTCCCTAGTAGCTGGGACCACAGGTGTGCACCATCACACGCAGGTCATTTGTGTATTTTTTGTAGAGGCAGGGTTGCCCAGGCTGGTGTCGAACTCCTGGGCTCAAGCAATCAACCCTCCTCAGTCTCCAAGAAGCTAGTTCTACAGGCACGCTCCACTGCGCCCAGTTAATTTTTAAAATTTATTTTTGTATTTTTTGTAGAGATGGGGTCTCACTATGTTGCCCATGTTGGTCTTGAACTCCTGGGCTCAACTGATCCTCCTCCCTTGGCCTCCCGAAGTGCTGGGATTACAGGCTGGAGCCACTTTGCCTGGCCTAAACTGGCATTTTCATACTCAGAGTTGTGCAGTCTGATTTTTCACGTTATATTAGACCTAGACCCACTGCCAGTACTTTCGTTCAAGGCCTTGTCATTTTTCGCCTCCGTGCAGGCCTTCTGCTGACAGGTTCCCGCTCTGCACAGCCCACCCACTCTAAAACGCTTCCTGTAAAATGCAAATCCAATGCTTCACAATCCATGGTGAAGCCTCCTTGGTTGGGCAATGGGGTCGAGGGCGAGCAGTATCCTTGGGGGTTACCCGACCCTGCCACCCTCCCTCCGCGAATCGCAGCATGGATGTTGTGCCACATCTCCTGCGGATCTTGGGTCCAGGTGAGAAACAGGGCGGGAAGCATCCAGGCACCACGGCCTCACTGGGGCCCCCAGGGCCGAGGCGGCAGGCCCTGCCAGCGCAGGCGCGCTAGGGTCACAAGGTGCGGTTGGGGCGGAGCCTCGCGGGGTGCGCCTCTGGGCTAGGCGTCCACGGTGTCTTCAAAAGCCCCATCAGGGCTGGCTTCCTGGGGCCTGACCGATTGTGGGTCAGTTTGCACCAGCGCCCTGGGTTCGAGTTACAAGCGAAGGGGCAGAGTTTCTGGAGGAAACCGCAGCCTCTCAACCGCTGACCGGGTCTCAGAAGGCCCCAGGCAGGGCCGCTTGGCGGGAACTGACCACGCGCCAGGCAGACTCTCCAGGGACCTGCGCAGGCGCGTGTGGAGCGAGTCGTGCGCAGGGGGAGGGGCTTCAGGAAGGAGCCACAGAAAGGGCGGGGCGTGGGGCCTGCGCTTCGTGGGTGGAGTCGGAGCGGCGCGGTGGCAGTCATGCGGGACGCGGAGGCAGACGCAGGCGGAGGCGCAGATGGCGGGGATGGCCAGGGTGGCCACAGCTGCCCCGGGGGCGCGGACACAGCTGCAGCTCCGGCCGGTGGAGCTCCGCCACCGCACGCGCCAGGTCCCGGCAGAGACGCCGCGTCTGCGGCCAGGGGGCCAGGAATGCGGCCGCACATATTGTGTCCTTTCCGAGGGGAGGCCAAGGAACGGTCTGGGGGCTGCTTGCGGCGGGGCGAGGGCAGGTCTCGGGGAGAAAGAAAGGAGGGAGTGGCAGGGGCCGACGGAAAGGGAAGCAGGGGGACCAGGGGCTGGGGTATACGGTCAGGGGTGGTTGGAGGAGGGGAAGAAATTGAAATGGAGGAAGAGAAGCTCTGCCAACGGTGGCCTGGGCGAGGTAAGGGGTGAAGCGGGTGATGCTGGGCAGGGTGACCTGAGAGGGGGCTTCAGAGGAGCAAGAAGGCCTGAGACATAGGCAAAGTCGTATCAGATGGCACCTTAACCGAATGACTCCCAGCACCCTCAGCGTGCCTTTCCCAACCCCCTTGGAGGCGGAAATCGCCCATGGGTCCCTGGCTCCAGATGCCGAGCCCCACCAAAGGGTGGTTGGGAAGGATCTCACAGTGAGCGGCAGGATCCTGGCCATGTAAGTTCTGAAGGGGACCGGGGTTGGGGGAGGCGGCCGACAGAGACATGGGGAACACCCAAGGATGAGCCCTAAGGAGCGCCAGGTTCGCTGGGCTGGTCTCTGCCTGAGGGGCTGTGTAATGACAGGGCTCCCAAGGGTTTGCTGTAATGGGTGCCTGAGGGGCAGAGCGAGGGACCAGGAGTTGCTACCTCCAATTTGATTTTCTTTTCCCCTTTTAGCCGCTGGAAAGCTGAAGACTGCCGCCTGCTCCGAATTTCCGTCATCAACTTTCTCGACCAGCTTTCCCTGGTGGTGCAGACCATGCAGCGCTTCGGGCCCCCAGTTTCCCGCTAAGCCTGGCCTGGGAAAATGGGGCGAGGTCTCACTTTACCTCTCCTCCTAGGCAGTGCATCATCCATCCTTCCCTAGGGCAGGAATTCCCAGTTGCTACTTTCTTGTGAGGGCCTCATGGTCGGCTTGTACTGGCCTTTGGGTGCTCAGGGGCCCTTTGTTTTATCTGGTTCTTAAATGTTTGTTACTACAGAAAATCAAACTGAGCTACTATTCCAAGTCTGAGTTTCTTTTCAGCTGCAGCACCTCCCAATATTCTTGTCGTTGTGCTTGGGTTGCAGGGGAGGTTCCAGAATTCAGATATTCAAGGAGTACGAGGAAATTAAAGACAATTTAGGAAATGGAAGAAAATGAAAATCAATTGGGTTCTGTCATTCGGGATTAACGACTGTCAACATTTTGGAATACTTCCTCAGTTTTACAGTTGCATTGACGTAGTAAATGTGTAACTAATATACACCACATAATATTTGCAAGTTTAGTGTTAAATTTTTTTTCCTTATTTTCAAATCTAACATGAACTGTTTTCCTGTAACGATCAGTGAAGAAAGTGCTGGGGCAGTTGACTAGTGTCTGGGGCAAGGATTTGGCTCCCTGGAAAATACAGTGTCTCCAGCCTTGCTAAACTCAGTCTTAGGGCTCTTTCATAGATTCTATCAGATTTTCTGAGTGGAAAGGAAGAAATACAACTGCTTTTATTCTCAGAAAACATGGAAATGGTTTGATCCTTTTGAATCTTGTTTTGAAGATGTGCTGTGTGGGACCAGAGCAGCTCTTACTGTAGGCTTCAGTTTCCCTCTACGGAAGCAACAAACACCATTCTGGGCACCCTGGCCAATGCTCCCTAGGTGAACATGAGCTTCTCTATCCTGGTGGATGGGGACAGCTGCTAGTCCCTGTCCTGCTTGCACACTGGAGTTACCATTCATCCTCTCCTGCTGGGGTGATGGCCTTCCCTGGCCTTGGGTAGCTTCCTCATGTGCCTGTGCTCACCAGTAGTCGTAGTCTGCTCAATACTGGAGCAGGAGCCTCTGTGGATATCCAGGGTTCTTTCCCTGTGCAGCTCTCTTCTCTCTGGTTCTCCGCCCTGCAAACACCAGCTGCTGGGATTCTCTGAATCAGAGTTTCAACTCCTAAAGTCCGAGTGTCTGCCAGGCTCCACCAGGAAACTCCACACACGACACTGGGCCAGCCGCATGGCTTACCTTGTTTCCCAGTTCACACACCTCACTGTCCCTCACTGGCCCACAGCCAGTTTCTTTACACTCTGCATTCCATATATTTTGTCTGGTTTGGGGGGGGGTTCTTTCATGTGGCAGGACATATTCAGTCCCTATTACTCCATATGGAGGAACAGTTTCCCTTTGTAGAATCTGGGGAGCTCTGCCAGTGGTGACGTTGGCACTGGTCTTCAGCTTATGAAGATGACACTTTCCTCTCTCCCTCTCTTTTGCTCTTATTCCTTTCTTCCTTTCTTAATATTTTTTAGATATTAATTATTGATGAATAGTTGACAGTATAGATCTTTCACTTTTTTTTTTTTTTTTTTTTTTTTTGAGCCAGAGTTTCACTCTTGTTTCCCAGGCTGGAGTACAATGGTGCGATCTTGGCTCACCGCAACCTCTGCTTCCCGGGTTCAAGCAATTCCCCTGCCTCAGCCTCCCAAGTAGCTGAGATTATAGGCATGCACCACCATGCCCAGCTAATTTTGTATTTTTAGTAGAGATGGGGTTTCTCCATGTTGGTCAGGCTGGTCTCGAACTCCTGACCTCAGGTGGTCCACTGGCCTTGGCCTCCCAAAGTGCTGGGATTACAGGCATGAGCCACCACGCCCAGCCAATCTTTTTTTTTTTTTTTGATACAGGGTCTGGCTCTGTCACCTAGGCTGGCACAATCATGGCTCACTGCAGCCTTGGTCCCCCAGGCTCAAGCAATCCTCCCACCTCAGCCTCCTGAGTAACTGGGACCACAGGCATGCACCACTACGCCAGGCTCATTTTTTATTTTTTGTAGAGAGAGGGTCTCACTATGTTGCCCAAGCTGGTCCTGAACTCCTGGGCCCAAGTGATCTTCCCGCCTGGGCCTCCAAAAGTGCTGGGATGACAAGTGTGAGCCACCACACCTGGCCCCAATTTAGTTCTGTTCCCCTTCCTCTTCCTCTCATGATGCTTCTGTTAGATTCCATTAATTTCTGAAGGATTTCCCCTGAGGTTAAAAACTGTCTTGTTTTCCTGTGGCTTAGTTGTTATTATCATATGATGGTAATATTTTCAACCATCTCCCTTACCTCTGTCCCCTGTCCAGATGGTTCTGTCTGGGCCGATGGCACAGCTGTCATCCCACAACTTCTCTTTATCCTGGGCTACAATCCAGTCCTGCGTCACACGTCCATCTCTTTATTATTTTACTCCTTATTTGTGTAGTTGGTTGTTACGTGGACGTGTCTAGTTTTGGTAAATACCTACAGTCCTGTAACCACCACCACTGTCTGGCACTGTGGCCCCATAGCTGGACAGCTGGAACTGGCAGCTTTTAAAGCCAACTCAGGTGGCCTCCAAGCTGTCCAAGCCACCCTATTTAAAATTGCATCTCACTTGGCTGGGCAGAGTTGCTCACAACTGTAATCCCAGCATTTTCGGAGGCCAAGGCAGGAGGATCACTTGAGCCCAGGAATTCAAGACCAGCAAGACTCCATCTCTACTAAAGAAAAAAAAAAAAAACAGCTGGGTATGGTGGCAAGCACTTGTAATCCTAGCTACTCAGAAGGCTGAGGCAGGAGGATCACTTGAGCCCAGGACATCAAGGCTGCAGTGAGTTGATTTTGCCACTACACTCCAGCATGGGAAACAGGGCAAGATCCTGTCTCAAAAAAAAAAAAAAAAGGCCAGGCATGGTGGCTCACGCCTGTAATCCCAGCACTTTGGGGTGCCGAGGCGGGCGGATCACGAGGTCAGGAGATTGAGACCATCCTAATACAGTAAAACCCTGTCTCTACTAAAAATATAAAAAATTAGCTGGGTGTGGTGTTGGGCACCTGTAGTCCCAGTTACTCGGGAAGCTGAGGAGGAGAATGGCGTGAACCCGGGAGGTGGAGCTTGCAGTTAGCTGAGATCATGCCACTGCACTCCAGCCTGGGCAACACAGCAAAACTCCGTCAAAACAAAACAAAAAACCATAAAAAGTAAAAATAATAAGATTCCATCTCACCTGGCCAGACACAGTGGCTCATGCCTGTAATCCTAATACTTTGGGAGGCTGAGGGGTGAGGATCACTTGAGGCCAGGAATTCAAGACCAGCCTGAACAACAGTGACACCCTATCTCTATTTAAAAAAAAAAAAAAAAAAAAAGGCCTGGCATAGTAGAGTGTACTTACACACCCAGCTACTCAGGAGGCTGAGGTGGGAGGCTCACTTGAGCCCAGGAGTTTGAGACTGCACTGAGCTGTGATCTTGCCACTGCACTCCAGCCTGGGCAACAGAGCTATACTCTGTCTCAGAAAAATAAATAAATAAATAAATAAATAAATAAATAAATAAATTGCATGTCACCTTCCCCCCACCTGCATTACTTAACAGGCCTGGGAGTAAGACTTTGGTAGGTGTACCATGATGGGTGCCACAACCTTGACAGTACATAATTGTCAGGTTTTGAAGGAGTTGGCCACAGCTGAAACCACTGGAGGGTTCTAAACAGTGAGGCAACATGATCCACCTTATATCATAACAGGATCTCTCTGCTTCCCACGCTGAGAACAGGCTGGCGAGAGCCAGGGCAGAAGCAGGGAGACTGGCATCCAGGCAGAGATGATGGCAAGGGAGAGCTGGGTAGGGCTGGTGGAAGGGAGGAGAATCTATCTATCTTGAATCTGTCTTGAAGGTAGAGCCACCGGGGTTTGCTGATAGGTCGGGCATGGCCCTAGACCTCCCCAGACCCTCTGGGACCCTGCAAGGAGTGGTCCTTTCTCCCATAATGCAGCTCTAGCTCATGCAGCATCCACAGGTCTACTGACCTGGCCCAAAGACAGAGCCCCACATGGACGGCATTTTCTCAACATTTAATTAGGAAACAACATTCCATGAACAAAGAAAAACTCATGCAACTAAGAGGAGAGAATGGGGGGTCTGGGACCGTGAGACAGGGTCAGATTCCTCAGAAGAGGCAGAAGACACGGAATAGTAAGGCACGGCCGCCTGGGCCCCTCAGGGCGGGCGCTGGACGGAGCGGGCGCTGAATGGGGTGGCTGAGTGAGTCGGAGCAGGCGCAGACCACACTGAGGACATTTAGCAGTAGGCTCAGGAGGAGCAGCATTCTGGGGCCCCTAGGCCTAAGTCAGGCCCTGGCACAAGCCTGGGTCCAGTCCTCCACATGCTCACGAGAAGACGGCCCCAAGGTGCTTGAGGGGGACCCTGTGGCCCAGTGTGGCACAGCCACAATTCTGAGGAAGCTTTGGAGACCTCACCCCAAGTGCCACTGGTACCGTGACCCCGCCTTGGAATGGGTGGGGTCAGCCATGGCAGGAGTGAGGTGCCAGAGGCCAGACCAAGGCTGATAATGCTACACAAAGGAGCCCAGACGGGTGGCAGGGCCCAGGACAGCTCAAGAACAGGCAGGTGAGTGAGGCTGGCGACATCCCGTGGGGGACACATATTTACAGATGGAGATGGAGGCGAAGTGTGATTCAATAAATAGGCAGAGGGATATAAATAGCAGGGAGGGCGGGTCTGTCCCAATACCTGGGCACAGGGCAGGAGGGTGGGGTATTGCTGCTGCTGGGATGGGGGCTCATCCTGTCACCCCTCCCCCTGCAGGGCCCAAAGCAAGGCACTAATGAAGGGGGCCTGGGTGTGCTGGGGGCATCCTGGCCAGGGTGACCTGCTCCATGATACCCAATCCAGGGCTCAGCCCGGGGACCCATGTTTGAGCCAGCCACTCCCCTGGATGGGAGGACGGCTCAGGACTGAGAAGCCCCTCCTCACCAATTCCACCACCCTTAGCTGTCACTGGACACGAGGTTGATGATCTGTTCCAGTTTCTGCCGTAACTTATGCTTCCGACAAGAGGCATCTCGTTCCAGAGCCGTGAGAATCTGGGGGAGAGGAATCCCCTGGAGCTGGGCTCTGTAGGGGGCGCAGCTCCTGCCCTGCAAAGTCCCCACTTCCCAGCTGGGCTCCTCCCTCCCACACGCCTCACCCCTCCGTCCTCCCCCGCAGCCCCTGTACAAACCCACCAGCTCTCCTCAGCCCCAAATGCCCCTCCGACAACAGCACTTTCTCCTCCTCTCCACAGCTAGGGTGCGGCCTGGACTCTGGACTCGCTGTGCTGGATTCCCCCTCCCATTACCTCCTAGCCCAAGCCTCCCTCACCAGGCCCCCATGACCCTTGCCAGACCCAGTGAGTGTTCTGCAGGACACCATCCTTCACCAGCAGCAGCGCTGGAAGACAGAGCTGGCCACTGCCACTCCCTGACCTGTGAGGGGTCCTCACTGGCTCAGGTTGCCAGACCCCACCAGGCGTCTCGGGCATCCTCCCTGCTGGCTGCCGCGCCTCCCCTCCCCTCCCCTCCACTCTTTGTGTCCTGGGGCCCTGGGCTCAGTGCTTGGGCCGCTTCTCCCTCCACACCCACTTGTGGCTTCCCTGTGAGCTCATCCAGGCTCAGGGCTTTAAATGCCATCCACAGGCTTGCAAATGTGTCTGGCCCAGACTCCATCCTAAAGTCCACACCTCTATGTCCTCCTGCCTCTGGCCATTTCTCATCACAAAGCCTGGCCCATCCCTTCCAGTGCTCAGGCCCTTTAACTTTTACCCAGTGGCCACTTTGTACCCAGCCAGTGGCTTATCTCCTGGGTCCCTCAAATTCCAGCATCTACCTGTGATCCCAGAGAGCATCACCTGTGCCGGCCCCGGGCCCTGGTCAGGGGAGAGACCGTGAACAATCTAAGAAATAGGCTCTGTGTCCCTTCTGTCCCCAACCCTCACCAACCCTCCTGCCTTTGTCACTGACTGCACCTTCAGGACCAAGTAACTGGGAGTCTGTGGGGATGACACACACCTCCTGGCGGTACTTGGTGACATAGAAATAGAGCTCGCTGAGTGCACTCAGGACATTGAAGTCGCTGGCATGGAGGCGGGACTGCTCCACCAGGTAAGCATCCATGTCCTGGTCGCTGATGGGTGCCATCTTTGCAATGTCTCGATAATACCTGTTGGGACCCTGAGTATGTCACTCGGGCGATGTCACAAAAACTAGAACCCCTGCCCTCACTGCCCGGCCAGCCCCCGGGCTTTCTCCCTGCAGCCCAGGGAGGGGCAGGTCCTGTCCTCTGCCACCCACAGCAGGGCAGAGCCCACCTCTCCACCCAGCTCTTGTAGTTGGGGATGTCCTTGGCATAGAGCAGTTTGTTGGAGGGCGAGTCCTTCCCCAGGCGGTGCTCGGATGTGGAGCAGGAGTCCATGAAGGTCTGGGCTACCACCGACAGGCAGGCATCCGTGATGCTGTTCTTGTGGATGTCGAACACGAACTGCGGGTTCTTGATCACATTCACCCAGAAGCGCAGTGGCAGGCTGTGGACAACAGAGGGTCACGCCCCTGAGGCTCCCTAGTTAGCCCGGGGGGCCCCTCCCATGTGCACTTCTCTTTCCTGTCGGGCCGGCTCACATCTTGTCCAGAGGTGGTGAGAGCAACACATTTAGGGTGAACGGCCTTTCCTCAAAGTCTCAACCCCCTCCGCAGCTTCTCCTGTCACTGCTCTCACCACCAGCAGCATCTCTACCTGGTGTGAGACCCCAGAGCACAAAGGCCCCACCACCACCATCCCACCCACCCGGGCAGCCCCGCTCCAGGACCGGACGCAATGGGCCCCTTGGCTTGATGGCACTGTCAGTGTCAGCCCCAGGCCAGGCCTCATTCCCTCCTGCCTGGATGCTACTCCAGGCCCTGGGTCTCAGCAGAGCCACCAGCATCTTTCGCCCAACCATCTCCAGACAGGTTGCTGGCAGCCCAGCACAGGGCGATACCAGTTGCTCTTCCAGGTGTGGCGCACGTCGGGGTCGCTGATCTGGCGCTGGTCGGCCTGCTCGTCCAGGAAGTCGAACATGTACTTGATGGCCAGGGGCAGGGCTGAGCCCCGGTGGGCTGTGCTGAACACTGTCTCAAAGAGGTCATCCACGAACTTCTGCAGTGTGCCCTGTGTGGGGCAGAGAGGTCACAGGCTATGAGGGAGCCAGGCTGGGATGTCCCCAGAGCAGGACAGATGGAGGCAGAAAGGTTTGGCAAAGAGCGGGGCTTCCCTACAGGGCCAGTGGCCTCTCAGATAGACCCGGCCTTGATCTAAGGCTCAGAGTTCCCATAGCAAAGACCCTAAGAAAGGCCCATGGGACCCAAATGATCCATGGTCCCCTCCCCTGTAAGGCCGGGACAACCTCTGGGCCGAGGCCAAGGCAGAAGGCATCTAAGCATCTGTGCAGAGGCCAAGGTGGCAAGAGGCAGGCCCACACCTTGGTGGCCAGCAGCCGTGTCAGGTAGATCTCGGAGACCATCTTGCTGCCACGGTCCCCCTCACGATGGTCAGCATGGTCGTGGTTTTTCACCAGGTGCCACAATTTGGTGCCTGTCTCCTGGTCAGGCGTGATCATGGGTGCCCGTGAGCGGAGGCTATCAGGGCTGCTGGCGGTGCGGAGCAAGCTCTCTGGAGCAGAGAATGCATGTGACCCTTAGGCCAACACCTGGCCCCTGCCCCACTCTCCCAGGAGCCCAGCAGCCTGTGGGGACCCATCTGCCCTCACTGGCCGACCCTCCGTCTACACTCCACAGAATCACAGACCTCCCGATGGCACTTGGAAGGGGGGGATTCCCTGGGACGGCTTAAGCAGCCTCGAAGGGCACACGGCCACCACAGTGAGTACACCTACCGTAGCGGCTGAGGGAGCGGGTGAAGGTGAAGGAGTTGGCCATGTTATAGGCAGATACTTGTTTGGGCACCAGTGCCACCAAGGAACCATCTGTCACCTGGAGGCCCCAGAGACAGAGGGGGGCAGTGCAGGAAGCTAAGAAGCCAAGGAGCCCCCACCCACCCATACCCAGGAGGGGAGCCCACGAGTCCAGGGAGAAGGGCAGGGGGAGCGAGGACCACTGCTCCTGTGTCCTGCTACAGCTCAAGGCAGGGTCCTGGCTCCCAGGTGGCCCTGGGGGTGAATGGGCCCCAACCCCTCACCTGGTAGTGGGCCAGTGAGTTGAGCCTCTTCCAGTCACACTCGATCTTGGTGGTGACATCCTCATCCTGGAGGATGATGCGAGTCATGCGGCCCTGGCGCCACTCTGTGGGCCACAGACAGCCCTTAAGATTATGCTGGAAGCCCCCAAGTCCCTGGCCCACTCCTCTTAGAGAACAGGGTTCAGGTGGGGAGTGGGAGAGCCCACGGAGGTCACATGGCACAGGAGGGTATGAGTAGGAGCCAGGAGGAGAGGGCGGGGACCTCACCCAGGTCCATGTCCTCAGCTTTGGGGCGCTGGGAGTACGGAATGCCCTTGTACACAGTGTCCAGCAGCTTATCTTTGGCCTGGGTGATGCTGTCACAGTTGAGAACCTTCACTGGGACTTGGGCACTGCCCTCGTTCTCCGGACACACGCAGTGCAGGGTCTGAGGGGAAAGCGGACCCCAGCGTCAGTCTAGGATGAGGCCTCTCTCTGCGCCCACACCTCTGGCCCGCCTGGCCCTGGGCTCACCAGTGTCTTGTAGTCGATCTGCTGCCGGATCAACTTGTCCTCACTCAGGGAGTATCGTGCCTCGCCCGTGATGGCATCGATTGGGCCCTTCTCCATCTGCTGCTTGATGGCGCAGTAAAGCAGGAAGAGAGGCTCCCCAGCACACTCCTGCAGCCAGTGACAGGTACACAGCTGGCTGCCTGCCTTACCATCAGCTGGTCCTCTGCCACCACCTCCCTGCCGCCCACCCACCTGGCGCACCTTCAGAAACTTATGCAGCAGGAACGTGAACCAGTTGGTAAGCATCTTCTCAGCCACTGACTCTGTCCTAGGGCAAGAGAGGGATGCTTGGGCCTGACAGAGGTGGGGCTTGGGCAGGGGGAGGGCCAGGCAGGACAAAGGCGTGGCCTGGATAGAGCGAGGCAGGTACCTGCGTAGCAGCAGCTTGGGATGGTTCTTACTCTCCAGGTTTTTCTCGATGAGGTCAGCCAGCAGTTGCTTGAGCAGCCCCGTGGCATAGTCGAGCCGGCTCTGCAGGGCCACCATGGTGAGCGAGGCCACGGTGCCACGGTCGCGCATGGAGAAGCTGCTCTGGGCTTCCAGCGTGTGGATGAAGGTAAGCACGAAGGCGCGGCTGTGCAGCAGCTGCCCGAAGAGGCGCAGGGCCTTCTCCATATTGGGTGGCGTCTGTGGGGAGCAGGAAGTCTCAGAGGGTGGGGTCAGCCCTGAAGGGAACTGGTAGGGGCAGGCGAGGCAGAGGCTCACGTCCAGCTCCTTGAGCACCGGGTGGGCCTCGATGCCAGGGAAGAGCACGCGCACGGCATAGGTCCGGTAGTCCAGGAAGGGGATCTGCACCTCGTCCATGTGGTTAGTTAGCTCGTTGATGTCTGTCTGCAGCTCTGCAAAAGCTGGGGGGTGGAGAGAGGGAGTGAGTGGGCAGGAGGGAGGTCCCCAGCTTCCACACCACATCCCGCCCCACCTCAGGCACCTTCCTTGCACTCCAGAGCCACACGGGACTCCAGGTTGTCCATCTGCAGCTGCAGGCGCTTGAGGGTGCGGTCCGCGTCCTGAGTCTTGCGCTTGTAGGCCACCAGCACAGCTGTGATGGCCAGCAGCAGGAGCCCGCCCCCCGCCGCCAGCCCCATCATGGCCGGTAGGGTCAGTGCCCGCTCTGCCGAGATGTGCAAGGTGCCCAGCCAGAACTCCAGGCCACCCACCAGCACCTGTGGGGACAGGCCTGAGGTGAGCTGACCACCACGTCCACCCTGGGCTGCCCAGGGGGTTTCCCTATCCCCACCTACCATGACAGGCTGCCGGCCAGTCTGGCTGGGTGAGTCGCACAGGAGTTGTGTGTCCGAGACAGTGAGCGCACATGGCTGGCCTCCTATCAGCACAGTGTAGTTGAGGCGGGAGCTGCCGGCTGCTGCGGGAATCAGGTTTTTGCCCTGGGGGTGGAGGACAGTGTCAGCCCAGGGCTCTCCACTTTCCCGCCCCTCCCCACTCCCACCCCGCCCGCACCTTCAGCACCACGTGGGAGCCCGGTTTGACATCCAGCACACCAGAGGGTCCCAGCGGCTCAAAGCTGGGGTCAGGGTAGTAGGTAAAGGAGGAGCGGTTGAGGGAGCGGGCAGTTTGCACGTGGTCCAGCAGAAAACCAAACTCATCAGGGTGCTCGCCTTGCGCCCGAGGCTGGGGCTGCCCAAGAAAGATGCCGGGGGCCTTACACAGCATGGCAGTGTCGTTGATCACCTGACATGTCTGTGGGGACAAAGGTGGACAGCCAGGCATGTGAAGCCATGGGCTGCAGGGTCGGGGTGGGGCGGGGCAGCTGGTACTCACGTTGGTGGTCTCGATGCCGCGGTACTTGGCACGGACCCGGGGCTCCTGGACCGTCAGCAGGTGTGTCCCGCTCACAGTGATGGCGGTGCTTCCGCTAAGGACAGGGCAGGGGCCTCAGGCTCCCTCCTCCAGTGCACCCACCCAGCCCTGGAGAGTGCTTGAGGCTGCCGTGGCAGCCCAGGCCTTCCCTGATCGTGGATCACCTAGTGAGTGGTGGGTACTGTGCGGCCAGAACAGCTCTACCCCCTCTACCAATGAGGGCCCAGGCTCCAGGAGGGGCCCCACCGGAGCTCAGAGACCACTGAGTCCCTGAGCCCTCTGGACACTGCCGGGCTCCCCAGTCCCCCAGGGTCTTACTTGATGATGCTCCAGGTGGGCTCAAGGCGGGTGACGGTCGGGTCCTGAGTGTAGGTGTAGATGACTCCGGGGCTGGAGATGTTAGCCCGGTCAATGGCAAGTATGATGGGGGCCTGGCTGGGGCCCAGGGTGGAGACGGGTGAGATGCACACGATCGCCTTGGCATCTCTCCTACATTGGCAAGTGGGGTGCTTGGAGTGGGTGGCCCAGGGCCTTCCACCACCCGTCCCCACGGCGCCCGACACAGTGCCCAACCCAAAGCTGGCAGGGCCCCAGCCCACCTTATGAACTGGCACTCGCTGTCCCTCACAGTCACTGTGACCCTGCTGCCAGCATCCAGAGAGCTGCCTGAGATGGTGAGCCGTGTGCCCCCTGACGCCGGGCCACGGCTGGGACTCACTTGGTCAAATGTTGGGGTCTGTGGGAGAAGCTGCCCTGAAGGGAGGAGCCAGGCTGGGCTGCTCCACACGCCCCTTGCGGGAGAGAGAAGGGACAGGAAGGGGGAGGGCCAGCAGCCACGCACCACAAAGCTGTAGAGCTGCTCCGACTGTGTGCGGAAGTCAGCTGAACAGTCACCCACGCACAGCTCCACGGGCCCCGGTGGTGGGCTGGGCACCAGCGACTCCTCCATCTCACACACGATCCTAGGGCTCAGAGAGCGTCAGGGCCGGCCAGGCCACATACAGCCCAGGCACCCACACAGCCGCACTCACCTCTCAGCACTGATGTACTCAGCCGGGATAGAGTTGCAACGCACACCAGCCACCCGCAGGCCCACCTCTCGGGACAAGAGGCCCAGGTTCTCACCCATGATGGTGACCCGGGTGCCTCCCTCCTTAGGCCCCACAAGAGGGTGGATCTGTGGAGCACGACGGGCAGTGAGAGGGTTGGTTCAGGCTCCCAGGGGCCCTATTGGCAGTGGGCAGGGGTGGTGAGGGAGGCTGACCTGCGTGATGTGGGGGTGGCTGCACCGGGTGCCCTTCTGGCTCAGGTGCATCCAGTTGGTCTTTGGGGCTGGGCAGTGGGTCCGCAGCTGGCACCTGTGCTCTGAGATGCACCAGCCACAGTTGAAGCGGGGATCAGCCTTGAGGCAGAGGCCACAGCTAGGCCGCTGCGCCCAGCACTTGTACAGGAGGGCTGCAGGCACAGAAGGCACTGCTAATGGAGCAGGCAGCCGCAGAAAAGTGGCAAGTGGGGAGCACTAGGGCCCCCAGACCCGACCCCAGCAGTGCCGATTGCCTTAGGAGGCAAGCTCCCTGGCCTGTGCTGCCCTTCACCTCGGAAGCTGGGAGGCTTGTCTATGGGGAAGTCTCCATCCCAGACCACGGAAAAGTCCAGCTCGGTGTCACCATGCTCATCACCTTCATAGGAGTACTAGAGGAAAAGAACCCATGGGACCCCAGATAAGATGTGCAGAACCCCCCCACCAAGATTTTTGCCAGCTGTCCCCCTCCTCCAGGTACAGGAATCCCTAGCAGGAGACTCAGAGAGTTCCCTGCCAGGGAGCTGGGCATAGACAAGAACGATCCACACCATGCCACAGCCCAGACCCCGAAGGGAGGCCGCGGGCAGGGCCTCACCGAGGCATTCTGGCACTGCACACTGCTGCTGTTGAAGCGCACGGCAGGCACCCGCTGCTGCCGCCCCTGCACCCGCACCACGCACTCATAGTTCTTCTGGCCCGACTGCGGCTGAGGTAGGTTCTTAGCCCGCAAGGTAAGAGGCTGCATGACCCCAACGGGGATCAGGAGGTCCCCACTGGGCAGGATCTCAGGGCAGCCCTGGGGAGAAAGCACCTGTCAGCTGCACACAAGACCACCCTTCTCCAGGCCTAGCCCAGAGAAGGCTCAAAGAAACTGAGAACACAGAAGCCAGTGACCCACCCGCACCACAGAGCCCAGCCCCTCACACGCGGCGCCCGCCTCACCTCAGGGCTGCGGACCCTGCCCTCCTGGAAGGAGCACTCATGGGGGCGGCTGGTACAAGCGTGGCGGTACTTACACCAGTGGCAGGGGTAGGGGCTGCCAACACAGGACATGCACCTGGGGGGGAAGTGGCTTCAGAAACAACAGAGGAGGCTGCACTGCCCCTCACTGCTCCCCAACAGGACACATCGGGAACCGAAGGAAGAAGGCAGCCATATCAGGGGACAGAGAGATATGGGGGTGTCAGGGGCTATCAGCACCTAACAGTTAGCCCCTGATGCCCCAGAAACAGTTGCCCTGCAGGTGTCGCCTGTCCCAGAGGTTCCCTCTATTCCCAGGGGTAGGGGTGGGTGCTGGGCCAGGTACTCACGACTGGAGGACGCTGCAATTGTAGAAGACAAAATCAGCACCGGCGAACCTCACGCCTGTCTCCTTGGAGAGAAGCTGCAGCCGCACGGTGCGGGTGGCCCCTGCAGGAGTCCCCGGGTGGCCATGAACTCTCTGGGGGCAGGGAGAGGCCTCACCCTGCCCCACCCTGGGCAGCCCCAACCCACTGACCATGCCCTCTGGTAAGAGCTCGGAGCTCCTGGAGGGAGGGTGAGGGGCAGAGCAGTTCACCGGAGGGCAGCAGGATCGCCTCACTCTCCGCCACCTCCTCGAAGGTGCAGCTCACGCCTGCACTGAGGTCCGGCACATTGTGCAGCGCGACGGTCAGCTGGGGGACACAGAGGGCTCAGGGCAGGGCGCACTCCCAGCACATATGTGCACACCCAGCCCGGCACCCCCAAGCTGCTCACCTGCACCCCAGGCGACATCACTGACACATTGTTGGGCCGGACCCGCACCTGGACACACTTGTTCAGTTCCTCAGCAAAGCCGTGCGGGGCAGAGGCGCCCGGACAGGCCCCTTCGCGGCAGCACCTGCACGGGGTCGGGCCAGAGCCGGTCCCGCCACTGCCCCAAGAGGGCCCAGGCCTGTCCAGCTCACAGTGCCAGGCAACAGCGAGCCTTGGCCTCGTCCCCGGGGGCCTGAGGGACGTCACTCGGGGTGGAGGTTCCGCTCATTAGCTGGAGAAAGTGGAGGAGGGCGGGGGAGGCCGCAAGGGCACAACTGGGTGTGGCTGGCTCCCCCTGGCTAGTGGGGCCCTCCAACTCCCCAAGCAGGGGCCCCCGCCCTCACCTGTGCTGCAGCACACACCAACCACAGTGTGGGTCCCCGGAGCCCAGGCAGGCCGTGCAGCTCGGGTACTGCTCACAGGTCTCCACCGGAAGCTGGCTCACCTGGAGACAGCCACATCAGCACCCAGCCCGCCCCCACCCCACCACCCACCGCCACCCATCACAGGCTCACCTGCTTCTCACTCAGGAGATAGATGTGCTGGTGGTCCGGGCTGAAGAGCAGGTCTCGGAGGATGGGGCTGCCATCCACCACGGGGACCGTCTCATACAGGTGGGCATCCTGGGAGCCATCGACCCGCACCTGAGCCACAAGACCAGCCTGATGCCACCATAGCCTCTTGCACCTGGGACATTGTCTTCTCCGGCCAGAGACTTTGGAGGTTGTGGCTGAGGTGAACTCAGGGCCTGGTGGGGTTCAACACTCACACCCACAGCCTTGAGGCCAGAAAAAGGAGGGTGCAGATGCCAGAAAATGCCCTCAGCAGACAGAAGGACAGAGTGATTCATGTTGCCCAGGGTCAGGGGATTCAGGGGAGGGGAAGAGCTAGAGGATGGCACTGATTACAGAAAGGAGGTAGTGGCGATGGTTGCACAACTCTGCAGATCCACAGAAACCCACTCAACTGTGCACTTTAATCGGGTGAATTGGATGGTGCGTGTTCAACAAAAGCTGCTACAAAGAACAAGAGGGTCCCAGGAACAGAGCAAGTGGGCTGGGAGAGCTCAGCATCCTTCTCCACAAACCGTTCCCTGTGCCCCCAGACCAACTCTTGCCCTCCTGGGGGATGGCACTGCATCTATGAGGCAAGCAGGATGACAGCACTGCAGTCCCCCAACTCCTACCTATTCAGAACGTACCTGAGTGCTCAGGAGTTCACCTCCCCCTTCATGCCAAGCTACCCCCAGATCCCCAGTGGAAGCAGCCACAGCCGCAGGGCCCATGAGGGAAAGAACAGTGGGGCGGGCGCATGGATCTGGAAAGCCCTCTCTGGGAAAGTGACATTTTGGGTGGGAGGAGAAGGATGGGAAGTAGTGAGCCAAGGAGAGGGCAGGGACGAGTGGGTCCATCCGAGGGATGGGGAGGTTCAAGGGGCAGGGCATTTGCTCTCTTGTTCATTTAACAAAGAACCCAGCAATGACAGCTCAGCCCCAGCCCTGCTCTCGTGGCAGGGAGACCCCACAATAGGTCTGTTCTCTGTCCCCAGAGCCACAGGAAGCTGGCAATTCAGTCCACAGTGGGAACTGGCAACGGTGAGGGTGGGTGGCCGAAGGACCACCCGAGGAGCAGGGCCAGGCTCCTGGGACCCAACCAGGGAAATCTCCCTCCCTGCACCAGCCATGTCCTCTCTTGTCCTATCCTCAGGGGTCTCCTGTGTGTTCCTACCACCAGCCTTGTCCCATATCTGAGACTGTCCCCACCCCCACATGCCCAGGGCTCTGGGGGCCACCTTCTTCAGGCTGCCGCTGCGCGTGCCAATGAAGACCACAGAATGCCGGCGGTAGGTGTAGGCGGCCACACTGGCCATGCCGTCGGTGCTGTCGGCCAGCAGGGGCAGCCCCTCGATCACGTGCAGGCCTCCCAGAGGCTGGTTCAACACCAGCCCGCAGAAGTTGCCGTTGATCTGCATGGGCTGGTGAAACAGAGGAGGGATCCGTGAGAGTCAGAGCTCCCCGGTGCAAGCACACGGCAGCCAGATGGAGGCTGGCAGTTCCTGTGTCCCAGAAGAGAGCGGGATCTAGAACCCAGTCCCCTCCAGCCAGGCCTGACTGCTCGCCCTAGGGTGCTCCAGAAAATTGGCAGCTATGGAGGGAGACAGAGGAGGGACAGCAGGGAGGGAGGAGCGAAGCCTGGGCCCACAGGACTCTCACTGGTTCAAGACAAGGGGCATCGAGGAGACGGAGCAAGGAGGAATGAGCTAGGAACGGAAGCAGAAGTGGGGCACTGGGCAGGCCAGAGAGAGGGAAGGAGAGGGCAGGGACCCCTGGAAGGGAGAAACAGGTGGGAGGACAAAGGTGCCACTTCCAGGGCCATGGCAAAGCCTGGGACAGGATGACTGGCCATGAGCCCAGGCCAGGCACGGCAGACCTGGGACAGGGCAGAGAACCAGTGTGGGGTGGCGAGGGGCTCACAGTGTTGATGCAGGGCAGCTCCTTGTTCAGTAGCCAGGGCAGGGCCAGGGTGCCCTCCCCACGATAGCAGGACTGGATACGGCGCCGGATGTGGGCATTGATGTCGCTGAGAGTGAAGAGGCAGAGGATGGTCTGCCGGGGTGGGCTGGCTCGGTTCTTCTGGCCCTGAGAGAAGATGGTGAAGAGGACGTCCTCGTCAGCCGGCACGCCCAGGGCCTGGGCCAGCAGCAGGCCAGGCTTGGCCAGGTGGGCGCTCTGCACTAAGCGGTACTCCACACCACGCCAGGAGCAGCCGATGGGGAATTCCACATATGAGTAGAACTCTGAGTCCCCAGCGCACATGCGCACGATCTTGGACGTGAAGAATTTCTCGCCCGCTGTGTCCAGCAGCGTCTGCTGGGTGTCCAGCTGCAGCGTCAGGAAGTACACGAAGGAGGCGCTGACGAAGCCGTAGATGTAGTAGATGTCAAAGGCAGGGTACAAGGACAGTGTGTCCGAGGGAATCTTGATCTGGGAGGAGACAAACTCATCCTGGTACACCTGGGGAGCAGGGGGAGAAGACAGCATTGGGTGAGGCCCTGTGCCAACATCGCGGGCCACCACCAGCTTCCCTCTGCATTCCCCTCCTGCCCAGACGATCACAGAGGCCCAGGCCAGAAAAGCTGCATAGGGCAGGGTGATCAGCCTCCCTGCACACAGGGGACCCCCACAGCCTGGGCTCAGGCTGTCGTCCCACCCTCTGCAACCCGTCTGCATCCCAGACACTGAGGAGCCGAAAAGTCCCCTCTCAGAACAGGACTCTTCTGGGAGGCAGAGCCAGGACTTGGTAGAGGAAGGAGGGAAGGAAGGCTCACGCACGAGACTGAACATGTCCACGCTGTCTTCATCACTGATGAGCTTGCGGGAGCTCAAGGTGGGGAAGTACTCCGACTTGCCGTCGACAGCAGTGCCCACGAACAGCTTGCTGGGCCCCTGGCCCTGCTCCACAATGACACCAGCCATGGAGTCAGGCTCCTGGGCCCCCGACAGGTAGTGCTCCTTGCGGTGGTGCGGCTCACCCAGCTTGAAGAGGTCGTCCACGCGCAGGAACTGGCAGATGCCCTGCCAGATGCTGCCGCAGGCCACCAGGCGGCGGGCCGCATAGTCTATGAGCAGCAGCTTGTTGATGTTGTCCACGGGGGCCAGGCGGTGGGCACACACGCGCATGCTGGGGGGTGGGTAGCAGCGAGCGTTGTCCTCGATGGGCCCCGTGACATGGGCCCGCAGCTCAGTCAGGTTGGGGGCCAGCTTAAAGACTCGGTTCACTGCGCCCACGAACACCTCCCCAGTCACCCGGTGCACAGCCAAGTGGGTAAGCTTGGTATCTGTCACCACAAAGGCACGGAAGGGCCTGCTGCCCAGGGCCCCCCCCACAGCAAGGAACAGCAGCAGGAGGAGGCAGACAGAGGGCATGGCCGGCAGCCGCGCCTGGGGACAGGCCTGGGGAGAGACGGTGTGTGGGAGTCAGAGGCCTCGAGCCACAGAGGGCCGGGCCATTCACCCACCACCCCGCCAAAGCCCCAGATGGCCACCACAACAGGGAGAGAGGAGGGGCCTCCACCAGGGCGCATGAGTGAGCAGCCAGCGAGGGCAGGCTTGGGGGCCATCAATCGTCCCTCAGCCCCCGTGCTGGAAAGGAGCCAGGAGGCCTCGCCTCAGCTGGGCCACACCCAAGGGGGCAGCAGAGCAGATGCTGGGAAAGGCCAGGCAGGAGGCCCTCCGGAACTGAGACCCCAGATGCCACATCTCAGAGCCCAGGGCAACCAACAGCAAAGAACAGCAAGCCCCAGGCCTCTGGGCTGTCCCCAACGCCTGAGCTGAGGGGAGAGGGAGGCAGGGACAGAACAATTGCAAGCTGGGGAAGAGGGGCAGGGGCAGGAACACCACCCGGAGTGGCACTGCCACCAGGAGCCCTGGGATAGAGGTCTAGGGAATGGAGGCCTGATGGAGGATCCAGAACCACCATGACCCCTGAAGGGGCCCCAGCTGCCTCCCTGACAAGGGCCTCAGCTGGCTGTCCAGGAGCCCGCTGTCTGGCCTCCCGGATGCAACACAAAGCCGAGTCACGCCTGCCCCCTCAGCCACGCACCCAGACACACATTATAAGTCAAGCTCTGCTCAGGCACAGCCTGCGCGGCTCCCCCTCCAGACCCAGAGGTTCACTGCGGAAGGGAATGTACAGGAGGCCCCATCTGCTGTTTGGAGTCCCAGGAGCCTTACAAAAGGAGGAGCAATGTCCCCAAATACAGTCAAGGCCTTGGGGAGACAGGGCAGGAGCCACAGGGGCAGTGCTGGGACTGGCACTTAGCCCCCAGGCCACACCCAGCCAGCCCCAGGCTGCTAAGACAGCAGAGCAGTGTCTTGGCAGCCAACAGGGCAGGGCTCAGCGCTACCCTCAGTGCCAGAGACCCCAGGAGCAGATAGGAGGTACCCAGCTTGGGGGGGGGGCGGTGCAGGGAACCAAACCAAGGAGGCACAGGAGAGAAAAAGGAAAAAAAAAATGCATTTGCCAGAACAAGGAGCAGGCCCAGCTTGAAACTGCAAAGTTTCAGCTCGGATTGATCACCTCTCCAGGGCTCTTTTGTCAGCTGGACCCTCATGCAACAGCCGGAGAAGAAAGGAAGACCAAAGAAAAGAGAGGCCACATCCTGTCCTCACCTCCTCTACACCCCGGGAACACAAGCCTAGGAACAGGCTGGGGACAGGTAGGGAGGGAGACCTGGGGAGGCAGAATTTCAGGCCCAGCCCCCACCTGTAAGTGGCAACCTCGGGCATCACAGGTACAGCTGGGCCAGCAGAGAGCCTGAGGACGGGGCAGCCCCACGCAGAGACGCGGGTCCAGCGGACGCCCCCCAACACCCCCCACTGTGCTGCTGGTCCAGTTTGCCCGGGCCCCATCAGGGCACCCCTCGGTGGACTCGCGGAGCCCTTAGCGGGAGGGAAGTACAGCGTTGACCCTCCGAGGGGCCGCTCCCCTGCGACAAAGGGTCCTCTTTGAGCAAGGGGCTGGTCTTGGGTTGGCGTCCCCACCACGCGGGGCACAAGGGGCCGGGCAGGCCGGCGCCGACGGGCAGGGGTAGGGCCTGACCCCCACAGGCCGAGTCGGACCCCCGGGCTGCCGGAGCCCCGGGCCCCGAGCTGGCTGGCCCCGCACGGACGGCGAAGATGACGGCCACCTACCTGTCCCTCTGCTGGCTCCAGGTGACCGCCCTCTGGCCACGTGGACGCGCCCCCGAGCCCCACCGCGGCCCCGCTCGCGCGCCCCTTCGGCCTCGCCCCGCGCCCCGGGCCCCACGCGCGCAGCCGCCGCCACCGCCCACACACTGGGCCGGCCCGGGGGCCGCCGCAGCCTTTTAAACCCGGACCGTACCACCGCGCGGGGCGGGGGCGCCCGGGGACGCCCGGCCGAGGGGGACGCAACGGCAGGGGGCGCGGGCGGGGCTGCTGCTCCCCGCGGCCAGGGACCTCGTGCGCAGCCCCGACCCCCGCGACCTGCAGGGGGACCCGCCCGGCCAGCCGACCCCCTTCGCTGGATGGCCGCGTCCGCGGCGCGCGCCTCCCCCGCGCCCCGGCTCCCCGCCCGCCGCCTCGGGCGACCCCGGAACCCGCGCGCGCCCGCGCCACACCCCCTCGGGCCTGGGGCGCGCGCCCGCCTCGCCCCACCCTGGCGCTCGGAGACGCGCCTGGGGTCACCTGCCACCGGGGCGCGGCCTCGCTGGTCCCGGCCTCTCAGGTACACCGCTGCCGAGGACTCGCGCCCCCAGCTCAAGACACGCCCCCGACGGTCTCTAACCCGGAGGGCCTGCGGCGACAGCCGTCCAAACCAGCCCCTTCCCCGGCGATTCTGAACCCTGGCCTTTCTTCCTTCCCTTGCTTTATTTTTCCTTTTCTTTTTTTGTTTTGTTTTGACACAGGGTCTCGCTCTGCCACCCGGGCTGGAGTGCAGTGGTGAGATCATAGCTCACTGCAGCCTCGACTGCCCCAGGCTCAAACGATGCTCCCGCCTCAGGCTCCCAAAGTGCTGGGACTACAGGTGTGAGCCACCGTGTCCCGCTAAGGTTTTCTTTTTCATTTCCCTGATGACTAATGATGTTTAGCATCTTTTCATGTGCTTGTTGGCCTTTTGTATATGATCTCTGAAAAAATATCTATTCAAGTCCTTTGCCCATTTTTATTAACCATATATATGTATGTATAGATAGATAGATAAGATAGATTTTTTCCCCCCAAATTGAGGTCTCCCTTTATCACCCAGGCTGCAGTGTAGCGGCACTGGATCTTGGCTCACTGCAGCCTCGACTTCCTGGGCTCAAGGGATCCTCCTGCCTCAGCCTCCCAGGTAGCTGGGACCACAGGCAAGCGCCACCACACCTGGCTAAGTTTTCATATTTTTGTAGAGAGAGACAGGGTCTTGCTACATTGCCCAGGCTAGTCTTGAACTCCTGGGCTTAAGCAATCCTCCTGCCTCAGGCTTCCAAAGTACTGGGATATGCTGGGCATAGTGACTCACGCCAATAATTCCAGCATTTTGGAAGGCTGAAGTAGGTGGATCACCTGAGGTCAGCAGTTCAAGACCAGCCTGGCCAACATGGTGAAACCCCATCTCTACAAAAAATACAAAAATTAGCCGGACATGGTGTCATGTGCCTGTAGTCCCAGCTACTCAGGAGGCTGAGGCAGGAGACTCTCTTGAACCTGGGAGGGGGAGGTTGCAGTGAGCCAAGATCATGCTATTGCACTCCAGCCTGGGAGATAGAGCAAGACTCTGTCTTAAAAAAAAAAAAAAAAAGTACTGAGATTATAGGCATGAGCCGCCGTGCCCGGCCCTCAACTGACTTTAAGTAAAAGATATCACCCTTGATAATGTGTGTGGGCCTCATCCATTTAGTTGGATGGCTTTAAGAGCAAAACCCGAGGTTTCCTGGAGAAGCAGAAATTCTGCCTCAAAATTGTAACACAGGCCAGGCGCGGTGGCTCATGCCTGTCATCCCAGCCCTTTGGGAGACCGAGGCAAGCAGATTACCTGAGGTCAGGAGTTCGAGACCAGCCTGGCCAACATGGTGAAACCCCATCTCTACTAAAAATACAAAAATTAGCTGGGCATGGTGGCGGGCATCTGTAATCGCAGTTACTTGGGAGGCTGAGGCGGGGGGCAATCACTTGAACCCAAGAGGCACAGGTTGCAGTGAGCCGATATCATGCCATTGTACTCCAGCCTGGGCGACAAGAGTGAGACTCCATTTCAACAACAACAACAAGAAGACTGTAACACAGAAATTCTCCGAGTTTCTAGCCTGTCCTACAAATTTCACACCAACTTGTCAGCCCCGACAATTGTGTGAACCAAATCCTTAAAATAAGCTGTGTGTGTGTGTGTCCTGTTGGTTCTGTTTCTCTGGAGAACCATGACTAATACAGATGTCTTTCCATTTATTTAGGTCTTCTTTAATTCCTTTCAATGATGTTTTGTAGTTTTCAGTATACAAATCTCATGCTTCTTTTAAAAAAGTATTAATATTTTATTCTTTTTTGACACTGTTATAAATGGAATTATTTTCTTAATTTCATTTTGGATTTTGTATAGAAATACAATTGATTGGCCAGATGTGGTGGCTCATGCCTGCAATCCAAGCACTTTGGGAGGCAGAGGTGGGCGGATCACTTGAGATCAGGAATTCGAGACCAGCCTGGCCAAGATGACGAAACCCCATCTCTACTAAAAATACAAAACTTAGCCAGGCATGGTGGCAGGCATCTGTAATCCCAGTTACTTGGGAGCCTGGCGTGGGGGGCAATCACTTGAACCCAAGAGGCAGAGGTTGCAGTGAGCCGATATCATGCCATTGTACTCCAGCCTAGGCAACAGAGAGCAAGACTCTATCTCCAAAAAAAAAAAAAAAAAAATTGGCCGGGCGCGGTGGCTCAAGCCTGTAATCCCAGCACTTAGGGAGGCCGAGACGGGCGGATCACGAGGTCAGGAGATCGAGACCATCCTGGCTAACACGGTGAAACCCCGTCTCTACTAAAAATACAAAAAACTAGCCGGGCGAGGTGGAGGGCGCCTGTAGTCCCAGCTACTCGGGAGGCTGAGGCAGGAGAATGGCGTGAACCCGGGAGGCGGAGCTTGCAGTGAGCTGAGATCCGGCCACTGCACTCCAGCCCGGGCTACAGAGCAAGACTCCGTCTCAAAAAAAAAAAAAAAAAAATTGATTTTTGTATAATGATCTTTTTGGAGACAATGTCGCACTCTATCACCCAGGCTGGAGTGCAATGGCATGAACACCACTCACTACAGCCTCGCCTTCCCAGGCTCAAGCAATCTTCCCACCTCAGCCTCCCAAGTAGCTAGGACTACAGGTGCATGCCACCACGCCAGGCTAATTTTTGAATTTTTTGTAGACACAGGGTTTCACCATGTTGCCCAGGCTGGTCTCCACCTCCTGGGCTCAAGTGGTCCGCCCACCTCAGCCTCCCAAGTAGCTGGGACTACAGGTGTGTGCCACCATGCCCAGCTAACCTTTGTATTTTCTATAGACACAGAGTCTCACTATGTTGCCCAGCTAGTCTCGAACTCCTGGGCTCAAACGATCCACCTGCCTAGGCCTCCCAAAGTGCTGGGATTACAGGCATGAGCCACCACGCCTGGCCTTAGTCCCATCTTTGTCATCTCATCCATTGGCTTGACCAGATGCACAGGTGTTACCCTTTGATTCCCTTGGCCATCTTTCTAGTTTCAGAGCATCAATCATGTCTGTCTTGACAGCTCTGCAATTTCTCACTCCATCCTCTCAACCTCTCCTGTGAACTCCAGGCTCCAGGTTCATAGATCCAAATCTCTGCTTGGATCTCAACATACCATTTCCACAAGCGAAGCCTTCATTGTTCACCCCAGACTTGCTTCTCTTCGCATGCCCCGCATCTTAGTAAAGGTTCTTCTTCTTGCTCAGGCCAAAGTCTTGGAGTTCTTGACTCCTCTCTTTCTCTCAAACACCATGTCCTATTCCTCAGCAAATCTTGTTGCCTTTCCCCCTAAAATCTATCCAGAAGCTGATCTTCTATTCCCACCCTGGTCCAAGCCACCAGTCTCTCATTAGGATGGCTGTGGTGGCCTCCTCACTGGACTCCCATGCTTGCCCTCCCCCAGTCCCTTTGCCACACTGCTACAAGAGTGACTGGAAAACTTAAGTCAAGATTACGTCTTGCTCCTGGTAAAAGCCTCCAATCACTTCCTTTATAACACTGACTTCCAGAAGACCTTCTAACTATGACCTCAAACCTGTCTGGAGCTGCGTGGCCCGGCCATAGCGATCATAACTGACGACTGACGCCTGAGCTCTATACATTTCCACTTTATGCCTCCTCCCTAGATTTACTTTCTTCCTTGTTCTGCTGTCTCATACGCCAGTACAAAATGGCGCTCTTCTGGGTTCTTCATCACCCATTTTCCCGCCCCCGGGAAAATGATCAACTTACAGCGCAGGCGCCATCCCGCGCCCGGGAAAATTACCAACCGACGGCGCAGGCGCAACATGACGTCCGACCGAAGAAACCAATACCTACCTGGCCACGCCCACTGCAGGGCCACCATCATCGCCCTGGCCCAACCTCCACCCCTGCTGGTCTATATAAGGCATTACACTGCCACCAATAAACGAGACTTGATCAGGATACTGTCTTGTCTTCATTTCTCATGTCTCTTGTCCCCCCGAGTTCCCACTCCCTCTTCTAGGGCCTACATTGACGATCCCGCGGGACGGGACACGTGGCGCCTCAACGTGGAGCCTGGAAACGAGGGATTCCGTGAGGAAGAGGACACGAAAGAACGGTCGACCGTCAAGGTGAAACTAAACTCCTCCGATCACCGTGGGAACCTGCCGCGTCAGAATCGAAGGTAAGTGACGCGTCCGAAATGGGACAAGAATTAAGTCAACATCAAATCTATGTAGGACAATTAAAAGAGGCTTTAAAGATATGAGGAGTAAAGGTTAAAGGTAATGATTTGTTTAAATTTTTTGATTTTGTAAAAGACACTTGCCCTTGGTTCCCACAGGAAGGAACTATTGATATTAAAAGATGGCGTAGAGTAGGAGATTGTTTTCAAGATTATTATAATACTTCTGGGCCAGAAAAAATTCCTGTGACCGCCTTCTCTTATTGGAATCTCATTAAGGATTTGATAGATAAAAAGGAGGCCGATCCACAAGTCATGGCCGCGGTCGCTCAAACAGAACATATTCTAAAGGTTAGTTCCCGCTCTAACCTCACAAAGCCTCCGTAAGATACGGAGGAGGATCTCATTTCCCTTGAGAGCGATGATGAGGAAGTCAAGTCTCCCTCTGTAACAGATAAAGAAATGTTACACAAAAACAAACAAAAAAAAATCCGGTTTTACAAACACCTCAAAAAGAGGAAGAAACTAATAAGCCTGATCAATTAAACATAAATTGGGATGATTTAGAGGAAGAGGCGGCTAAATATCATAACCCCGACTGGCCTCCCTTTACTTCACGCCCGCCCCCATATAATGGGACACGTAATGGGGCTTCTGCACCCATTGTTATGGCAGTAGTAGATCCCAAAGAAGAATTAAAACAAAAAATTGCTCAACTAGAAGAAAAAATTAAACTTGAGGAGTTGCATCAATCATTGATAATTAGGCTCCAAAAATTAAAAACAGGAAATGAAAAGATACCTAACCCAGATGTTATGGAGGGTTCCCTGCGCCCACCTCAGCGGCCTGGACAGCATGTTCCAAGAGGGGGGTTAGTTGCTAGCCGACATAGAGAAGACTCCTCCCCCAAAGACATCTTCCCAGTTACTGAAACCACAGATGGGCAAGGACAAGCTTGGAGACATCATACTGGGTTTGATTTCACTATCATAAAAGAGTTAAAAACTGCTGCTTCTCAATATGGGGCTACTGCTCCACATACTCTCGCAATAGTGGAATCTGTAGCCGATAACTGGCTCACTCCTACAGATTGGAATACCTTAGTTAGGGCAGTTCTCTCCGGGGGAGATCATTTAATTTGGAAGTCAGAGTTTTTTGAAAATTGTAGGGACACAGCTAAAAGAAACCAACAGGCAGGAAACGGCTGAGATTTTGATATGTTAACTCGTTCAGGTAACTATGCAGACACTCAGGCCCAAATGCTATATGATCCTGGCTTGTTTTCACAAATCCAGGCAGCTGCTACAAAAGCCTGGAGGAAACTCCCTGTTAAAGGAGACCCAGGGGCCTCACTCACGGCAGTCAAACAAGGACCAGATGAGCCATTCTCAGATTTTGTACACAGACTCATGACTACGGCAGGTAGAATTTTTGGAAATGCAGAAACGGGTGTAGATTACGTTAAACAGTTGGCATATGAAAACGCCAACCCCGCCTGCCAAGCGGCAATCAGACCTTATCGAAAGAAAACAGATTTAACAGGATATATTCGCCTTTGTTCAGATATTGGGCCCTCATATCAACAGGGTCTAGCAATGGCCGCCGCCTTTAGCGGTCAAACAGTAAGAGACTTCCTCAATAACAAAGGCAAAGATAAAGGGGGGTGCTTTAAATGCAGTAAAAAAGGACACTTTGCAAAAGATTGCCATGAAAATCAAAATAAAAATCCAGAAACAAAAATTCCAGGCCTTTGCCCAAGGTATAAAAGAGGAAGGCACTGGGCCAGCGAATGTAAATCTAAAATTGATAGTCAAGGAAATCCTTTATCGTCTCAGCAGGGAAACGGGGTGAGGGGCCAGCCCCAGGCCCCAAAACAAGCATATGGGGCGGTCAGCTTTGTTCCAGCCAGCAGCAACAATCCATTTCAAAACTTAGTAGAGCAACCCCAGGAAGTGCAGGACTGGACCTCAGTTCCACCTCCCACACAGTATTAACACCTGAGATGGGACCACAAACCTTAAATACAGGAATATATGGGCCTTTACCACCTGACACTTTTGGGCTACTCTTGGGAAGAAGTAGTGTCACCATGAAAGGTTTACAAGTCCTCCCTGGAGTTATTGATAATGATTATGAAGGAGAAATTAAAATCATGGCCAGAGCTATTAACAACATTATTACTGTCCCTCAAGGGGTTAGAATAGCACAGTTAGTTTTGCTACCCTTAGTTAAAACAGATAATAATATCCAACACTCTAACAGGAATACAAAAGGTTTTGGATCATCAAATATATATTGGGTGCAACCAATTACAAATCAAAAACCCTCTCTAACCTTATGGTTAGATGGTAAGGCATTTACTGGGCTAATAGACACAGGGGCCAATGTAACCATCATTAAACAAGAAGATTGGCCCTCTCATTGGCCTACCACAGAGACTTTAACTCACCTGAGAGGAATTGGACAAAGCAGTAATCCTAAACAAAGTTCTAAATACCTAACATGGACAGATAAAGAAAACAATTCAGGCCTCATTAAGCCATTTATCATCCCTCACTTACCTGTTAATCTTTGGGGACGAGACCTGCTTTCCCAAATGAAAATTATAATGTGCAGCCCAAATGATATAGTTACTGCACAAATGCTAACTCAGGGATACACCCCGGTAAAGGTCTTGGAAAAAAGGAAAACGGTATTCCACAGCCTATACCAGTCTCAGGACAACTTGATAGAAAAGGGTTTGGAAATTTTTAGCTCAGGCCACTGACATACCTGCACCCCAAAAGTGCGCTGACCCTATTACTTGGAAGTCAGATGAGCCCGTTTGGGTTGATCAGTGGCCTTTACTTAATGATAAGCTAAGTGCTGCCCAACAGTTAGTGCAGGAACAACTGATAGCAGGACATATTACAGAAAGTAATTCCCCTTGGAATACACCTATCTTTGTCATTAAGAAAAAGTCTGGGAAATGGAGACTCCTAAAAGATTTAAGAGCCATAAATATCACTATGGTCCTTATGGGTGCCTTACAACCGGGACTGCCCTCACCAGTTGCGATTCCTCAAAAATATTTTAAAATCATTATTGACCTTAAAGATTGCTTCTTTACAATCCCCCTTCATCCAGCTGATCAGAAAAGGTTTGCCTTTAGTCTTCCATCTACAAATTTTAAACAACTAATGAAACGTTACCAATGGAAAGTCTTACCTCAGGGTATGGCCAATAGTCCTACCTTATGTCAAAAATATGTAGCCGCTGCTATAGAACCAGTCAGAAAAATATGGACACAAATGTATATTATACACTATATGGATGATATTTTAATAGCAGGACAGATTGGTGAACAAGTCTTACAGTGCTTTGCCCAACTCAAACAAGAGTTGACAACAGCCGGACTGCAAATAGCCCCGGAAAAAATACAACTACAAAATCCATATACCTATCTTGGTTTTCAAATTAATGGACCCAAAATCATTAATCAAAAGGCCGTTATACGCCGTGACCATCTAAAAACTTTAAATGATTTCCAAAAATTACTGGGAGACATAAACTGGCTTCGACCATACCTAAAACTTACCACAGGAGAGTTAAAACCTCTTTTCGATATATTGAAAGGAGACTCTAATCCAAAATCCCCCAGGTCCATTTCCAAAGAAGCATTAACGACACTCCAACGGGTAGAAGATGCCATTACAACACAATTTGTTACCAGTATTGATTATTCTCAGCCATTAATATTCATTATTTTTAACACAGCAATAACCCCTACTGGTTTATTCTGGCAAACAATCCTATTATGTGGGTACACCTGCCCTCCTCCCCCAAAAAGGTTTTGTTGCCTTATTATGATGCCATAGCTGATCTAATTATCTTGGGAAGAGAAAACAGTAGAAAATACTTTGGAATAGAACCCTCTACCATTATACAGCCCTACACTCAATCACACATCCATTGGCTGTTACAAAATACAGAAGCCTGGCCAATTGCTTGCGCTTCTTATACTGGCACAATTGACAACCATTACCCACCTAACAAACTCATTCAATTTTGCAAACTTCATGCGTTTGTATTTCCTCATATTACCAGTAAGGAACCTCTCAATGACACATTACTAATTTTCACTGATGGATCTTCCACAGGACTCGCTGCTTACACCTACAATAATACAATTGTCAAATTCCAAACCACTTATACATCAGCTCAGCTAGTCGAATTACAAGCCATAATTGCAGCATTATCAGCTTTCCCTGGTCAGCCACTTAATATTTACACAGACAGCGCCTACCTGGCTCATTCAATACCCCTCTTAGAGACCATGCCGCAAATTAAACATATTTCAGACACAGCTAACCTATTTCTACAATGTCAACAACTTATTCAAAAAAGGACTACTCCCTTTTTCCTTGGACATATTAGAGCACATTCAGGATTACCGGGACCTTTAGTACAAGGTAATTCAACAGCTGACATGGCAACAAAAACCATAGCCACAGTCACTAGAGACAATTTACAACAAGCACAAAAAGCACATGCCCTACATCATTTAAACGCCCAGACCTTAAGACTTATGTTTAAAATTACTAGAGAACAAGCCCGACAAATAGTTAAACAATGTGCCAACTGCATAACATATTTACCAGTTCCTCATCTAGGAGTGAACCCTCGAGGACTCATCCCCAACGAAATTTGGCAAATGGACGTTACACATCACTCAGAATTTGGCCAACTAAAATATATTCATGTATGCATAGACACCTATAGTGGGTTCATTATTGCAACTCTCCAGACAGGAGAGGCCACCAAACATGTCATAACTCATTTGTTACATTGCTTTTCCATCTTAGGTATACCCAAACAAATTAAGACAGATAACGGTCCTGGTTACATAGCCAAAACTTTCTTACAATTCTGCAACACCCTACAAATTAAACATATCACAGGCATTCCCTACAATCCCCAAGGACAAGGTATAGTAGAAAGGGCCCATCTGTCATTAAAAACTACTATCGAAAAAATAAAAGGGGGGAGCTGGTACCCCGTGAAGGGTACCCCCAGAAACATACTTAATCATGCCCTCTTTATCCTTAATTTTTTAAATTTGGACAGTTACGGAAAATCTGCTGCCGACCGTTTCTGGCATCCTGAATCTCAAAAACAGTTTGCAATGGTTAAATGGAAAGATCCACTCGATAATTCATGGCATGGCCCTGACCCAGTTTTAGTTTGGGGAAGAGGCTCAGTATGTATTTTCTCACAAAAAAATGATGCAGCCAGATGGCTGCCCGAAAGATTGGTAAGACAAATGAATCATAACCATTGTCAATCCAGGGAAAACAATCCTCCCTGAGAAGTTTCTTCCCTTTTGTTTTTCAGAAAATGAAGCCCAACATGAGATTCTTTTGGAAAATAATAATTTAATATAACATAGTGACAGTCTATGCAGGTTTTGATGACCCTCGTAAAGCAATAGAACTAATACAAAAGCAACACGGCCAGCCTTGTGACTGCAGTGAGGGACAAGTATCTGAACCTCGTCAGACAGAATCTTCCAAGTGACTTGCTCGGGCAAGACAGCTTACTTAATGCCAGACCAGCTATGGAAATGTAAGTCAAACCCAAGAGACACCTCCCCTAGTGGGCCGCTCCAAGAATGCCCCTGTAGTTCTTTCCAGTCCTCTGTACATAGTTCTTGCTACACCTCATATCAACAATGCAAATCAGGCAATAAAACATACTATACGGCTACATTATTAAAAACACAAACTGGAGGTACCAGTGACGTACGAGTATTAGGATCCACCAATAAACTTGTACAGTCTCCTTGTAACGGCCAAAAAGGACAGCCTGTTTGCTGGAGCACTACAGCCCCTATCCACATCTCTGATGGGGGAGGTCCATTAGACACCACAAGAATTAAAACTGTTCAGAAAAAAACTAGAAGAAATTCATAAAGTCCTGTATCCTGAAATTCAGTATCACCCTTTGGCCCTGCCTAAGGTTAGAGATAACCTTATGATCGATGCTCAAACTTTTGATATCCTTAATGCCACTTACAACTTACTCCAAATGTCCAATACAAGCCTTGCCCACGATTGTTGGCTTTGTTTAAAAATGGGTCCCCCTACTCCTCTCGCTATACCTAACTTTTCATTATCCTATGTCAATTACTCGGGTGAGTCCTTGGTCAATAACTCCTGTCCAATTATCTCTCCCCTCTTAGTTCAACCAATGAAGTTTTCTAATTCTTCTTGCCTCTTTTCACCCTCTTACAATAGCTCTGAAGAAATCGATCTAGGCTACGTTGTATTCAACAACTGTACCTCCATAATCAAGGTCACCAGCCCCTTGTGTGCTATAAATGGCTCGGTTTTCCTCTGTGGAAACAACATGGCATATACTTATCTACCCACAAATTGGACAGGGCTTTGTGTTCTAGCCACTCTTCTCCCCGACATTGATATCATCCCTGGAGATGAACCTATCCCCATCCCCGCTATTGAGCATTTTATATATAGACCAAAGCGGGCCATACAATTTATTCCCTTGTTGGCCGGACTGGGAATCACCACTGCATTTACAACAGGAGCTACAGGCCTAGGAGTCTCACTAACCCAATATACTAAATTATCCAATCAATTAATTTCCGATGTACAAACCTTATCCAGTACTATACAAGATCTACAAGATCAGGTAGACTCATTAGCTGAAGTAGTTCTCCAAAATAGAAGAGGTCTGGACTTACTAACAGCAGAACAGGGAGGGATCTGTTTGGCTTTACAGGAAAGATGCTGTTTTTATGCTAACAAATCCGGGATCATTAGAGACAAAATAAAGACCTTACAAGAAGAGCTAGAAAAACGCAGAAAAGACCTGGCCGCCAATCCGCTTTGGACTGGACTCCACGGACTTCTCCCCACCATTTTTAACTCCTTTACTTACCCTTCTACTCTTTCTCACTCTTGGGCCTATAATCGTTAATAAGCTTATGGCATTCGTCAGACGACAAATCGAGGCCTTCCAGGCCAAGCCTATACAGGTCCATTATCATCGCCTTGAGATGTCTGAACATGGTAAGTCTTATCCGCCCTTATAAGACCACCTCCCCTGTGACCTAAACTGGACAGTCAATGATGGGTAAGAGGACACCACCCCCACCTGAGCCTAAGACAGGAGGGCCGCCCTTGCTGCTGCCTAATCCCATGACGGGCTTAAAAGGTGGGGATGAGTTGACCCAACCTAAGACAGGCGCAGTTCCCGAGGGGCTATCTCTCATCATGAAATAATAAAAAAGGGGGACCTGTCCGGAGCTGCGTGGCCCGGCCATAGTGATCATAACTGACGACTGACGCCTGAGCTCTATACATTTCCACTTTATGCCTCCTCCCTAGATTTACTTTCTTCCTTGTTCTGCTGTCTCATACGCCAGTACAAAATGGCGCTCTTCCGGGTTCTTCATCACCCATTTTCCCGCCCCCGGGAAAATGATCAACTTACAGCGCAGGCGCCATCCCACGCCCGGGAAAATTACCAACCGACGGCGCAGGCGCAACATGACGTCCGACCGAAGAAACCAATACCTACCTGGCCATGCCCACTGCAGGGCCACCATCATCGCCCTGGCCCAACCTCCACCCCTGCTGGTCTATATAAGGCATTACACTGCCACCAATAAACGAGACTTGATCAGGATACTGTCTTGTCTCCATTTCTCGTGTCTCTTGTCCCCCCGAGTTCCCACTCCCTCTTCTAGGGCCTACATTGACGATCCCGCGGGACGGGACACAAACCCAGAAGGCATAGAAGACAAAAGAGCCCAACTAGCTAAACATAAACTTCTCGTGTCTAAAAAACACCATAAAATCAATGAAAAACGAGGAAAAGTATTTGCACTATTTAACACAAAGGGGTACTCTCCCTCATATATGGAAGGTACTTAGGATTCTACATATTATTTATTTATTTGAGACAGAGTCTCGCTCTGTCACCGAGGCTGGAGTACAGTGGTGCGATCTTGGCTCACTGCAACCTCAGCCTCCTAGGTTCAAGCAATTCTCCTGCCTCAGCCTCCTGAGCAGCTGCGATTACAGGCGCCCGCCACCACGCCTGGCTAATTTTTGTATTTTTAGTAGAGACGGTGTTTCACCATGTTGGCCAGGCTGGTCTCGAACTCCTGACCTCAGGTAATCTGCCCGCCTTGGCCTCCCAAAGTGCTGGGATTACAGGCATGAGCCACTGCACCCGACCGATTTCTAGATAAAAAAGACCAACAAGAGGCCAAGGCAGGAGGATCACTTGAGCCCATGATTTCAAGACCAGCCTGGGCAACATAGTGGATCCTGTCTCTATTTAAAAAAAGAAAAAAAAAAACCAAGAAGACCAACAATACAATTAATGGGCAAATGTCAGGAATAGACATTTTGCAGGAGAAATAAAATGCACATAGTTTTTAAACATGTGAAAAGAGAAATACAAATTAAAAACCACACTAAGATCAAACAAAAACTTGTACGTGAATGTTCATAGCAGCATTATTTACAATAGCCAAAAGGTAAGAACACGTGAAATGCCCATCCATGGATGAGTGGATAAACAAGATGTGGTGTACACAGACAACAGACTACGACTCAGTTAGTTATAAAAAGGAAGGAATTCTGACCATGTTACAGCACGGATAAACCTCAAAAACATGATACCAAGAAAAACAAGTCAGACACAAAAGGTCATACATTGTATGATTCCATTGATGTGAAGTTTCCAGAACAGTCCAATCCATTGAGATGGTAGATTAGCAGCTGCCAGGGCCTGGGGAGCTGGGGAATGGGGAGAGACTGCTGAATAACCACCGGATCTCCTTTTGGGGATGAAAGTGTTCCAGTAGAGAGAGGTCAAATGCCACCAAATTGTAAATTTTAAAATGGTTAATGGCTACTTTTCTGTTATATGAATTTTTCCTCAGTTGAAAAAATTAAAAACACAAAGAAGAAACAAAACCCCACGCTGAGAAACCATGTCTCCATCTCAGCTTGGCATACGCCTCCCTGCGGCGAGTGAGGGCACTGTGTGGGCAAGGCTGGGGGAGCCGGCCCTCATCCTGCCCGTGGGGCTGCCAAGTGGGCAGGCCCTAGGGAGTAGAGTTGGCCAATATCTGCTATGCCGACTTTGTAGCTGAAGAGAGAATGAGGAGGGTTCTCTATGCACCCATGTGGAAAGATGCCAACTATTGGGATGTATCACTAATGGACACTACGGTGTCGAACAGCATGCAAGCGCAATACCTTTCGTGTGAGAAAGGTGAGGGCCAGGAGGGGCAGCCATAGGAGCTTGTCTTTGTCTAGAGAAAGAGGACAGGTAAGCAGGCAGTGAAGAAAAGCACATCTCTGTTGGGGACATTGCAGGAACTGGCTTCCACGCTGACATGGGAACCACCTGAATACATGGTTTCTGCTGGACAGTGAAGGTGAGGGAAAAGGGTAGCATCCAGCCCTGCCCCTCATCTTGGAGCTTCCTCCTTCCCTTTGTTCCAGCCCAGCTCACCTTTTTTTTTTTTTTTTTTTGAGACGGAGTTTCACTCTTGTCATCCAGGCTAGAATGTGGTAGCGTGATCTCGGCTCACTGCAACATCCACCTCCTGGGTTCAAGCGATTCTCCTGCTTCAGCCTCCCGAGTAGCTAACAGGCACCTGCCACCACACCCAGCTAATTTTTGTATCTTTAGTAGAGATGGGGTTTCACCATGTTGGTCAGGCTGGTCTCAAACTCCTGACCTCAAGTGATCCACCCGCCTCAGCCTCCCAAAGTGCTGGGATTACAGGCGTAAGCCACCGTGCCCAGCCTCCAGCTCACCTTTGACCCAGACTTGGTGTTCCCTCTGCCTGGAACGCTCCCTCCCGCATCAGAATGGCTGACTTCTTGTCATTTGGATGTCAGCTTAAATGTCCCCATGCTAGAAAGGCCAGTTCATCTTGTTCCTACATTTTGTTTTGGTTGTTTCCCTCTCTGTTGTCTACACATACAGCCCCCAGGAACGAGGACCGGGTGAGCAAAGTAGGTGACCACCCCTGACACACACTGATCCTTGGTGACCTTATCCAGTTCCAGAGCATCAAATAGCCTCCTCAGCCAAACACAGTGGCTCACACCTGCAATCCCAGCAATTTGGGAGGCTGAGGTGGCAGGATCACTTGAGCCCCGCAGTTCGAGACCAGCCTGGGCGACAGAGCTCTTCAGACCCCATATCTACAAAAAATTTTTTTTTAATTCTGTTCCAATTTTCATGTACATAAAAATAGCTGGGTGTGGTGGTGCACACCTGTAGTCCCAGCTACTCAGGAGGCTGAGGCGGGACGATCACTCGAGCCCAGGAGGTGGGGGCTGCAGTGAGCTGAGATCTCGCCACTGCACTCCAGCCTGGGAGACAGAGCAAGACCCTGTCCCCCCAAAAAAAAAGGAAAGAAAGAAAAAGTACATTCCTCTACCCTCATCTCTATTCCTAGTGATGCCAGATGGCCACTTCCCGGCCATGCTGAATGAGACACTGGGCCTCTGCACTGTCGGGCGCCATCAGATCTCCACGTTTGCCAGGAAGCGGAGGCCAGACCCAGGACTGAGGTGCTCCTGACCAGTGAGGGGCTATCCCCGGTCCTTTCTTCTTGGCTTCAGGCCAGGGGAGGAAACAGGGAGCTGTTAGCTGGCCTTTCTCAGCCTCCTGGAGCCAGGCCTGCCTGCCTCAGTGTAGCCAAGTGGAACCTGGGGAACCCAGCTGCTGAGATGGTAGGGGTCCTGGACCCATCCCCGATCTGGATCCTGCCCCAAGGGCTGTCTGAGCAGGGCTAGCTAGGGCAGGGCAGGTAAGTATTGAGCGCAGGGCACCACAGCAGACTGACTGTGCTGGGACGGCCCAGAGCAAGGAAGGCAGGGGTGGCCACAGGACGGCCATGTCCGCTACAGGAAACTCAAGAGGAGCCCAAGGGCCTGGGAAAGAGGCCTGGGGAGGAACCCCCTTCCCACCCACCAGAGCCACCACCGCCCAAGGACAGGTGCCCATGGTCAAGAAGCAGTGCCACAAAGACACCTCAGGAATGGTGGGGCTGCCCCGGTGACAGATTCCCCAGGCACGCATGACACGTCCAGAACAGGCCAATCCATGGAGACAGAAAGCAGATGAGAGCCTGGCGGGGGGATGTGAAGCGGGGAGCCTGCTCATGGCCACAGGGCCTTTTGGAGGGATGAAAATGTCCTGGAAGCAGACCAAGGTGATGATTACACAACATGGCAAATGTGTTAAATGCCACCGAATTGTACAGTTTTAAATGGTCAAAACGACAAATGAATTTGGTCCAAACACAAATGGTTTCTCACACTGCAGGCGCTCCAGCTCTGACATGTGCACTTCTTTATTGGAAAAAAATAAAGCAGTCACTGACGTGCCGGGGGCAGGACACGAGCAGCTGCCATCCTCCTCCCAGCGTGCCTGGCATGGTCGCAGGGGAGCAGGTGCCTGGAGTCCCGGGGACACCACGGGGCACGCTGAGGGAGCTGAGGAGCCAAGGCTGTGCAGCTTCCCAGACGCTCAGCGGATCTGGTGTGAAGACAAGGTGGGTGGAGGAGACAAGGAAGGCGAGGGGTTAGCAGGGACTGGCCACCATCCCCACCGGGGAGGGGTCCCTGCCAGCCCCTCCTCACCGTGTACTTGTCCCACTTCTTTTCAGGGTCGTAGGGTTCCCAGCGGCTGGCAGGGAAGATGTGCTTGTTCTTCTCATACCAGCTCCTCAGCACCACCTTGCCTGCATGTGACTAAGGGAGGAAGAGGGCAAAGGGCCGCCTGCCAACCTCCCCTTCCCTTAGTTTCTCCTCCACAGCCCAGGGACACCCGTTCCCCCTAACACGGCCCCCAATGCTGTACCTCATCCTTCTCCACAGTGGCGTCACTGAGCAACCGCACATCGTCATGAACATCAAAGTTGAAGAGTGGCCCTGCAGGAGAGAAGCAGACAGCCCAATGTCCCGCTGCTGCCCCGGTGACAATATCGGGGGCAAGGTGCTATGGGGGTGGCTGGGCCGGGGGCACTCACCACTCTTCCCCCGTGCCTTGGTGACGATGAAGTCGTAGAAGCTGTGATGCTGGGAGCCAAGGGCAGGAAAGTGGCGCCTTGATGGCCCATCTCGGCCCCTTCCCCCACCCCCCGCCTGCACACACCACCCCCACCAGCCTGAGCCAAAGCCCAGGGCGCAGCACCCACTGCGGGTCCTAGGACTGAAGGGACTCACATGCGGGATGATCAAGTCCTCCTTGATGTACATGAGCTGCTCCACCCCTGCGGACCTGAGGGAGGAAGGCAGGAGGGTGTGGGCAAGAGGACAGCACCCCTGCCCATGGAGGGAGGAGGCAGCCAGCCCAGGAGAGCCTGTGCTGGGGCTGGGAGACAGCAGCCAGTGGGCTCTGAGGGAAGCTCCATGGTTTAGTGAGCCCAGGACTGGCACCCAGCACCCTCCCCCTTTGGGCTAAGGAACCAAGGCAGTGCGCTCCCAGCGAAGCTCTCTCTGGTGGGAGGGAAGGGAAGAGGAGCCTGACCCCGTCTTTTGGGAGGATAGTGCCCAGCACGCTGCCTCCTTGCCCAGGCAGCGCCCACATCACACTGGGTGTCTGGCACCCGGGCTGGAGCCACAGGTGCCACACACACCACCATGCACACAGGCACACCTCGCACCTCAGCTCACTGAAGTCTTTCCGAAGAATCTCGAGCGCCTTCTGCAGGAACTGCTGCATGGTGTTGCCCTTTCTCATCTGCATCCGGGAATCCAGGAGTTGGGAAGGGAAGGCAAAAGCCTGCAGAAGGGCTCTCAAGAAGGCAGAGGCCCAGAGGGCCCTGCCAGAGACTGCAGAGCCTCAGCCAGGCCTGGGCCTCACTCCCTAGAGGGCCAGGCCCCGGAGCCTGTTATCCTCAGGATCCCTGGGGCTTCCCAAGTCAGGAAGGTCAGTTCCTTCCCACGGAACCTAAGGGAGGCTGGGCCCATGGTGAGCAGGAAGTAGGCTGCACGCTGCCTACCTTGACTGTCCGCCGGTGCCCAGAGCCATCCCAGTAGCTGAAGGTGATCTCGATCTCCTCGCCTACAAGGCAGAGCTGCCTCTGGGTCTCCAGACTCAGGCACCCCCGCCCCACCAAGAGCAGCCTTGAGGCTCAGCGCACCACCCAAGAGACTGTGGACAGGAAAGCTGGCTTGGGCCCAGGCCCCTCACGTCCGACTCCGCAAGGACTCACTCTTGATCTTCTCCTGCTTGGCTTCCCACTCCTGGCGCAACTCTTCCCGAAGCCGATTCTCCTCCTCCTGGGAGAGGGAGCAGGCAGACGGGTGAGGCCCAGGGCTGCTCAGGGTGCACGCAGAGCCTGGCTCCCTGAGCAAGGGTATTCACCAGGGCTGGAGTCGAGGCCGGGGTCAGGGCCAGGCAACCTTTACCTCACGGTCTCGATCAGGCAAGAAGCTTGTGTCCACGTCTGGGTTCTTCCCCAGTTTCCTCTTCTTCGTGGTGATCTCTGGAACAAAACGAAGCCAAATACCATAGCATTATTATGAAAATGATTTTGCTAGGCCGACGCCTTGGGTCACCCAAGCATACTTTGAGAACAGCTGATCTAGAAGACAAGCCTAGGGCGGGCACAGAGGCTCACGCTTGTCAACCCAACACTCAGGGAGGATGAGGCAGAAGGATCGCTTGAGCCCAGGAGGTGGAGACCAGCATGGGCAACATAGCAAGACCTCGTCTCTACTAAAACTCAAAACAATCAGCCCGGTGTGGTGGCGCAGCTGCAGTCCCAGCTACTCGGGACGTTGAGGTGGGAGGATCGCTTGAGCCTGGGAGGTTGGGGCTGCAGTGAGCTGTGATCAAACCACTGCACTCTAGCCTGGGCAACAGAGTGAGACCTCATCTCAAAAACAAAAAACAAAACAAAACAAAAAACAAAGACAAGTCTAAACTCTTTAGCCTGATGCTCAAGGGCAGAGATTCTGGAGCCTGGTTGCAGATTAGAATCATGTGGAGAGCTTTACAAAAATGGATGTCAGGGTCTTGTGGCTGGGCCCCCTAAACAGAGCCTGTGGGGGGACGGAAAAGCCCACCAAGCAGTGTTTTGTAAAAGCCCCAGTGATACACAGTGACGGTGACCTTTCCCCCAGGCCTGCACTGTCCACGCCAGTAGCTCCCAAGTTCGAGACCAGCTTGGGCAACATGGTGAGGTTCCATCTCTACAAAAAATACAAAAATACAAAGCGCCTGTAGTCCCAGCTACTCAAGTGGCTGAGGTGGGAGGGTCCCTTGAGTCCAGGAGGTCAAGGCTGAAGTAAGCTGTGATCACGCCTCTGCACTCCAGCCTGGGCCACAGGGAGACACTGTCTCAAAAACAACAGGCCAGGCGCAGTGGCTCAAGCCTGTAATCCCAGCACTTTGGGAGGCCGAGACAGGTGGATCACGAGGTCAGGAGATTGAGACCATCCTGGCTAACATGGTGAAACCCCGTCTCTACTAAAAAATACAAAAAACTAGCCGGGCGAGGTGGCGGGCGCCTGTAGTCCCAGCTACTCGGGAGGCTGAGGCAGGAGAATGGCATGAACCCGGGAGGCGGAGCTTGCAGTGAGCTGAGATCCGGCCACTGCACTCCATCCTGGGCGACAGAGTGAGACTCCGTCTCAAACAAAACAAAACAAAACAAAACAACAACAATCAAAACAAAAACACAAACACAAACCAGTAGCTCCCGCTGCACACAGCACCTGAGCACTACAGCTAGTGCACGTGCCACAATGGTGACATTTTGGATACACTGGGTGAAATACAACGTAATACTAAAATCCTGCTTGTTTCTTTTTCTGTTTTACTGTGGCTGATGGAACATAGAACCCAAATGGCAGGTGGCTGGCAGGTTCTTCTTCCCCACAATCCCGCACTTCCCTCAAAGCCATGGCACCCAGACTGTTACCACAGCCACACAGCGCCATCCAGCCTCACTTCTCTCCCTCCGCCATTCCCTGGGGAACTGCCACCACACCCTCCAGGGGCTCGTGACACAACTTGCTCCCAATCTTCAAACGTGCCCACTCTTTCCCGCTGGACTTCTGGCATATACTTTCTCATCACCCCTCCTGTCTCTCTGGCTAATGCAATTCCCCTCATCCTTAGGGCCTAACTCAACCCTCCCCTCCTTCCCTGACCCCTGGGTTAGCCCCGTGGGCCCTGAGCAGAGCAGTAACCCTGAGTAGTGTCTTCAGTGCATGGTGACCCGTGACTTCCACCAGGAGAGGGACAGCACCCTATGTGCCCTGGCCAGGTACAGCACAGGTATGTGGCACACATGGCAGCTAGGCTGGCTTTACCCTCACTCTTCAGCCGTCCTGAGCTTTCCCTGACAGCCCCTTGTTTTCACAGCTGAGACCTGCAGTGTCTGACTAGTAGCCACGGAATTTCTGTGACTGTATACATTTATGCTAACACAAATCAAATAGAATTAACCATCTAGTGCCCCAGTCATACAAGTCACCTGCAGCAAGTGGCTACCATATTGGGCGGCACAGATTAACATTTCCATCATCACAGAAAATGTGCCCAGCCAGCCTGGTCTAGACCAGCTTCTCCCCTCCCTGGTCTACTGTGCATGGTGCCTCCAGAGGGCAGCTTTTGGAGCCATCGTGACGGGGCATCAGCTTTGCTGACAGCCTCTCACACTGGGGACCCCTCCCCAGGGGCCACGGGCGGGGCTCTGACTCAAGCCAGCCCTCACCTTCCCTTTCCATCTCCTCCTCATACATAGCCGCCTCCTCTTCTTCCTCGCCTCCCTCTTCTTCCTCCTCCAGGGTGAAGGACAGGCTGGAGATCTTCCGCTTGGCTTCCTTCTTACGCTCCTTCTCTCGAAGCTTCTCCAGCTTCCTACCGAGGTGCAGGTGGCCCCATCACACACCATGTACTTCCCCAACCCTGACCCAGCCCCTTCCTTGACCCAGAACCACCTGTGTGCCCTATGTGGGTCCTGCCCAGCCTAGGCTGGGTCCCCAGTGCCCCAGAGGGGTCCTGCTGTCCTGGATCACTTCAAGCTCATGGGTGAGGGCTCTGTTACAAACAGCAAGCACAGAGGGCCACACGGGCTGCAGGACAGAGAGGAATGGGGAGAACGCAGGCTGCTCAGGCACCAGATGCAGGGAAAGGACCCACTGCATTCAGAGGGTCAGAAAGAAGCCAAGCCGCCATGGTGAGAAGACGTGAGCGTGGACCCAAGGAGACAGGAGAGAGAAATGCAAATCGCAAGCTAGATGCTACCCCTGTCCCAAGGCAGGAGACAGGGTCTCCCCCCAGGGTGCAAAAAGAGCCTGACCGGCCCTGGGACCCCGTGAGCACTAGCTCCATGTTGAGGGCTGCGGCGAGAGGACCCACATCTGCAGCTCCTTGGACTGCTCCTTCTTGGCCAGCTGCTTCTCCCGCTCCTTCACCAGAGCCTCCTGCTTGGCCTTCATGTCATTCAGGGTCACAAGACCTTTGAAGCAAGGAGGCACAAGGAGCAAGGTAGTCACGGGGCCAGTGGAAGAGTGGCCCAGGGCCCAGGTGAGGGGCACCCGCACCCTGCTCACCCACAGTGCTGGACTTGAGCTCTGCCTCTACCGCGTCGTAGTGCGCAGAGAACTTCTTGTCAATGTTGGATTTCATGATGTTCTCCTGCGGGGAGGGACAGCCACCATGAGAGCCACCCCTCACTGTGGAAAAGGCAGGCTGGTCATCAGGGACCTGGGTTACAGTCCAAATCTGCCCCTGTGCCCTTGTCGATGGAAGGTTCCATGAGGCTGGGCGGGGCTCTTCAAGTGCTAAGAGTGCCAAATGGGGCCGTTTCCATCCCTGAGCTGCTCTGGCTCTTCAGGTCTCCTGCTGGGGATCACAGGTCCCTCAGTAGCCTGAAGTCACCAACCCTACTGACCTTTGGCCTTTTTCATCTCCAGCCTTTAAGCTGAAGCTTAAGACCCAAGCCAAGGGGTATCAGGAGAAGGCAAACAAGAACAGAGTGGCTGAGGGGCCTGGTCCCTCCCTGAGTGATTTTCCTCCCTCTAGGCCCCCGAATGTCATCAACAGCTTCCCAGGAGGCCTCTCTTTGGCCCCAGCCCCATCCCACTTGGTACCATGTCAAGCCGTCGCTGACCAGTGGCCTCCCAAGGTGGCTGGCAGACAAATACACCTTCTGCTTGCTGGGCACCCCGGCTCACACAGTGTGGCCAGGGAATAAGGACTTGGTATTTCAAGGTTCCTCTGGCCAGGTTTCCCCAGTTACCCAAGCAGGAGCCTGCTCTTTCCTGGAGCCCTGAGTCCTGATGAGTGAGTCTCCCTAAAAGGATCAAGCTCTTCCACGCTCCTTCCCTGACCACCACCATCATGGGCCACTCACGGGAAGCAGGGGATGAACCGCTGGCGCCCGGGAGGTTCATGCCTGCCTCACAGATGCAAGGGGTTCTGGAAGGAGCCTCCTGGCCAGTGGACTGCCCAGGTCTGACTCAGGCCTCCCCGCGCCTCTCCAGGGGGAGAGGAACCGCCCTGCCCGGTGTCCATAGGACCAGGGCAGAGGCCTGGCTCTGAGGGCCGGGGGGCCAGAGCCAGGGCGCTAGGTGCCCAGGCGAGGCGACGAGAGGCCTGTCCCCGCCGTGCCTCCCAACAGAAACACTGGCTCGGCTCCCTCCTGCCGGAGGTCGGTCACCAGTTAGTGGCCTCAGCCTCGGAGAACGCCCGGCTCAGGGCCCATTTTACTGATGAGACTCGCCGGCTTGCTTCTGTGCTCTGCTGGAAGTCAGCGAGCCAGGGGCCCGCCCCGGCGCGCCGCCCGCGCTCCGAAGCCATCGCCCCAGGGCTTCCAGGGCCGGAGCGTGGCGCGAGGCAGCCGGGGGACCTGGGCAGCGCGCATGCTCCGAGGCTCCCGGCTCGCACCTCCGCGATGCGCTGCTTCATCTGCTCCATCTGCTCGCGCTGCTTCTCCCGCTTCTTCATCAGGTGCATGGCGCGGCCGGCCTCGCTCGCGGCGCCCTTGTATTGAGCCATGGTAGCGGCGGCGGCGGCGACAGCGACAGCGGCCCAGCCAGGTCTCAGCGGCAGCAGCGGCGGCAGTGGCAGCAGAACAGTCAGCTGACGCCCGCGCCGTGACGTCAGCCACCAGGAGACGCACCGATACCCCGCCCCTCCGCGCGCCAGCTGGCCCGGAGCGGAACCGCCGCCCGCCCCGCCCCACCCTGCCCCACCCCGCCGGAGACCGCCCCTTACCCTGCATGGACTCCCATCCCAGCCCCCACCGCCGGCTCCTGTGGACCCCGGAGGCTGAATCCCCCAGCCCCTCGCGCTGCCTCGACGTTAGCCCGAGCCAAGGCTGGGCCCCTGGTCCCTCTAATTCCTCCTGTTGACCCCAAGGCTGGTCCCCTTGCTGCCTCCCTGCCTGAGGCCAGGCCCTGGTCCCCCGCATTAAGCCGAAAACTGGCACCCCTGTCCCCCTGCTTCACCCCATCTAAGGCTGGCCCCAGGTCCCCTCTGCCTCTCAAGCCAGAGGCCAAGACCCCCGCTCCTTCTGCTTTCTCCACGTTGACACCCGCCCCCCACCTCACTCCCCCTGCATTGAGCACTGAGGGCTGCAGTCCTGGTGCCAGCATTAACTCACTGGGTAGCCTTAAGCTTTAAGTCAGTTTGGCCCCAGCGTGCTCTGGGTGAGGAATTCCCTGACGAATGCCACCTTTTGCAGTCCAGAGCAAAGCTAAGCCAGAGCCCCAACCCAGGCAGCCAAAGCCCTGCCAGGTACCCAGCTTTTGGGAGATAACCATAAAGATCCAGAGGTTCAGGTTTCAACCGTTTTATTGGGAGGTTTTGTTTTCTGTGAAATACACTAGAGGGTGGGGAAGGGGACACATTCACTTTGCAAGATAAGGGTTTCCCACCACTAAAGGAAAGGTACGGGCAGGGCACACTGGGGTTTGGGTCCATTTTCCCACCTCCTTCTGCTTTGCTCACATTTTTCTCTCAGCAAGTACCACAGAACACAAACACAAAGACAAGAAACAAAACAGCAAATCAACCTCCAACGGGGCCACGCCCAAGCCTTCCCCACTGCCCCAGGCTGGGCAAGGGCTGGGAGGGGCTGGGGCAGCTCACTCTACAGCCCCCAGGCCACAAGGGAAGGCTGCAGGCTCAGAAAGGGTGGGTCGAAGTTAATAAATTAGAATAAATTAGGGGGGAGGAATGCAACTTTGTGCTGGGAGGGCCCCTTCTCTCCAACACGCCAAGAGTTGGTGGGGGGAGGTGGGGGCATCTCCAAAGGCCACTACAGTGGGGGTAAGAGCGGTGGGGGCAGAAGTCACCTTTTCCTCCCCGTCTTCCCGAACAGAGCAGAAGAATTAGGGGTGCGGGGAAGAGACACACACAAGGAGAGGAACCCTCTTTTCCTAGGATAAGGAAGGGCCAAGAAAGAGGATGCTATCCAACCCCCCATCTCCCAAACCATCACTAGGGTTAAGGATTTGGTCAGTGGATCAATGAGGTGGGTGATGGAAACGTGGTGGGGGAAGCAGAGGATGCTGGAGCCCTCTAGGAGAACAGACACAGGCTGGGGCAGCAGGGGCTGGGGGCGGCCACAATCACTGCTCAGCTTCTCCAAAGACGTCGTTCTGTTTACGCTTCATGTTCTCAAAGTCAAAGGCCATGCCAGCCATGCGTTTGTAGATGTCTTTGATGTCGTTGCAGGTTGTCTCAAAGTGTGTGGTGGCATCGTAGGAGCAGGAACAGAATACCTGGAAACAGCCAAAGCCCAGCGCCCAGGGTGAGTCAGGCAGGTGCCCTGGGGGGAGAGCCAGGAGCCAGGGCTGGGACAAACTGCTTACCTGGCTCTCACAACCATCATCAATGGGCTCATACAAGTCACTGATAGCCACAAACCTGAGGGGCAGACAGAGGGGAGGGGACAGGCCTCACAATGGGCCATGCCCTTCCTGGTCCCTAAGCCCAGCTCCTGGGCTCCCTCCCTCTCCCCCTCAGGCTCAGCCCAGCCCCTCACTTCTGGTCAATGGGCTCCAACAGCTCCAGAGCCGGCTCCACCTCCTTTTCAGGGTCCGTGGTCTCCACAGTAGTGCTGGCGATGGCGATGTACTTGCCCTGAGCCGCCACGTTGTGTGCATAGGAGATCATGCACACGTAGATGTCTGGCCACAGGAAGAGCTCCGTCAACTCGGGCCAGAGGCGCTGGCCATACGCAGAGATGGGTTCCAGTGGCTGGACACAAGTCTGGCCCACCTGCCCCCTCCCCAGCCCCGCAAAGCAGGTAGCATCCAAGCCACCACCCTCCCAGAGGAGAAGAGTTCAGGCCACCCAAACCCTAGGGGTCCAAGTTGTGGTGACTACCATGTGGGTCAAATTTTTTCCAGAGAGGTAAGGCAGGGAGCTCCAACACTGATGGGGAGAGAAAGAGTAACCCCAAAGAGAACACCCTGGAGGAAGTTGTACCAGCACCCGGCCTACCTGACTTCCTGTTGACCTGGTTCTGGGGGATGATTATTTGGCAGGAGTTGGCATCGTTGGTGTTCTTGATGGGGTGGCTAAGGATACAGATGATGCGGATAACCTGGCCAGCCTTCCGCACACGGTCCGGGATGTAGCTGGGGTCACAGATCAGCTGCTTGCAGCGGGCCACCTGAGAAGGCACCAGAAGTCCTCGCCCGTCAGATCACTCCCTTAGGTAGTCTTGGGGCTGTGTTCACAGCAAAGGCAGGCAGCTCTGGCAGACAAGGCGCTCCTCGGAGCCATCACTACTGCCCCTCCTGAATGCATGGCCCTGCCCTGCAGCTCACAGAGGTAGGCCCTGACGCATAGGCTGGGTGCCCGCCCCCGCCTCCCAGATGCCCCGTGATCAAGAACACTTTCTGCACTACAGACATGGCGTGTGGCCTCTGAAATAGCCCTCTCACCCACATTCATGGCTCTGAAGACTTCTGGACACCCAGTTCCCAGCTCCAAGGCCCTCGGGGCTGTGCAGCAGGAGACCCAGCAGCACAGTGAGGAGAAGGTGACCAAGCCCTGCCTCAACCATGGTGACTGCACTGCACCAGAAAGGCTCACCTCTCCCTCAGACTTCACGCCCACCACCTTGCCGTTCTCCATGATGATGTCATCCACAGGTTTGTTCAGCATATACGTCCCCCCATAGATGGCACTCAATCTGTGGTGAGAACAGCCCTGGTGAAGGCCCCTCCCAGGAGAAACAGGGACCAATTCCACTGTCACCCTTCCTCCACCAAGGTGCAAAAAAGGCTGCCCCAGGCAGGCAGCAGGCAAGAGACACCAGTATTCATCCCCCCAGCTCTGTCACTGCCGTGAACTCTGGCCCCATCTCAGCGGGCTCTTTCCTCTCTAGAGCTTCTTCTGCCCAGAATACACTGCCAAGGACCAGCAGAAGGGGGCATGAGGGAGCAGTGCTCCGCACCAAGACAGCCTGAAGGACCAGGATGGACTCTCAAGATAGGTCACCTCCCAGCGAAGCCCTGACTCAAGGTTCTGGGGCCCTGGGCCCAGTCCTGGTGCTGCCAGGAACTGAGCAAGTCACATTTGTGGAAACTTGGTTCTTCAAGTGTGGAGACTTCTGTACTTCAGTGCACTGGGGTTGTGCCCTCATCACCCAAGGATGGAGTGAAGTAAATGAAGATCATGAATTGGAAAGGAGGAAATGCTACCAGGGAAATGCTCAAGGGGGCCATCTCCACTCCTGGTCCTAGTCCTACTCAGCCATGCCAACTGAAAAAACCCACGTTCTCACCTTGCAAAACCCTGGGGCAGCTCGCCCAGGCCGTAGAGCGGGTATAAATATGGGCTCTTGCCATACCGGGCCAGGGACTCACTGTACAACTTGATGCGGTTGATGGTCTCAAGACAGGGCTGGTCCAGGTAGCTGGGGGACAGGGGTTAGGGAAGATGCTCCAGTAGCGGCACCCCTGACTTACCCCCACCCAGGTACCAGGTACCAGACCAGTTTTCCCACCACCCTGAATGGCCTGGGGAAGATGAGGACCAAATGCAAGGGGGAAATGGAAAGGGTGATAGGTGAGCCTATGGCTGAGTACAAGGAACATGTGGGGCAGGGGGACAACAGGCAGGTGTGGGGAGGGCAGGAGGTGGGCCGGGTGAGGGGGCTGCCGCCACACCAGCTTCCCCTCACTCGTCAGTGCGGTAGAGTGCCAGGGCATGGCCAGTGAAATCGATGACATCCTGGCCCAGATCAAACTTCCGGTAGACATCACGCATGCTGGTAGTCTGGGGGTCAACGCCCTCAAAGGTCTTGGGGTCATTCTCATCGAAGTTTGCCACAAACACCAGGAACTTGCGGAAGCGCCGTTTCTCAAACATACCCATCAGATCTAAGGAAGGTGGCGGGAGGAGGTTCTGCACCAATGCAGCACAAAACTCTCCATCTCAGCAGGGCAGGCACCCCCACTCCCAGCCCAGCTGTCCTGTGACCTTAGGTTAACCTCTCCACCCTTTTTAGCCTCAGTTTCCCCACCAGGATGAAGAGGGGATTGGCCTGGATGGGCTCTAAGGGCTTTCCTGGCTTAGACACTTGGGGATGTCTTGAGGATCCAGTGGAGCCCCTGCCAAAGGCTCAAGTTTTCTTTGTTGTTGTTGTTTTTTAAGATGGAGTCTTGCTCTATCGCCCAGGCTGGAGTGCAGCAGTGTGATCTCGGCTCACCACAACCTCCACCTCCCGGGTTCAAACCATTCTCTTGCCTCAGCCTCCCGAGTAGCTGGGATTACAGGTGCCTGCCACCACACCCAGCTAATTTTTTGTATTTTGAGACGAGACGGGGTTTCACCATGTTGGCCAGGCTGGTCTTGAACTCCTAACCTCGTGATCCACCCGCCTAGGCCTCCCAAAGTGCTGGGATTACAGGCATGAGCCACCGCGCCTGGCCACGCTCAAGTCTTTCAAAAGGAGTCCCGTTCCCCTCCACGTCACATCCCTGCTGCGTGGGGACCTCCCTCTTGGCAGCCAGCCATGCGGCATGACATGGGGCAGAGGGAATACAGAGCGAAGGGCCTCTGGTCCTTCATGGGGGAATGTGACTTTGGACAAAGGGGTGCCTTACTCTGGACAGCCACCCATCCCAAAGACAGTTGGCTTCCCTGCCACCCCATGATTTCTCTGGCTCAGGGGGCCCACACTCACTGGAAGCCAAGGCCTCAGTCTCAGTGGACGGCACTTTGTAGATCTTGCCCCCCTTGTAGACAAAGCTGCCCTCCACCACCTTGAAGTCCAGGTAGCGAGTCACCTCTGTATACAGTAGCATCTTTACCAGCTGCCCTGTGGGGGTGCACAAGGGCAACATCAGCACAGCTCTCTCCAGAGGTTCTAGCTGGTCTGGCTGCGCCTCCTCTGGAGCCTGACTGTCCTTAGGTCTTCCCTATCACCCCCGACCTGCAATACCTCCTTCCTGTCCCTCACCGTTAGCCATGAGGAATTTGGGAATCAGGTCAACGTTCCAGTCTCGGCCTCGGCCCATGGACTCAGGGGGCCCCTCCAGCAACTGAAAACGCTTATACAGCTGTAAGCAGAAGGGAGAGAGAGACACCTCAGGGACCACCTCCTCCTGCTCCAGGCACCTGGAGAGCTACTTCCACCCTGTGCCGCTGTGTGGGAGGTTAACAGGGATGGGCCTGGGCCCAGGCAGCCTCACCTCCTCCAGGGGTGTGATGGAGGAGCTCTCGCCTCCGTAGTAGGGGTTCCGGTCCATGTGCAGCACCTTCTTCCCGTTCACAGACATGATGCCCGACAAGATGCATTCCTGGAGGAGGGCCACACAATCCGCTGCACTCCCACCTGCCTCTGCTCCCACCAGCAGCCCTGATTTGTTCCCCACCCAAACCTGCCTCAGTGGACAGCTCCTTCCACCCACCACCCCCACCGGCTAGTTGCCTCGCCTAAAATTGGGGTGATGGCTTCATCCGACCACACTCTCCATTGCAACCTTGCGGGGTAAAGGAGATCCGTCCCCCTCACAAGGCAGACAGTGAAATAATGGAGGCTTTGAGGTAGGCAGGACATCCAGCAGACACAGGATGGCCTTCCAGTACCAACACGCCGAGAGGCATCTACCTACGCAGAGCCGCACAAAAAGGCGGATAAAACACAATGTGGCACAGAGGGGACCCAGCTGGACTGCGAAGGACACTCCAAAGGGAAGCAAAGAAAGGCTTAGCACAGTCCTTGAAATTGTAGGCCCCACCCTGGACTGCTCTTTCTTCAAAGAGCAGGAGCCCCTGCCGCTGAGGAGGAGCATCTGGGTCTGGACTGAGGGAGAAGAGTCTCTGAGGGGAGTGGGCCAACGGGATTTTCGGGGAAAGGGGGAAGATAAACACCCTCACCAGTCACTGTCACTAGCCCAAGGACAAAGGCTGCAGATGCTACTCAGCCTGAGGTCTCCATGGGCAACCGAGGTGAGGTTGCGGGAATGTGCTTACTGCCCCCACTGCTGCTCCTTCTGGAACATTCCCTGGTTCCCCTGGCCCCAGAAGACGACGAGGGGGCGGGCTGAGAGCCCACCCTGGCGAGGCCCCCTAACCCCAGGTCCTTGTACTTCATCCTCACAGGGATTAGCGCAAGATGGGAAGGGACGCTGGGAGGCAACGCTAGGCGGGCGATGGGTGCGGGCGACGGGTGGATGCCGTGATGGGTGGGGGCGATGGGTGGGCGGGGTCGGGGGCAACGGGCCGAGTGGGGGTGCGTTTTCCGGTCCAGAGGGCAGGGGTAGGGAAGATGGGAGAGCGCCGGGGGTCGGACCCGGGTAGCCCAGGGGGCGGCCAAGAACGGGGCCCCTTCGAGGAGATGGGGTCATGGCAACGAACAGAGGCGACATCGCGGGGGGAGCAGCGGGGTGGGCACGGCGCCGGCTTTTCGGGGAGCCGAGCGCAGAAGATGGCAGTGACCGGAGGATGGGTCGGCGGCCGCATCATCGCGGGGAATGGCGAGGGCACGACGCAGGGCCAAGGGCGCCCGGGGCCGCACTTACGGTGAGGCCGGTCCCCAGCACGATTACATCGTATTCCTCGTCCATGGTCAGGCCTCAGTGGCAGCGCCCGCTCGGCTCCTCCTCCTCCTTCACCGCAGCAGTAGCCGCCGCCGCCGCCGCCGCCGCCGCCGCCGCCGCCGCCACCGCCACCGCACTGGACCAAAGATGGCGGCGCGTCGGCCGCCGCCCGACCCCTCCGCCGCGTCAAAGAGTCCCGCCTCTTCCCGCGCCCTGCCGCACCCGGCAGGGGACACCGCCTTCCCGGCTCGCCTCCCGGGAGGGCTGCCAGGGCCCGGGCCACAGCACCAGCGCGGCTCCGCGGGCGACGTTGCTCGCCGAGAGTCCAGAGAGGCTCGGGGCGGGGCGGGCGGGGCGGGCCGGCGGCCGGTGCTGCGGCCCGGGAAGGATCCATGCGCGGGAGCCCCGCGCGCGCCCCGCCCCACCCGCCCCGCCCCGCGCGCGCCCGCCCCGCCCCCCGGGAGTCTCGGCGCGGCCCCGCGACCGGACGCGCGCCGCTGCGGCAGCCGGGGGCGGCTTCCTCACGACGCGAAGGCTGCCATTGTGACTACGGCCTCCTGAGACGCCGAAGCGCACCGGGACTCGGCCCGACCACCCCTCCCTGCCCTAAGCGGTTAGGGCCCAGCTTACTAAAGCCCCTCCCGGTCTCCGGGGATGCCTCCTAGCCTCCCCCTCTCCAGGCTCCATCCTCCCGCATACCTCTGGCGAGCACGCGCCAAAAGCTCAGCGCAGAAATGAGCGACAAGAGGCCCAGCGCATGGCGATCTGCGTTTACTTTATTAGGAAGGAAACAACCGAGCATCCCCTGCTCCTGCCAGGCACTTCCGATGGGAACATGCCAGACAGCCGACGATCGCACCCAGCCCACCTGTGGAGGTGCCTTCCTTCTCAGGCCACAGAAATAAACCCCAGTGTACTGCTTATTGTTAGCACAACATCACCAGAAAACGATAACGACAGCCAAGCAGGACAGTTAAGTAGAACTTCCACACCCCAAACTCAGGGAGCCCTATAACCTTAAGGAGGGAGCATTTGCTACACAAAAACACTATCCACAGCCAGGGATGATGTAGACACAAGAATAAATAAGGAGAAAGGGGACCCTAGAATTCATGTCCCTTACGCCTCACAGCGACTAAGCCTGGGAAGCTGGTTGGTCTAGCATCTACGCAGAATATGTACACCTTGTTGGGAGAGATGGGGGCAGCCCAGGAAAGCTCCTCAGCAGGCTGAAGAAGGAGCAAGATGGGCTGAGGGGAGCTTGGGGTTCATGCTGTGGTAGGAAGAGGGAAGCTCTTCAGTCCAGTGTGCTGCAGGGTGGGAAAGCAACAACACGGACACTGTCCCACCCTCAACCCCCCACTGGCACAGGGTCAGACGATCTGGGTCAAAGAAATGGTGGGGCCCTTGTGGTCATCAAAGCGATCCATGGTCTTGAGGCTGAGGATCATGTGCAGGCCGTAGGTGAAGATGAAGAGCATGAACAGGGAGGTCAGCAGCCCCATCCAGATGCCGGGGGAGAAGAAGCTGGCACAGTCGCTGGCATAGGAGAACTGCTCCCCCATCACGTTGAAAGCCTGGATCTGGCAGACACACAGACACGGGTCAGAAAGGACCGTTGGGAGGCCCAGCAAGCACTGGGACAAGGGCAGCGCAGGGACAGGACTCCCAAGCCCAAGCCTCTCTTCGTTTCTCAAACACCAGCCTGGGCTCCCCCACCTGAAGCTGGGCCACCCCTGCGCCATACCTGGAAGTCCTGAAGCATCATCTGCCAGGGGGAGGGCTGCGTGCGGGCCACGAGGAGACTGCCCTTCTTGCTCAGGCTGCTGACATACTCGCAGTGGAAGGAGTAGATGCTGGGCCCTGTGACCTGGGAAGCATTGAAGTAGGCAACGGAACCATTGCTGTGGACTTCGAGGCGCTCCATGGTAAACCAGTGCCGGGCGGACACTGGGTAGAGGCGGTTGGCCAGAATGAACCTGGGGAAGGTGGCAGGGATGTCAGGTGAGCTGGGGAGGCTGGGGCCACACCAGCCTACCCACACCTCAACCACCCCAGGACTCACTTGAATGTCACTGTGGTACCAAAGAGTTGTTCATAGGTCAGTGAGAGCCTGCAGAGGCAGAGAAAGAGGTGCACCGTGAGGCTCTGGGAGGGCCTTTGGCATCTTAGAGGAACAAGTTCCTCAGCTCTGCTCTTACCTAAGCTGCCTTGGGTCCTTGCAGCCACCTGAAGAAGCAGTGACCCCACTTGACAGATAGGAAAACTGAGGATCCAGTCACATTGCAAGCCCAGAACAGAGCTGGAAGCCAGGACCCAGGTTCCCCTTGCCACCAGCATGGGAGTCCTTCCTCTGGTTCCCCTGAGCTCACTACCTCTCCTTTTACTCCCTCTTAGGGTCACTAAGGTGCCTGGGCTGGGCTTTGGGGGTGAGAGCAAACAGAAGGGCATGGTTGCCCCATAAATGCCTCAGGTAGCTGGCCTGGCATTTGCCCACACAAAGTCCCAGAAGTTTTGCTCAAGGGGGAGGTGTTAACAACCAAGGTCCCAACCAAAGACTCACAAGCATGGGGAGGCAGAAGTCTGAGCAACTCCTCTCCAACAGCACCCCCTGCCATGACACCTCCTACATCCTCACACTGCCCAGACCCCAACCAGACCATGGCCATCCCCACCCCAACACACAGACCTGACCCTGGCTCCCTGCCCCACCTGCGACTCACAGTGGTGGGAAGGTCACCTGTGGTGGCACAGTCCTCCCCAGCCTAGTGCCCTTGCCTGGCAAAGGAGTCATTCCAGAAGGAGCCAGTCAGGTTGAGCTCCTGCACCCCAAAGGTGAGGGGAGTCAGGTCCTCCCACTGGTCCTTGTATGCCACAGAGAAGTTTTGGGCCCAGAACAGGATCCGGGGAGTGGTGTCATTGTAACTCACAGGAGGATGGATCACAGGTAATATCGGCTGTTTTTGTAACAGCTGGCGACCTAGCCCTTCAGCCACCACCGCTACATCACGGGCCACCTGCAGAAACACCCAACCAGCCTTCTTTCAGCAGCCCTGGGAGACTGTCATACTCCAACCCAGCTGTCGTGCCCTCCCTCCTCTCCCGACAGGACACCCTGTCCACTATCTCAAAGTCCCCCCAGCCAGAGGAGGCCTTTCCTCCAGAAAGCTTTCCCTGATGGCCCCTAAACCCTGATGACGTTCCTAGTCCCTCAAACTTAGGGTCATTTAGACTTAGTGTCCAAGTCTGCCACCCACAAGCCTCAAAGGACGAGATGGAAAGCTGCCCCTGGAATGGGGAGGCAGCACTTGAGTGCTCATCCTAGTCCTCCCCCAGAGTCAGCCCAGGGACAAGCCACTCCAAATAGTCACACCACAGGGGTTCTGTGCCTGATGCTTCTGCTATGCTGGGCCTCCCGGACAGCCTGCCTGTGGCATACACCCCCCACCTCCAGACAGACTCACCACACTGCCTCTCCCTGCATGCCCCACAGCCCCTGCTGGAAGGGCACATACCCTGGAAGGGCGGACCGCTGTGAGGGCCGCTGTGTACGGGACATCTTCAGACTTGAGTGTGCTCAGGACCTGCCCGATGACCTCATCTGAGGGTCAACAAGGAGAGCAGAGACTCAGGTCACCAGGCACCCTGTGTAAAGAAATACTCCCCACCGTCTGCTTTAGAAACCTTCTAGACCATCTGAAAGTGGTGTTTTTACTTTCCACTGAGGATCCTTAGGAGCAGCTATTTCTCATCCCACCCCCATTCCTAGCCTCCCCCGGGGACAACTGTGGCTTTGGTCATCAACTTCCTAATGCCAAGCCCTACCTATGTGACACGAGAAAATACATATCAATACAGAAAACTCCGCATCCACCCATGAAAGGTTTGTGACTGCCTTTCCATGGGGAATGACTGTTCTTTATTGCAAATAGATAAGTCCCCAGAATTGTTTTTCCAAATGTCTGCAGTCTTATTAAACCCATAACTCTAGGATTCACGCTGCATGCACAGAAACTGGCTCCACAGCCTCCAGCACAGAGGGCTCCCCCTCTGCCAAGTGGGGTCTGGCTGGACAGGGTCCTGTGCTAGGTGGTCCCTGGCTGGTCCTGGGAGCCAGCATTTCCCTGCTCCACTGTCAGCTGCCCCGAGAAGCAGGAGGGCCACCCTGGGAGTGAGGAGGCTGAGGAACTGCAGGCCAACTGTCTGTGGTCCCCGCCCAAGGGCTAGGTGAGGATGTGCATCCTCCCTGATTCTACTCACCATTGCCTGTGAGGACTTCCCTGGGTGCCATCAGACCAGAGCTATGGAAGATAAACAGAGTGCCAGAGTCCTCAGGCGGCCTGGACCTGTGCTGCCTACTACCCTTCCCCCGCCCCAGCTTCTCCTCCCCACTAGCCCCACACACCAAGCCTGCACACTCTTACCTCAGTGCCCACTCCTGGAAGCCCATCTCACCCCGAGGCTTCTCAGTCACACTCAAGTCCTTGCCACCTGCTCTGTGACAAGGGCCTGGCTAGGTGAGAAGGCTCCCCACCCACAGGGCTCACATCTGCCTCATCTCTGGAGCTAGGCACCAACTCCTGAATCACAGAAAAGGCCCTCCTCTTCTGGCCACACACGGCACCTTCTAGAAGGGCTGTGAGGGGGTGGGGAGTACTGGCATATTTGGTCGAGCGGTGCCACCACATGCCATAGCCCAGGGTCTTGCTGCTCTCTGGACCCCGAGGCTGGTGGCTGGGCCATGTGGGCAGTACCTGGCCGTGTAGGGCAGGCGAATGAGCAGCAGGGCGGGAAGGCTGGCGTTGAGCTTCAGCTCCCGCAGGGTGGCCAAGTCCACATGCAAGGGGCTGGCCCTGAGCTTCTCCTGCAGGTAAGTGGTCAGAGTGCTGACTGCATACCAGTCAACGGCAGGAAGCACCAGGGAGGAGGGGGCCAGGTCCAGGGCATTCTGGTGACAGGGGAGAGGCAAAAGGTGAGTTAGCCAGGGGCCAGTGGGCCTGGGCCAGCTCCCCAAACCTCTCTGGCAGGTTTCCTCTGGCAAGCCATACCCACAAAGGCTCACCAAGAAAATGGCCCACACCCCAGCCCCTGACATCCAGGCCCCAGGCCTTTCTACCCCAAAGCCAGTATCTCTGCTAAGAGTATGAGGTGGTTTTGTTGTTGTTGTTGTTGTTGTTTGCGGGGGTGGGGGGTGGGGGGAGGGAGGAGGCAGCCCAGAGGAGACTCAGACCCAAGTCACCCTGATATGAGGTAAGAGTACAGTTCTTATGCTGGGAGAAGCACAGAATGTCCCCCATGGCCCCTGGCTGGGAGAGGACTCTTACCTCTAGATTAGAAAAGGCGCTGTCCTGCTTGTTTCCAAACACACCACCATATGCTGTGAAATCCTCAATGCTCAGCTAATAGGGAAACAGGGGAGACATCTGAGGAGGTTTGACAAGGAATGGGGGCCAAGGCAGGGGACAGCCACCTTCCCCGTGCATTCTCAGGGCCAGCAAAGTCTCACTGAGAGTCAGCTTCAGTATAGTGGAGCACGACTGTGTGTCTCTTCCCTCCAGCACTGTCAAGGCAGGGTGAGAAGACATGGAAGGCAGTCATGGGGGTGGGGAGATCTGCAGGCAGCTGGCTTGTGGTAACCTCAGGAGTAGGAGTCAGCTGCCTTACCCGCCCTACAGACAAGAGGAACTGGGGAGGGAACAGGGAAGCTGCGGGGAGGGGGTGGGGCAGCCAAGAGCATTTGCAGCAGGCCTCCCAGCCAGAGAAAATGGGAGTCGGCTATGTCCAGTCTGGACAGGACCGTCACCCCACTTGCTTTTGGTGGAAGGGGAGAGAGGTGAGATCTCAGAACATGCGGAGGAAGCACTGAAGTCTTTTGAGCTCTTAGGACCACAGTGGCCCTGACCCCATCCCTTTTCCTATACAACTTACAGATGTCCTTTGTCCTTTCGCTCCTACCCCCTACTCCAATCTCCAGCTTCCTCTGGCCTTTCCCAGTTAGGCCCTGAGGAGATTTTAATCAGCTTCCCTAACCTGTTTGGTATATACACTCGCCCAGTCTCCCCTCCCTTGTGGGCAGGACCTTGCTGCTGTTTCCCAGTCGGAAAGCCCAGGAGTTGCTGGTGGGTCCTGTGGGCTTTCTTTAATTGAGAAATCACACCACTCCCTGCTCCACATTACCCAAGGCTTTCTTACACATTTAGAACTGCACCTGACCTTCCCCCTCATGGCCTACAAGGTCCTACTTCATTGCCTGGCCACCTGAGAACCATCTCCTACATCTCCTACCCCTTTCTCTCACTCACTGTGCTCCAGTCACACCAGGTCTTCCTTGAGCTTGCCAAGAGCACACCTCGCCCAGGGCCCTTGCATTTGCTGTTCCAGGAATGTCCTTCCCCCAACGGCTCCCTCCCTCCATTAAGATCTCTGCTCAGATATCACCTCCTCACCTTCTCAGTGAGGCCCGGTCTGACCACCCTTATCTAAAACAGCATCCCAGTCACTCTGTCCCCCTAGCCTGCTTCCTTGCCTAAAGACTATAACACTGACATCATATAATATACCAACTTAGTATTTACTGGTCACCCTCATGAGAATGTCAGCTTCCTGAGGGTGGGGGATTGGGTTCTTCTGCTCACTGCCATATCCCCAACACTTCATAATACCTGGCACATAGTAGGCTTTCCATATTGGACAAATGAATGAATGGGTGAATGCCAAAAGACTGGGGGATCCTGGCTAGATGTTTTATGTGGATTGTAAGAATTCCCCCTCACAGGCCGGGCGCGGTGGCTCACGCCTGTAATCCCAGCAGTTTGGGAGGCTGAAGCAGGTTGATCATGAGGTCAGGAGTTCAAGACCAGCCTGGCCAACATGGTGAAACCCTGTCTCTACTCAAAATACAAAAAAAATACAAAAATTAGCTGGGCGCAGTGGCGGGTGCCCTGTAATCCTAGCTACTCAGGAGGCTGAGGCAGAGAATTGCTTGAACCCAGGAGGTGGAGGTTGCATTGAGCTTACATTGCACCACTGCATTCCAGCCTGGGCAACAGAGCGAGACTCTGTCTCAAAAAAAAAAAAAAAAGAAAAAAAAAAAAAAAAGATTTCCCCCTCACAGCCCTCTGATGTAGGTGGTATCTTCATTTTACAGATGTAGAAACTGTCATTGACAAAGATTATTTCATGCCTCCAATGGCTGGTTACATGGTGGAACTAGGACTCAGTTCCTATCTGACTATATTATTTACCACCTCCTGAAAAGACTTCAGGCCACCATCTGCCCACACAGCAACCAAGGGAGACTACAAGGGCAATGAGCCATACAGGCCACCAACAAGGGAGGGCCTAGCAGATGCTTGCTATCTTAGAATCATCTCATGGTCTGCACGCCTGCTTGGGGGCAAAGATCCTGGATGGGAGGGAAAACGGCATGCAGGTTATGAGCTCCAGTTGGGAGGGAGGATTGACAGACTCAGGCTGGAACCAAAGTGGTGTCTATCAACTGTAGTGAAACATTGTATCTCGACAAACCTTACTTTCCTTGGCAGTAAAACCGAGATAATGACATCAGTATAGCAAGTGCCTACAAAGCACTATACAGGTGATCATTTTCCAATTATCATTATTATGATCATCACAGCTAGAATTACAACTGTGCCACCCATTAGCTGTATGAGCTTGGGCAAGTCACTTAACCTCCAGCCTCAGTCTTCTCATTTATAAACGAACAGGGACAATAATCCCCACCCACCATATTGGAGTAAGTCAGATATCCAAAGTGCTTGGTAATCAGTAGGTACCTGGCCTCTGACCCGTCGCTTCCTCCAATCAAGTTGGTGCCATTTCCGAGGCTGTCGTCATGCCCACTGAAGCGTTTACTACAGGCCTTCCCATGAGACGACCCACACCTCCCTACAGTTGGGACAAGGTCACTGAAGCTTCCCTTGGGGAATGGGCGTCAGTGTCATGGGGGGAGGGGTTCCTGGCTGCCTCCCGATGACCGGGGGAGAGTGGGCTGGGGCAGGCGCACCTTGTCCTGCAGGAACAGCAGCACATTCCGGGGACCCAGCTCCAGGGCGGGATCTAAGTAGGCAGAGAGTTGCAAGTCGCTGGTGATGTGGCCTTCATGAGTGTCAGCAGGAGCCCACAAGTCCCTGGCAGGGGACAGAAGTGGTGCTTTCAGACGGGGGTGCATGTGGACTGGAGCTCTGTTGCCGGCAGATTCGCTGCGACCCCCGAGCAAAGAACAATCCACCTCTGGGCCTCACCACCCCTCGCCTAGGACAGCGCCGGAGTCAGAGTCGGGCGAGGGCGCCTCAGCCGCCACAGCGCATCCCACCCCGGCCCGCTCACCGGTCACTGGACCACAGCACCAGCGGGACCTGCTGCTCCGCCGCTGCCGCTGCCGCCGCCGCCGCCGCCGCCGCCGCCGCCGCCAACGACAAAAACACCGGCAGCCACGGCAACCGCCAGAGCGCCTGGGCGCACCGCGGCCTCATCCGCACTCGAGCCGTCGCCGTGGCCGCCATCATAGCCTCAGCCTCCACTGCTTCAGTGGCCTCGACAGCCGCGGATCAGGTGACCGTTGCCCCCGCCTGAGCCCCGCCTCGCACCTCCATTGGCCCAAGCGCGGGCCGGCCGGCAGGGCCGCAGGTAATTGGACCAAGTGCATGCCACTCGCGGCCGCTCCTTCTCACTGGTTGGCTGTACGTGTCTCCAGGCACACTCACACTCCGAGTGGGAAAGGGGATGGGGCCCAGCTAGACCTACTAGGACGAGACGACAGGGACAGGGAGGCTCCGCGGAACCCTGCGCGCACCCTACGCGTTCGCCCGTCCGTTTTTATTTATTTATTTTTTTGTTGTTGTTGTTGCTCTCTTCTTTTCTTTCTTTCTTTTTTCTTTTCTTTTTTTTTTTTTTTAAGAGCAGGGTCTCCCTATATTGCCCAGGCTGGTCTCGCCTACCCCCACCCCCCAGCTCAAGCGATCCTCCCACCTCAGCCTCCGGAAAAGTGGAACTACAGGCGCGCATCGCCTCACCCGGCCAATCCTTGTTTTAATCCTTTTCCTTAAAATTGCAAAAGTGGTGTCTTTTTCCTGTAGATGGACCCTCCCTGATACAGGTGAGAGGAGACTGTAATCCCTTAGAATGAGGGCAGAAGCGAGCCCAGGATAGCATCTGCGGGAACACCCAGCACTTACTTTGGGTGGGAGAAGGGTCCAGAAAAGAGATCGGACAAGGAGCAACCGAAGAGGAAAGGGGGAAACCCAGAGCGAAGCGTGGCTTCAAAGACACCCTAACGGGCCGGGCGCGGTGGCTCACGCCTGTAATCCCAGCACTTTGGAAGCCGGAGGCGGGCGAATCTTGATCAAGATCATCCTGGCCAACATGTTGAAACTCCGTCAATACTAAAAATACAAAAATTAGCTGGGCATCCTGGCGCACTCCTGTAGTCCCAGCTACACGGGAGGCTGAGGCAGGAGAATCACTTGAACCCGGGAGGCGGAGGTTGCAGTGAGCCAAGATCACACCACTGCACTCTAGCCTGGCAAGAGTCCATCTCAAAAAAAAAAAAAAAATTGTAGTCATGATTGTCACATGTGATTCAGACTAGGACGAGAATAGTGGCAGTTGAGCTGGAGAGAGGAAGTGGGTCTCTCTGAGTTGGGGACTGGGAGATGAGGTCACTTGGGGGCTCACTGAGTTTCGGGTGCTTAGGGAAACCCCCAAGTGGTCATTTCCAGGCCTGAACTAGCTGAGGAGAGAGGTTTTCGCTGGAGCTTCACTGTATCCCAGGAGAATCCAGCAAACTTAAAAAGGAAAACATGTCTATTATGTTTCTGTTACTTTTGTTACATAGTTTCAAGGCAAAGACTTCCTCTGGAATGTGGAATGCAATCTCGCCTCTACCAGGACTCTGTTGCTGAGCTGCTTCCATCCTTAGGGGAGAAACCCACCTGTGACTGCTTTTATTCTTCCCTCCATTGCCAGGGGTCCCTGGAGCGATGGCCCTTGAGGCTTCCTGAAGCACCTGCTATGGGCCAGGCACCCAGACTCTGCACCCGAAGTTGACAGTCTAGTCTAGAGGACATGCAGGACAGCAGGTCATGATACAGGGTCATGCGTGTTCCAAAGGTTGAGACATGGGACTGGGAGGGATGTAAGGAGAGGGGCACCCATGAAGCTGCTCCCACCAGGAGGTGATATCTAAACTGAACCAATCACCAAATGTTGATAGCACCAATGAGCACCATCTGTCTGGGGACTTCATCTTTAGGGTAAAAGCATTTCTTCATTTAAATCCTGGCTGGGCATGGTGGCTTATGCCTGTAATCCCAACACTTTGGGAGGCCGAGGCAGGCAGATAACCTGAGGTTAAGAGTTCAAGACCAGCCTGGCAAACGTGGCAAAACCCCATCTCTACTAAAAATACAAAAATTAGCTGGGCATAGTGGCGGGCGCCTGTAGTCCCAGCTACTCAGGAGGCTGAGACAGGACAATTGCTTGAACCTGGGAGGTGGAGGTTGCAGTGAACCGAGATCATGCCATTGCACTCCAGCCTGGGCAACAAGAGCAAAACTCCGTCTCAAAAAAAAAAAAAAGAAGAAGAAGAAAGAAAGAAAGAAATCCCTTCAGGCCCTCATCTCCCTGTGGCTTTTAAAATTGTTTTAATATACTATTGGACACATACCAAAATATGTGGAATATACATGTTACATATACATGTGTAAGGTATATTACACATGTTACCTCTACATGCAGTATAAAAATAAAAGGAACGGCCGGGCGCGGTGGCTCACGCCTGTAATCCCAGCACTTTGGGAGGCCGAGGCGGGCGGATCACAAGGTCAGGAGATCGAGACCATCCTGGCGAACACGGTGAAACCCTGTCTCTACTAAAAAATACAAAAAACTAGCCGGGCAAGGTGGCAGGCGCCTGTAGTCCCAGCTACTCGGGAGGCTGAGGCAGGAGAATGGCGTAAACCCAGGAGGCGGAGCTTGTAGTGAGCCGAGTTCGTGCCACTGCACTCCAGCCTGGGCGACAGAGCAAAGACTCCGTCTCAAAAAAAAAAAAAAAAAAAGAAAAAAAAAGAAACCCCGTCTCTACTAAAAATACAAAAAAATTAGCCGGGCGTGGTGGCGGGTGCCTGTAGTCCCAACTATCCAGGAGGCTGAGGCAGGAGAATGGCGTGAACCTGGGAGGCAGAGCTTGCAGTGAGCCAAGATCACGCCACTGCACTCCAGCCTGGGTGACGGAGCGAGACTCTGCCTCAAAAAAAAAAAAAAAAAAAAAAAAAAAAGAAGAAGAAAAGAAAAAAAAAAAGAAAGAAATAAAAGGAACGGCTGGGCTTGGAGGCTCATGCCTGTAATCCCAGCACTTTGGGAGGCTGAGGCAGGCAGATCACCTGAGGTTGGGAGTTCCACACCAGCCTGACCAACATGGGGAAACCCCGTCTCTCCTAAAAATACAAAAATTAGCCGGGCATGGTGGCACATGCCTGTAATCCCAGCCACTCGGGAGGTTGAGGCAGGAGAATCACTTGAACCTGGAAGGCAGGGGTTGCAGTGAGCCAAGATCATGCCATTGCACTCCAGCCTGGGCAACGAGAGCGAAACTCCGTCTCATGGTGGCCCATGCCTGTAATCCCAGCACTTTGGGAGGCCAAGGCGGGTGGATCACGAGGTCAGGCGATTGAGACCAGCCTGGCCAACATGGTGAAACCCCGTCTCTACTAAAAATACAAAAAATTAGCCGGGCATGTGGTGGGCGCCTGTGATCCCAGCTACTTGGGAGGCTGAGGCAGGAGAATTGCTTGAACCCAGGAGGCGGAGGTTGCAGTGAACTGAGATCGCACCACTGCACTCCACCCTGGGCGACAAAGCAAGACTCCGTCTCAAAAAATAAATGAAAGGAACCTCAGACCACTGCCCCTGCCCCTGGACTTCATAGTCAATGAAGAGCACTGCCGGTTCCTTAGCAGGAACCTGGGTCCCCCAAACCCCATTTTCCTACGTCCTCTGAGAAGCAATTGTTATCCTGCATTGGTACCAGATGGCATTGTTCCTTTTTTTTTTTTTTTTTTTTTTTGAGACGAAGTTTCGCTGTCACCCAGGCTGGAGTGCAGTGGCATGATCTCAGCTCACTGCAACCTCCACCCCCCGGGTTCAAGCGATTCTCCCACCTCAGCCTCCCGAGTAGCTGGGACTACAGGCACCCACCACCATGCCTGGCTAATTTTTGTATTTTTAGTAGAGATGGGGATTCACCATGTTGTTCAGGCTGGTCTCAAACTCCTGACCTTGTGATCCGCCCACCTCGGCCTCCCAAAGTGCTGGGATTACAGGCGTGAGCCACCACGCCTGGCCTCGTTCTGCCTGTAGTCCTCTGCAGTCTGTTCATCAGCAGTTGATGGAGGTCGCTGTTCGCTTACCCAGCTGCTAGGCTCATTCCCTGTTGCTAGACACTGGGTGGTTCCCCTTGTTTGCTGTGGTGCAGAATGCAAGAAGTCTCGGATACCATGGTAGACTGCATCATTGCTCACAAGTACTCAATCCTCCAAGCTCTTGCACCTCCCACTCCCCTGACCTGTTAAAAAAGCACTGCCATGGTGAAACGTAACCCAAAAAAGAAAAGTGGGCTGGGCGCATTGACTCACACCTGTAATCCCAGCACTTTGGGAGGCCGAGATGGGTGGATCACCTGAAGTCCAGAGTTCGAGACCAGCCTGGCCAACATGGTGAAACCCCGTCTCTATTAAAAATACAAAAGAATTAGCCGGGCATGGTGGCATGTGCCTATAATCCCAGCTACTTGGGAGGCTGAGGCAGGAGAATCGCTTGAGAACCCGGGAGGCGGAGGTTGCAGTTAGCAGAGATCCTGCCATTGCACTCCAGCCTGCTGGGTGACAGAGTGAGACTCCGTCTCAAAAAAAAAAAAAAAAAAAAGTACACAAAATAAAGATGTACAGTGTATAATGCTTATCAAAGCAGACAGTCCCATGGCATCACCCAGGTCAAGAATTTGAATATCACTGCCCCAAAAGCCCCTCTCATTCCCTTCCTATCACTTCCCAATGTGACCATGAACTTGATTCTTATGCTAATCACTTTGGTCTTTATAGTTTGACCAGTTAAGCATGCATTCCTAAAAATGATGGGATATGTTTTGGCTGTTTTGAGACTTTAAATAAAGGAAATTATTCAGTATAATATTTTTCCCTCCTCCACTCTTTTTTGTTTGTTTGTTTGGAGACAGAGTTTGGCTCTTGTTGCCCAGGCTGGAGTCCAATGGCGCCATCTTGGCTCACTGCCACCTTCAGATTCAAGCAATTCTCCTGCCTCAGCCTCCCGAGTAGCTGGGATTACAGGCATGTGCCACCACGCCCGGCTAATTTTTTGTATTTAGTAGAGATGGGATTTCACCATGTTGGTCAGGCTGGTCTCGAACTCCTGACCTCAGGTGACCCACCCACCTCAGCTTCTCAAAGTGCTGAGATTACAGGTGTGAGTCACCGCACCCAGCCCTCTCCTCCACTCTAAAGGGAAGTGTTATTTTGTGTCTAGATTCTTTGCTCAATATTGGCAGATTAATTCAAGTGGCTGCATGTAACAATGTTGCCTCATAGTATTCCACTGGATAAATGTGTCACCACTGATTGCCTCCTTCAACTGTTGACATTTGGTTGGTTTCCCATTTGGGCTGTTATGGCTAATGCTGCTGTAAACAATTATGTATACGTCTTTTTTGTTTTGTTTTGTTTTTGTTTTCTGTTTTTTGGGTTTTTTTTAGACAGAGTCTCGTTCTGTCGCCCAGGCTGGAGTGCAGTAGCAAGATCTTGGCTCACTGCAAGCTCTACCTCCCAGGTTCCCGCCATTCTCCTGCCTCAGCCTCCTGAGTAGCTGGGACTACCGGCGCTCACCACCACGCTGAGCTAATTTTTTGTATTTTTAGTAGAGACGGGGTTTCACCGTGTTAGCCAGGATGGTCTCGATTTCCTGACCTCATGATCTGCCTGCCTCGGCCTCCCAAAGTGCTGGGATTACAGGCGTGAGCCACAGCGCCGCGCCTGACCAATGTATGTCTTTTGTTAAACATAGATGTTCATTTCAATAGGTATATAACTAGGTGGGGAATTGCTAGGTCATAGAGTATATGCACTGGGTTGAGTAGTGTCCCCATATAAGTCATTGCAGACAGAATCAAGTTAAGGTGAGGTCATACTGGATAAGGGTGACCCCTAGTCCAATGCCTGGTGTTTTTAAAGGAGGAGAAAAAGAGACAGACACAGGGAGGAGAGCGCCGCATGAAGCTGAAGGCAGAGATTGGAATGACACCTCCGCACGCCAAGGAACACGGAGCGTTGCTGGGAACCACTGGAAGAAGCCAGAAGAGACACATGGAGCTGACTCTCCCTCACAGCTCCAGAAGGAACCCACCCTGGTGCCACCTTGATTTTGGACTTCTGGCCTTCAGAAGTGGGAGGGAATAAATTTCTGTTGCTTTAAAATTCCCGGTCTCTGGCACTCTGTTACTGCAGCCACAGGAAACCCATACAGTGCACGCTCTGCTTTTTGTGTTTCCTTTTCTGTGAAATGCCTTTCATTTTTTTTCTTTTTCTTCTTTTTTTTTTTTTGAGATGGAATTTCACTTTTGTTGTCCAGGTTGGAGTGCAATGGTGCAATCTTGGCTCACTGAAGCCTCCGTTTCTCGGGTTCTAGCGATTCTCCTGCCTCAGCCTCCTGAGTAGCTGGGATTACAGGCACCCGCCAACACGCCCGGCTAATTTTATTTATTTGTAGAGATGGGGGTTTCACCATGTTGGCCAGACTGGTCTCAAACTCCTGGCCTCAGGTGATCCGCCCGCCTCGGCCTCCCAAAGTGTTGGGATTACAGGCGTGAGCCACCACACCCAGCCTTAACCACTTTTAACTGTACAGTTCAGTGGCATTAAGAATGTTCACATTGTCGTACAGCCATCACCACCATCCATCTTCAGAACTCTTTTCTTCTTCCCAAACTAAAGCTCTGTCCCCATTATACAATTTCCCATTCCCCCATCCTCCCAGGCCCTACAACCAATCTTTTACTGTTTGATTCTGGATCTGAAGCCGGTAACTACATCATATAAGTGGAACCATGTAATATGCAGCCTTTTGTTTCTGGCTTATTGCAGTTAGCATGTTTCTTGAAAATCCTTTGAGAGTATCCATTTGGTAGCATGTATCAAAATGTCATTTCTTTTTATTTTTAAATTAAAAAAAATTTTTTTTGAGAAGGAGTCTCACTCTGTTGCCCAGGTTGGAATGCAGTGGCCAGATCTCGGCTCACTGCAAGCTCCGCCTCCTGGGTTCACACCATTCTCCTGCCTCAGCCTCCAGCTGGGACAACAGGCGCCTGCGACTATGCCCGGCTTTTTTTTTTTTTAATTTTTATTTTTAGTAGAGACGGGGTTTCACCATGTTAGCAAGGATGGTCTCGATCTCCTGACCTTGTGATCTGCCCGCCTCGGCCTCCCAAAGTGCTGGGATTACAGGCGTGAGCCACCGTGCCTGGCCTTTTTTTTTTTTTTTTTGAGACGAAGTTTTGCTCGTTTCCCAGGCTGGTGTGCAATGGCGCAATCTGGGCTCACCGCAACCTCTGCCTCCCGGGTTCAAGCAATTCTCCTACCTCAGCCTCCCGAGTAGGTGGGATTACAGGCACCTGCCACCACGCCTGGCTAAGTTTGTATTTTTAGTAGAGATGGGGTTTCTCCATGTTGGTCAGGCTGGTCTCGAACTCCCGGCCTCAGGTGATCTGCCTGCCTTGGTCTCCCAAAGTCTTGGGATTACAGGCGTGAGCCACCGCAACTGGCCTAATTTTTATATTTTTAGTAGAGACAGGGTTTCACCATGTTGGTCAGACTGGTCTCAAATTCCTGACCTTGTGATCTGCCCGCCTCGGCCTCCCAAAGTGCTGGGATTACAGGTGTGAGCCACCGCAACTGGCCTAATTTTTGTATTTTAGTACAGATCGGGTTTCACCACGTTGGCCAGGCTGGTCTCGAACTCCTGACTTCAAATGATCCGCCCACCTTGGCTTCCTAAAGTGTTGGAATTATAGGTGTGAGCCATGGTGCCCAGCTGCTTTTATCTATATTTAATTACAAGTGTTTGTTTTTTCCCAGGTAATTTTTTTCCCTTTTTAGTCATTTTTTTAAAAAAACCTTTTATTTTGGCCGGGCGTGGTGGCTCACACCTGTAATCCCAGCACTTTGGGAGGCCAAGGCAGGTGGATCACGAGGTCAGGATATCGAGACCATCCTGGCTAACATGGTGAAACCTCGTCTCTACTAAAAATGCAAAAAAATTAGCCAGGTGTGGTGGCGGGCGCCTATAGGCCCAGCTACTCGGGAGTCTGAGGCAGGAGAATGGCTGAACCCTGGAGGCTGAGCTTGCAGTGAGCCGAGATCGCATCACTGGACTCCAGCCTGGACAACCAAGGGAGACTCCATCTCAAAAAAAAAAAAGAAAAAAAAACCTTTTACTTTGAAATAATTAGGCACCAACACTGCTGAAATACCTGGTTGTCTGAATCTTCTCTTATTGCTGGCTCATCTTTGGTGGTTCTATCTTTTCTTTCTTTCCATGTTTCTGTTATAGTATTTTTAATACTGTGTCTGCACCAACACCCTGGATTTGCCTTTGCTCCCACCCAGGACCTCCAGCTCCATCTGGGCAACCCCAATCCCACCTCCTGATCGCAGCATGCACTGCTCATGGCTGGCTACTTGCCGGGCTCTTCAGAGCTCCTCTCCCACCTATGATGCAGCCCAGGTAGGATCCAACTGATTCTCCACACTTGGGGCTCTCTGAAGTGTGGCCCCAATCTACCTGGCTAGCTTTGGGTTTTGAAGCAAGTTCATTAGCCTCACTCCACCTCCTTGGCAAAATGAGGAGATTAATCCCTATTTCTGCAACGTTGTTTCAGGGATTACAGACAATAACTGAACCCTTAAGTGACTGGTGTGGAAGAGGTCAATGCCCATCTGCTCAAGTGTGCTCCATGTGCCCAGGGCACTAAGGGTCCAGCTTTTCTGTCCAGCAGTCACTTCCTATTTCCACCCCTACAGAGAGGCCAGAGGCATTATACAACAAGCCAACACATATGCTTTATGGTTCTGTTTCAAAAACATGAAAACTCAGGCCCCAGGACTCAAGTGATGTTGAGAAGCAAAAAGGATGGAGAAGTCGGTGGCCCCAGCATGGGTGCAAGCAGCCAGACCTCAGGCCCTCGCTCTAGGCTCCACGTGGCTGGGCTTGACTTCTGGCCAAGGGCTGCTCTTCCCACCTGAGGCCAGACCTTGCCTGAGGAAAGGGCCTGTGGCAGGGGGGAAGCTCAGGCAGAAGGAAGACGTGGCCAGCGGCCATCCCTGAGGAGGTAGTGAGCAGCTCCTGGTTCGGCAAGGGTGGGGGGTAGGAGCCAGGCTGAGGGGTCTTAGGGTCCCCTCTCCACAGCTCTGGTGAGCCCCCAGCCAACTGCTTGCTCACCTGCCTTCTATGCTTCCTCCTGACGCCGGCCCCTGGGAGAGAACACCTGAAGGCAAGAAGGAAGGACGGCCCTGCCTAAGCTTCTTCCTCCCTGCTTGGCCAAGTGGGAGAAGCAGCTGAGGTCCTTCGTTTAACCGAGGAAGCATGGAGGAGCTGGAATGCCTACCAGCTCGGAGAGGGCACTTGAGAGGGTCTATGAACAAATCTGTCTAAAAACCACATTTGAGCTAAAAGCATCAGTCCATCCCTCAGCCCCAGCTCTGTGCAGGCCAAGTATCCAGAAGGCAGCAAGCAAGGACAGCCAGCCCAGTTGGGCCTGGACCCTGGTGCTGCCTCTTCCTCCAGCCTCAGCCCTGCCTGCTCCCTCAGGGCCCAGAGGAGGCAAGGTCAGGGGCTGGCCAGGCGGGGCCTATCTCCCAGGCTGGAGGTGGTTGTGGAGCTGCTCTGCCTGAGTCTTCAGACGCTGAAATTCCTCTTGAATGAAGTCTGTCAGGGCTTTGCGCATCTCCACCTGAGGGAAAGGACCAGGGATGGCCTGCACCCCTCGGGAAGCTTGGCCAAGGTGCCCTGGGAGGGTGACGGGACGGAGAGGGTGGAGGCACCCTCAGGGGGTCCGGGGACAGCTATAGGGGACCCAGGAGGAAACTCACAGCGGACTTGTTCTCTGCCCGGAGCCGCTCGAGTACAGGAAGGGCACTGAAGGGCTTCCCGATCAGCACAGTGATTTTCTGTGGGGTGGCCACCAAGAGTGATGAGGAGCAGGAGGAGTGCCCACAGCCCCAGCCCAAGCAACCTGGGAGCCAGAAGCTAAGCCCTGGCCCTGCTGTGCCACACATTCCCCAGGGGCCACTCTCTCTCTAAAACGAGGTCCTGGTCCTGGGTCCTGTAAATAACCTGTCCTGTCCTGACCCCACAGCCCACCCCTGCCCCAGCCTGACTTCCTCTGCTCTCATTTTAATGTCTCAGTGTCAGGAAGTCCCTGTCTATGTTCCACTCAGTCCCCTACTGTAGCCTCACACTCAGCTCCTCCTGCATCTGGCCTCCATAGTGCTGAGTGGGAGACATGGGGCAGATGGCAGACAGGCAGGCAGACAGACAGACAGCTGAAGGTCAGCAGTCCCCACCCACCTGTCCAAAGCGGGGGAAGTAGGGCGGACTGTTAGGAAGGACGTCATTCATTCCTGCAGCACAGTGGACAGAAGGCCAGACGTGGGGTGGAGCAGGGCAGCCTGAGTCCCAGGCCCCCCACCCCAGATACCATCTCTCTGTCCCTGTTCCCAGGCTCACCAACATGCCACAGGGGCAGGATGATGGGGTTGAGATGACACTCAGCAATCAGGCGCCCGATTCCTGCCCGGGAGGGAGGCAGAAATGTTAGCATAAGCTGGGCCCTGAGCCAAGCTTCTGTGCCAGCCTCTGGCCAGTGCCACCCCGGACATCCTCCAGTTCAGTTCAGCTCCCCTGGGCAAGGCCCTCCACCAGGCAAGCCCTAGTCTCAGCACCTGTCCCCTTCCTGGCGCTACAACACACCCATTACCCCCATACAACCCAGCCTGAGGGGGCAGGAGCCAGGGGCCCACAGGGCCATCTCTGGGCCGGGAGGATGGCTGTGGCCAGAGACCAGTAGCCCTTACCCCACTTGAAGCGCAGGAACTCGGAACTCATGTTCACTTTCCCTGGTGAGAGAGCACAGAGGCGAGGCTTGGGAGCCCATCCCGCTCATACTGCGGGGGCTCGACCCAGTCAGCCCTGCTGACCTTCTGGGAAGATATGCACCCAGTCCCCATGGTTGAGTTTCTCCAAAATGAAGTCCATCCCTTTCTGGTAGACGCCATCTCCTGCAAGGAAAAGGCCTCTCCCCATCAGTCCCCATTCTCGGGGGTGTGGGGTGATGGGTTAGCTTACCCTCAACCCTCTCCAAACCTCGATGAAACAGGCCCTTCTCCCTGGGGCCCATGCTTTGGGCACTTCCCATCCCCCACTGTGCCATCCACACAGATGCCCTCCAATGACTGTCTCCAGGGTCTGTGTGGCACTTGGGCACATGGTGGGGCTTCCTTCCTAATATCTTCTAAACCCCTAAATGCCAGGCAGCATCATCTTAAGTCATCTCCTACTGAGATTTTGACCTGGCAATTCCTCCATCTACCATGACCCCCATCTTCAGTGGCTCACCAGCTGGGCCGCTTCAGCCACATACCCCTGCACACTCTCAAAGATCCCCAGGTTGGCGCACCACCTGCCTTCCCTCCCCAGCCAGGCCCTGGCTGCCAGCCGACCGCTCTCAGAGCCTCATGTATTCCTTTCTCTTCGAAGGTGCCACTCCTGGGGTGATCCTACCATGTGCCGGCTGCTAGAGAAACCAAGTGCATTTGTGATTTCCAACCTCACTTAGGCCCCAGATTCTGGGCAACAACCCTTTGCTGGGGTCTCAGCGACATGTCACAGCCACTCCTCAGAGGGCACCTGCCTGAGGCCTCAGCCTCCACCATTCCTCCCTCCTGCTGGCCCCTTCTTCTCAGGGTGCCCCGGGAAACTAGACCCTAGACCCTCCCTTATAGGGAGGCCTCTTGGGAAAGGGAGAACATTCATTTGAACACACATCAAGAGTTTGGGGCCGGGGGCGGTGGCTCAAGCCTGTAATCCCAGCACTTTGGGAGGCCGAGACGGGCAGATCACGAGGTCAGGAGATCGAGACCATCCTGGCTAACATGGTGAAACCCCGTCTCTACTAAAAAAATACAAAAAACTAGCCGGGTGAGGTGGCAGCGCCTGTAGTTCCAGCTACTTGGGAGGCTGAGGCAGGAGAATGGCGGGAACCCGGGAGGTGGAACTTGCAGTGAGCCGAGATTGAGCCACTGCACTCCAGCCTGGGCGACAGAGCGAGACTCCGTCTCAAAAAAAAAAAAAAAAAAAAAAGAGTTTGGGAAAAACTCAAACTTGCTGGACTGCAAACAGTAGAGTCAAACTGCTCCTGGTCTAGCAACTTTCCACATTGCAGATAACCCTGAGACCATGACACTGGACCCAAGAGAAGGAAATGCAAACCTCCTTCCTTCTGAAGCCAATGTTGGCTGCATGTTGGCTGGAAGCCTGGGGACACTTGGAGACAGTAAGTACACAGTAAGGATCTCATCAACCTCGGTGATGGAAAAGTAACCACATGTCAGACAAAACAGGAAAGAGGAGGTAGAGAGGTTGAAGGAATGGGGTATAGCAGATATCCTCATCTTATAAAGTAGGGAGTAAAGAAGTTCTATCACAGAGGGAGAGACAGACATTGGGAATACCTCTGGCAATGAACTTTGTTCTCTGCAAGGCCGATTCTTTGGAAGGGGCTAGTTAGGGATCCAGGAGTCTCAACCCAACCCAAACAGTGCCCTGACCCAGCAGCCCACTTGGGCTAGAGGCAGGGTGACAACCCACTGGAGTTTTCTCAGGGCATGGGAAAAGCAGCAGTTTCCCTACTTGGGACACAGCATGTGTAACAGTAGGGGGGAATCTTCATAGGTACTGGCCCCTTCTCTACTAAAACCCACTGATGCAACGTATCCATTGAGCTTGCAACTGGAATTTAAAAAATAATAATAATATGGTTTTGGAGCAAGACTTCATCATTTGTAGCTTTTGCAAATGCTACTACTACTCATTTGTGTCACTTGTGTCAAATCACTTCGATACTTAAATACCATATTAAAGTCTACGCTTGGAGAAAAAGGGAATTTTTTGGAACACAGAAGCCAAGTGTGCTAAATACTGCCTTTGCCTTAATGACATATTATTAGTTCTTTGCTGAAGGAACTGAGAGGCAGGGGCAGGGGGTGAATGAGTAGAGTTCTCGTCTCTCAGAGCAGGTTGGGATAAACGACGCCACGGTCATTTGCCAAGACACCGTGGCCTCTGCTTGTTTCTTAACAGAGACAGAAGTTCCTTTACAGAGAGAAGTAGCCTCCAAAAACAGCAGAAAGAGAAACCGCTCCAGGGGGCTGCTTCTGAGGAGTGGGGCTAGGGACGTGAGGGGCAGGCACTGCAGCTTTCCATTAAAAGCCCCTCTTTGTTATTTGTTGTTACTTTATGGGGTTTTACCACATTCTACTTTGACCAGCTAGAAATAATAAACCCCTCCTTGACCTCTAATATCCTTTGGTTACTCTTCCTTCTGTCTCTTTTTCCTCCCAACTGAACCTCTGGGAGGAGTTGCTGCCCCTGCGGTCTCCATTCCCCCCCAACTGCAGCACCACCAGCCCCAGGCCACAATAATCTGGCTCTGGCAGCCCTCACTCCATGGAAACGCTTCTCCAGAATCACCTGCTGCTTCCATGTGCCACAGGCGCCTGGTTTGCTCTTCTCTCTGGCCATGGCTCCCTGCCATCTTGGTGGCTTCTCTCTCCCTCTATGCCATCCTGGGCCTCTGCCCTGCAGACTCTCACTCTGCATTCATGACTTTGTGGTTGAATTCCCAGTATTTTTATTCCTGATTTTTTTTTTTTTTTTTTTTTTTTTGAGACGGAGTCTCGCTCTGTCACCCAGGATAGAGTGCAGTGGCGCAATCTCGGCTCACTGCAAAAGCTCCGCCTCCCGGGCTCACACCATTCTCCTGCCTCAGCCTCCCGAGTAGGTGGGACTACAGGTGCCCGCCACCACGCCCGGCTAATTTTTTGTATTTTTAGTAGAGACGAGGTATCACCGTGTTAGCCAGGATGGTCTTGATCTCCTGACCTCATGATCGGCCCACCTCTGCCTCCCAGAGTGTTGGGATTACAGGCATGAGCCACCACGCCCGGCCCCATGATCATTCTTCTAAGCTCCAGAACTGCACACCCCACTGCCTCTGGGACTGCTCTCCAGGTGAGGGGCTCCTCAGATGCAGCACAAGCAAAACAGGACTCACCCTCTCCCCTCCCAGCCCCTGCACTGCTTTCCCTTTGCACCCGTCTCCCCGTGACTCAGCTCCAACACCTAGTGTTATCTTTGAGTTCTCTTCCTCACCCCACCCTACACTTAATTTATCAACAAGTCCAGAGTACATCCCAAAGAAGTCCCCTTCTCCGATTCTCCACTGTGACCCTTGGAGGCCCAGCCACAATTATCTGCTGCTGGAGCTACTGTGACAGCCCTGAACTGGGCTCCTCACGTCCACCTAGCCCTGCTGCAGCCACATTGCAAACTAGGATGCTATCGCTCTCTTTTTTTTTTTATTTTTTTGAGACAGAGTCTTGCTCTGTTACCCAGGCTGGAGTGCAGTGGCACAATTTGGCTCACTGCAACCTCCGCCTCCTGAGTTCAAATGATTCTCCTGCCTCAGCCTCCTGAGTAGCTGTGATTACGGGCATTTGTCACCATGCCCAGCTAATTTTTATATTCTTAGTAGAGACAGGGTTTCACCATGTTGGTCAGGCTGGTCTCAAACTCCTAACCTCAGATGAACCACCTGCCTCAGCCTTGTAAAGTGCTGGGATTATAGGCGTGAGCCACCGTGCCCAGCAGATGCTATCTCTTAACCACAGACACAAGCATGTCACCACCTGGATGAGAGAGCACAACCAAGTACAAAAATATATATATATTTTTTGAGACCAGGTCTCACTCTCTGGCCCAGGTTGGAGTGCAATGGTATGATCTCAGCTCACTGCAACCTCCGCCTCCTGGGTTCAAGCGATTCTCCCACCCCAGCCTCCTGAGTAGCTGATATTACAGGCATGCACCACCATGCCCAGCTAATTTTTGTATTTTTAAAGTTGTTTTTTTTTTTTGAGACGGAGTCTCGCTCTGTTGCCCGGGCTGGAATGCAGTGGCCGGATCTCAGTCACTGCAAGCTCCGCCTCCTGGGTTTACGCCATTCTCCTGCCTCAGCCTCCCAAGTAGCTGGGACTACAGGCGCCCGCCACCTCGCCCGGCTAGTTTTTTGTATTTTTTAGTAGAGACGGGGTTTCACCGTGTTAGCCAGGATGGTCTCAATCTCCTGACCTCGTGATCCGCCCATCTCAGCCTCCCAAAGTGCTGGGATTACAGGCTTGAGCCACCGCGCCCGGCCTAATTTTTGTACTTTTAGTAGAGATGGGGTTTCACCACGTTAGGCTGGTCTCAAACTCCTGACCTCAAGTGATCCACCCTTCTCAGCCTCCCAAAGCACTGGGATTACAGGCGTGAGCCACCCCACCTGGCTGGCTGGCTATCTATCTATCTATACATACATACATACCTGGGGTCTCACTATATTGCCCAGGTCTGTCTATCTATCTATCTATCTACACATACATACATACCTGGGGTCTCACTATATTGCCCAGGTCGGGTCGGTCAGTCAGTCTGTCTGTCTATGGATCTATCCATCCATCCATACCTGGGGTCTCACTATATTGTCCAGGCTGGCCTCAGTTGGGCACAATGGTTCATGTCTATAATCCCAGCACTTTGAGAAGCTGAGGTGGGAGGATCACTTGAGTCTAGGAGTTCAAGACCAGCCCTGACAATGTAGTAAGACCCCAACTCTACAAAAAAAAAAAAAAAAAAAAAAAGAATTAGCTGGGCACACTCCTTAGTCCCAGCTGCTCAGGAGGCTGAGGTGAGAGGATCACTTAAACCCAGGAGACAGAAGCTGCAGTGAGCCATCATCATGCCACTGCACTCCAGCCTGGACCATAGAGACAGACCTTGTCTCAAGGAAAAAAAAAAAAAATCAAGGGCTCAAGTGATTTTCCACCTCAGCCTCCTGAGGAGCTGGGACTGCAGGCATGCACCAATGCAGCCAGCTAGAATCCAAAATTCTTAATAGAATTATTCTAGAACCTTCATATTCTACATACAACTTATATTTTCTACCTTTGTTTAAAATATGTTTATTTTTAAAGAGACAGGGTCTCACTATGTTGCCCAGGCTGGTCTCAAACTCCTGGGCTTGAGTGATCCTCCCACCTCGACCTTACAAAGTGCTGGGATGACAAGTGTGAACCGCTTGTGCCCAGACTACCTTTCTCTCTTCTCTCTCCAGCACCTGGCATGTGCCTGCCTGTGTCTAGAACACCTTTCTCCTCATTCTCTGCTTGGAAAAATTCTGCTCCCGCAGAGGGAGGAGCAATCTGGATTCAAATCCTGGCTTTGCCACCTCCTACCCCATGACCTTGGGCCAGCAGCTTAATCTCTGTGATCCTCCCTGTCTGGAGAATAGGGATCAAAATGGCCCCTATCTCCTGGGGTTCTCACCCCACAAGCCTGTTTGTTCTCCTAGAGGCAAAACCCTCTGGCCTGCAGGTACATGCTACTGCCACCATGGACCAATGACAATGCACTGTTCTCAATGAGTCTCTTAGTGACGTGTCTGAGATAAAGGGGTGTGGATAATACCTCCCTGAATTCTAATGCCAAGGTTCCAGGTCCACACGATCCCTGGGCAGTTGCAGAGAGTTGAGGGCTCTCCAAGGAGCCCTCCCTCCTCCTGCAGCCTCTGCCTCCTCTGCTGGCATGTGATGGAGCTGGGCCTCATGTTGGCTCCCGGGCTGCCTGCCCCCATAGGTCCCTCCAAAACAGAGACACTGGCGACCAGCTTTCCTGCCCCAGAAGTGCCTCCCTGCACTCGCTGGAGGAGCAGCTCACCTCGGCACACAGGCACACACTTGCCCAAGCTGAAGAAGTGAGAGTGCAGCTCCTTGGTGAAGCAGATGTCTGCAGCTGCAGGGGTCCTGAGCAGGGACAGATGCAATTAGTCCTGCCCCCTGCACCCCGCTCCACAACCCTGCCCCCAGCATTGGCATGCAGAAGGGAGGCACAGGGGAGGGCCTGTGGGGCCCCACCCCATGCCCTGCCTGGACTGCTGGACGCCACCTCCTGGGCAGAGCAGGAGGAGGGCAAATCTGGGCAGAGGCAGGTGGGGCCGGCCCGGCCCACTTCGAGGGGCCCATTCCTCCTCACCAACGCATCAACTTCAGGTTCCAGATGTGGCGGAGTTTCAGGATCCCTAGAGGAGAGGAAAGACTTCATGCCCCAACTTCCCATATCCCCAGGGAGTGCCCTTCCTTCACCCCATTTCAGGGAATGAGGGACAAGGACAGCAGCACTACCATTTCCCTACAGCCCTAAGTGGCATCTTTCAGACCCGTAGGCGAGACTGTTCAGTTCTCCCTGGCTCCTGCCTCTCCCCCACCCTCCACATCTTACTAATCACTGCACCTGGACTGCCTACCTCCCCAACATACTTGGACAATGCCCATTCTTCTATACTTCTCCCTGTACTGTCACTGCCACCAGCCCAGTCTAGGCTAGTGGATGGCTCAAAGACCTCCTTCCTGGCCTCCCAGGATCCACCTGTGACATCTATAGACCTTTCTCCACCCAGCAGCCAGGATGAGCTCTGAAGGGCTCCAGTGCAGCCAGGTGGCTCCCCACGAGCTCTAGGACAGTCTAACCCTTCTGTTCAGAAGTGGAAGCCCTGGGCACCCCTCCACCCAGCCATCTGGTTACCAGAGCCAAGCAACTTCCTGTGAAGTCAGCAGAGCAGGAGCCTCTAGGTGTGGCAACCAGGCTCCCAAATAGGGCTGAAGGGTACCCGCCCAGCCAGGGGCAAACCTGGAGCCAGGACACTGGGCTTCCAGTCCCTGGGCCAGAACTTCCTCACAGGATATCCTATGTTCAACCCCCAATTTTTTCCCAAGACTGTGGGGCCCTGGATGGTTTAGAGAACAGAGGGTTCTCCAGGACTGACGTTAAAGGAGGTGTAAGACCTGCCCTGTGGCCGTTCCTTGGTCCTGCTCCATGCCCAAGGCCCTCTCCAAATCATGCTCCCTCAGGGGATGCTGCAGAAGTCACAAATCAAAGTCTCAGCCCTGGGGCAGAACACCCAGAAACCAGAGTGCCAGGGCTCCATGAAAAGGCAGCGAGAGGGGGTTTGTTCTGACAAGGCTGGGGCCGTCGCGAATCCTCGCCTTTCCTCCCCCTGCCCAGCACACTGGCCCGGGTACCCCAGAGATGAGGGTCGTCCATGCAGGACTGGTGATTGGACACGGTGATGAGGGGCGTGGCCGGGCCTCGGTTCTCGATGAGCTCGTACAGCACCTCCTTGTTGTGCACGGTCAGGTGGTTCATATACTCTGGCGGGAAAGGAGAGGTCAGGCGCTCAGGGCTCGCCCACCAGGTCGGGGCCGCGGCGTTCCCCACCCTAAGTCCCATCTCCGGCCGGGCATAGGTACCCAGGTGGGCCTGCCTCGGCCTGGGTCCACTCACTGGTCCAGAAGCAGCTGTAGGTGCCCACCAAGCCCATGACGACGCTGCTGGCCAGGGTCCAGGTGAGCGGCGGCACCGCGGGGAACGGCCACTTCACGTGCAGGGGCATCCCCACCTGGCCCGCGGCCGGCGCTCCCCGCGTCCCGGGCCGGCCTGTGGGGCGCCTCTAGGTCTGCGACCTCGACCGCTCGAGACACTGGCCCCTGACTGGCCCGCGCACGGACGGACGGGAGGCACGGCGCAACAGGGGACTGGACCGAGGTCCCTTCGCAGGTCAGGCCGGAGCCGCGCCCGGCCCCGCTCTCTTGTCACTGAAGAGCGGTCGCCGGGGTCACAGGCCGTGGGCGCGCCGCGCAACCAGAGGGAACCGGAAAGCGGGCGCTGGCGCCCCGGCCCCGCGCAACCGCCGGAAAGCGAATCTGCGCCGGTGCTAGGCCCCACCGACTGTCGCAAAGCGCGCCCGGGCCGCTTGACGGCAGCGAGGCCAGCCCCGGGGCGGCTGGAAGTAGCTTCAACCCCGCCGGGCTCCAGCTTTCCGGCAGCCGCCTGCCCTCGCCTTTTGTCTCTCTAGTGTTTCTGTTTTTTGTTTGACACAGGTCCAGCCAGACCCAGACCGGAGTGCAGTGGTGCAATCACGGCTCACTGCAGCCTCGACCTCCCAGACTCAAACGATTCTCCTGCCTTAGCCTCCCGAGTAGCTGGGACCACAGGCGCCGCCATCACACTCTGATCCACCCGCCTCGGCCTCCCAAAGTGTTGGGATTACAGCCGTGAGCCACCCCGCCCGGCCACATATACAATTTTATATAGTTACAGTACTACATGATACTATGTATATGTAGCAATATATAATCTACTGTATGGCAGAATATATATATATACAGCAATATATGCAAACACATAATGTGTATTATATATAATACAAGAAACAGTGTTTATACCGTCTGATACATTTACAACGTGTGCTACTACCTCTAGTTCTGAAACATATTCATGACCCAGAAAGAAAGCCCCCTATGCATTAAGCAGCCAGTTTTTTATTTTTATTTTTATTTATTATTATTGTTATATATATATATTTTTGAGAAGGAGTCTCACTCTGTCGCCAGACTGGAGTGAAGTGGCACGATCTCAACTCACTGCAACCTCCACCTCCCGGGTTCGAGCTATTCTTCTGCCTCAGCCTCCTGAGTAGCTGGGACTACAGGCGCAGGCTGCCACACCCGGCTAATTTTTTTTTTGTATTTTAGTAGAGATGGAGTTTCACCATTTTGTCTCGAACTCCTGAGCTCAGGCAATCCACCCACCTCAGCCTCCCAAAGTGCTAGGATTACAGGCATGGGCCACCGCGCCCAGCAGGTTTTTATTTTTATTTTTATTTATTTTTATTTTTGAGACAGAGTCTTGCTCTGTTGCCCAGGCTGGAGTGCAGTGGCGAGATCTCAGCTCACTGCAACCTCTACCTCCCATGTTCAAGCAATTCTTCTGTCTCAGCCTCCTGAGTAGCTGGGATTGCAGGCACCCGCCACCACACCTGGCTAATTTTTGTACTTTTAGTAGAGACTAGGTTTCTTCATGTTGGTCAGGCTGATTTCAAACTTCCGGCCTCAGGTGATCTGCCCACCTCAGCCTCCCAAAGTGCTGGGATTACAAGCATGAGTCACCCCACCCGGCCTGTTTTTTATTTTTAAACCATAATTTATTGGTTTTTGTTTTTGTTTTTGTTTGAGATGGAGTCTCACACTGTCGCCCGGGCTGGAGTGCGAGTGCAGTGGTGTGACTTCAGCTCACTGCAACCTCCACCTTCCAGGTTCAAGCGATTCCCCTGCCTCAGCCTCCCGAGTAGCTGGGATTACAGGGGCCCACCACCACGCCCAGCTACTTTTTTGTATTTTTAGTAGAGACAGGTTTCATTATGTTGGCCAGGCTGGTCTTGGACATGGTCTCGAAAGCCTGACCTCGTGATCCACCCGCCTCGGCCTCCCAAAGTGCTGGGATTACAGGCATGAGCCACCGTGCCAGCCCATAATTTATTGATTTTTAAAAATTTGTCCAGCCTTCTATCACCACGTTAAATCCATTAGCTGCAACCATCCCATGAGAAGCTGAGTGGATTCAGCCCCACCGTCTGCTCAGACTCCGTCCGAGCACCTCAGTTGTCCCAACAGCATCACTGCAGGACCCCCAGGACGTTGGACTGGTAGCTCCCTGGGTCTCCTTCTCTCTGGGGCAGATCCTCAGTCCTCCCTTGACTTCACAACTGTGGCCAGGTCATGTGCAGACTGTCCCTCACTTTGGGTCTCCAGAGCACTTGCATCAAACACCTCTAACTCAGAAGTGTGCAGCCACACTGGGACTCAGAACCCGAGAACAGGGACAGAAGACTTATGCCCTTGGGGTGCCCGGTCTCGCGGCATTGGGCATGACTTCCAGCTCCTGCGCCTTTCCCAGCAGCTGCTGACTGGGGACCCGGACCAGGGGCTAAGCGACCGGCCCGGCGAGCAAAGCTCGGGTACTCACTCAGGCACCAGCTCCTCCTTGCCCCGGGCCCTTGGCACAGGTAAGTGCTCATTAAGGGACTGCTGCTGCTCAGCCACGGAGACAGCAGCATGGAGACAGCTGGCCTGCCAGGCTTGAGTGACTCACAGGTCTGTCACGTCCCGCTGGCCCGGGAAGGCGGGGTCTGGGTGGGAAGGTGGGCGGGCAGGTCAGCAGTTCCCAGGCCTGGTGCTCGCCCTCCTTGTGAGCAGCGGGGTGGAGACGGGGCGGGCCTGCCTGTCGGCAAGGGTGGGGCGTCCGGCCCGGTCAGGTCCTTCCTGGCTGGGTGGCTCAGGAACACGGCCTCTTCCTCTTTTTTTCCCCTGCTAGCCCTATTCAGGCAGGAGCTGCTCTTCTGGGGTATCGCGATCCACTTAAGGATGAGGCAGACTTGGTGACAAGCTGGTCTGAGCAGGTATGGGAGCCCCCTGGGGAGACGGAATAAGGGAGGAAGTTGCCTTCTGCCTGGAGAGGGCTTGGGAGGGAGAGGGAAGCCTAGGGCTCCAACCAAGGCTGATGTTGACTGCCAGGGTTTGGGGCTGAAGCCAGGAACAGTCGCTCTCTCTGGTTCTTACTGGTAGCCCTCATGGGGGTCCCTGACGCCAGAGCCTCTAAGGCTGCCTGTGCCAGCCCAGGGCTGCCCACATGCCCACGTATATCCCAGAATAGGCACCAGGGCAGGGAACTCAAACTAGCGTGAGTGACAGAGCAGGTGGTCAGGGAGAAACAGACATCAAACCCAGTCAGGAGAGAGACACCACAACAGAGAGACAGAGAAGGGAAACCAGAGACAAGAGGGGAAGTGAGACAGAGACAGGCAGAGCCTCAGAGAGGCAGGAAGTGAGCCCAAAGGGAAGGTGACAGGTTGACGGAGAAAAGCAGGCAGACAGAGCAGAGGAACTCATGCCTCAGGATGCAAAAACCACATGGACAGGGCGTGGAGCAAGGGGCTGAGCCCTGCAAGGTCAGGTGAGTGTGAGACAAAGATAAACTGAGAGAGGGGGGACTCCAGCTGGTGAGATAAACACAAAGGGCTCCCCAGTGGTGGCAGGGGCATGTGAAAGAGTCCCCATCACAGGTTGCAACGGGGATGATTTGGCCATATCTGAGATCTTTTTAAATACACACGCCCTTGTACCCAGCAATTCACTGCCAGGAGTTTATCTTAAAGAGAACATCTCACAAGTGGGGAGACAGAGATGAACGAAGATGTTCCTGTAGTTACTAATGGAGGTGAAAAGCACTGGGGTTTCTTGGAACAACATGGTGAAACCCCATCTCTCCAAACAAATTTTAAAAATTAGCTTGGTGGCCGGGTGTGGTGGCTCACACTTGTAATTCCAGCACTTTGGGAGGCTGAGGCGGGAGGATCACTTGAGGTCAGGAGTTCGAGACCAGCCTGGCCAACATGGCGAAACCTGTCTCTACTAAAAGTACAAAAATTAGCCAGGTGTGGTGGCATGCGCCTATAATCCTAGCTACTCGGGAGGCTGAGGCAGGAGAATCACTTGAACCTAGGAGACGGAGGTTGCAGTGAGCTGAGATTGAGCCACTGAACTCCAGCATGGGAGATAGAGTGAGACTGCATCTTAAAAAAATAAAAAAAAAAATTAGCTTGGTGTGGCAGCATGTACCTGTAGTCCCAGCTACTCGGAAGGCTGAGGTGAGAGCATCACTTGAGCCTGAAAGGTGGAGGTTGCAGTGAGCTGAGATCACATCACTGCCCTCCAGCCTGAGCAACAGAATGAGACTATCTAAAAAAAAAAAAAAAAAAAAAAAAAAGAAAGTGGGCCGGGCGCTGTGGCTCACGCCTGTAATCCCAACTACTCAGGAGGCTGAGGCAGGAGAATTGCTTGAACCTGGGAGGCGGAGGTTGCAGTGAGCCGAGATCACGCCACTGCACTCCAGCCTGGTGACAGAGCAAGACTCCATCTCAAAAAATATATATATAGACTAGGCCAGGCGCAGTGGCTCAGGCCTGTAATATCCCAGCGCTGGCTGGGCACAGTGGCTCACACCTGTAATCCCAGCACTTTGGGAGGCCAAGGCCAGCTGATCACCTGAGGTCAAGAGTTCCAGACCATCCTGGCCAAGATGGTGAAACTCCGTCTCTACTAAAAAATACAAAAATTAGCTGGGCATGGTGGCAGGCGCCTGTAATCTCAGCTACTCAGGAGGCTGAGGCAAGGAGTTGCTTGAACCCGGGAGGCAGAGGTTACAGTGAGCCAAGATCACACCACTGCTCTCCAGTGTGGGTGACAGAGTGAGACTCTGTCTCAAAAAAAAAAAAAAGAAATCCCAGCACTTTGAGAGGCTGAGATAGGAAGATCACTTGAGCCCAGGAGTTTGAGACCAGCTTGGGAAACATAGAATTCAGGAGGCTGCAGTGAGCCATGATGGCACCATTGCACTCCAGTCTGGGTGACAGAGCAAGACCTTGTCTCCAATAAATAAACAATAAAAGAATAAGCTTGACCGCTTGTGCACTGTTGGTGAGAATGTAAAATGGTGCAGTCACCATGGAGACCAATGTGACAGTTCCTCAGAAAATTAAAAATAGAACTACCATATGATCCAGCAATTCCACTTCTGGGTATATACCCAAAAGAACTGAAAGCAGGGGCTGGGCGCTGTGGCTCACACCTGTAATCCCAGCACTTTGGGAGGCCAAGGCGGGCAGATCACAAGGTCAAGAGATGCATGAGGCTGGGGCACCAGGGCTCATTTCTGCAATCCCTGCACTTTAGGAGGCTGAGGCAGGAGAATTGCTTGAGCATAGGAGTTCAAGACCAGCCTGGGCAACATAGTGAGACCTTGTCTCTCTCTCTAAAAAAACAAAACAAAACAAAAAAACCCAGCAGGGCACGGCCGCTCACACCTATAATCCCAGCACTTTGGGAGGCCAAGGTGGGCAGCTTACCTGAGATCAGGAGTTCGAGACCAGCCTGACAAACATGGAGAAAACCCGTCTCTACTAAAAATACAAAATTAGCTGGGCGTGGTGGAGCATGCCTGTAGTCCCAGCTGTTTGGGAGCCTGAGGCAGGAGAATCGCTTGAACCTGGGAGGCGGAGGTTGCAGTAGGCTGAGATCGTGCCATTGCACTCCAGCCTGAGCAACAAAAGCGAAACTCCATCTCAAAAAAAAAAAAAAAAAAAAAAAGGAATATGATTCAGCCATGAAAAGCAAAGAAATTCTGACATATGCTCCAACATGATGACCCTTGAGGACAGTGAAATGAGCCAGTCACAAAAATACAAATACTGTAGGATTTCACTTTTTTTTTGAGACGGAGTCTCATTGTTGCCCAGGCTGAAGTGCAGTGGCGCAATCTTGGCTTCATCTTGACAGAGCAAGACTCTGTCTCAAAAACAATTTTTTTTTTTTTTTTGAGATGGAGTCTCACTCTGTCGCCCAGGCTGGAGTGCAGTGGTATGATCTCGCTTCACTGCAACCTCCGCCTCCCAGGTTCTAGCTATTCTCCTACCTCAGCCTCCTATGTAGCTGGGATTGCAGGCACCTGCCACGACACCTGGCTAATGTTTATATTTTTAGTAGAGACAGAGTTTCGCCATGTTGGCCACAGTGGTATCGAACTCCTGACCTCAGGGATCTGCTCGCTTCGGCCTCCCAAAGTGCTGGGATTACAGACCTGACCCACCGCACCCGACCTCAAAAACAATTTTTTTTTTTTTTGAGTCGGAGTCTCGCTCTGTCGCTCAGGCCAGAGTGCAGTAGCATGATCTCGGCTCACTGCAAGCTCCGCCTCCCAGGTTCACGCCATTCTCCTGCCTCAGCCTCCTGAGTAGCTGGGACTACAGACACCCGCCACCTCGCCCGTCTAGTTTTTTTGTATTTTTTAGTGGAGACTGGGTTTCACCGTGTTAGCCACGATGGTCTTGATCGATCTCCTGACCTCATGATCAGCCCATCTTGGCCTCCCAAAGTGTTGGGATTACAGGCTTAAGCCACTGCGCCCAGCCTCAAAAACAATTTTTAAGTGAAAAGAATGCTGTCAAGCCATACATGCAGAGTCAACAGGTGGCCATGGAGAAGGGCGGGGAACCTGCGGGTTAGCAGGTCTGGGAGGCTGGTGCTGGGCAGCAGCTAGTGCCACTTTCTCTGTTCCATATTTCAGCCCTCCCAGAGCCAGAACTGAGCCCAGTGAGAGCATACCCTGGGGCAGCCTGGATTCCTGGGGAGTCCCCGGCAGCCACACGCAGTCATGCACTATCCAACTGCACTCCTCTTCCTCATCCTGGTCAATGGGGCCCAGGCCTTTCGCATCTGCGCCTTCAATGCCCAGCGGCTGACGCTGGCCAAGGTGGCCAGGGAGCAGGTGATGGACACCTTAGTTCGGGTAAGTTCATCACTTCAGGGAAGCTGTGCCCCTAAACACCATGACCCAAAGCCCCCAGCCCTGCCTGACCAGGAGTGTGTTCCAGAGAAGAGGGGACAGGAAGAGATGTGGCACGGAGGTGCAGCACAGGCACTTGCCTGCTGCTGGCCTCAGTTTCCTCCTCTGTGAAACAGGTGACGTGTGGGTGGGATGAGTCTTCTCCTGGGGCCTTTCCAGTCCCACTGCTTTCTGTGGGCTACAGCCAGCAAGCCTTAACACTCTTGGCCACAACAGTGCCAGTTCCCTGGGCCCACTGCCTCCTCTGAGGGCAGCTGGCACTGAGTCAGGCTGGCCTTCCTGGTGTCCTGCAGATCCTGGCTCGCTGTGACATCATGGTGCTGCAGGAGGTGGTGGACTCTTCCGGCAGCGCCATCCCCCTCCTGCTTCGAGAACTCAATCGGTGAGCAAGGCTCTGTGAGTCTAATCAGGGGCGCACCCAGAGCCTTGAGGCCCTGACTCTGCCTCCCCTTTTCTTGGCAGATTTGATGCCTCTGGGCCTTACAGCACCCTGAGCAGCCCCCAGCTGGGGCGCAGCACCTACGTGGAGACATACGTATACTTCTATCGGTGAGCACGGAGCTGGTGGTGCAGCAGGGCAGGGGGCGGGGAGGGGGCGGGCGCAGTCCTTGGCCCTAATGTGAAGTAGGCTCGTTAGTCCCCGGGGCCACAGGCCCCCCATCCTGGGACAGCCTCACCTGCTTAGCATACTTTTTCTTCTCAACACCTTTTATTCTGGACTCTTCCCATCCTCGACCCCCGCCAGAGTGTCCATAGAGCAGGAGGCCTTCCTTCTCTAAGCACAGATGTGGGGTCCCTCCTCCTCTCTCCTGTGGGAGCTCTCCTGCTGGGGCTCAGGGTGTGGCTGACCCCCTCTATGAAAGTGGCCAGCAAGGGCTGCAGCTCCTGGGAAGAGGCTCCGTGGGGACCACTTGTGAGCCTTGGGTAGACCCGATCTTCTAAGTCCCTGGGAGGACAGGCTGGCAGGGAGCCCTTTGGAATCAGGATCCAGAGGGCAAGGGAGGCTGCAGGGAAGGAGAACTGATTCTCTATGTAAATAAAATTATATGACATCTGGTATTTGCTCCAAAATAACTGGGTACGCAGGATACAGTGGCTCATGCCTGTAATGCCAGTGCTTTGGGAGGCTGAAGCAGCAGGATCACTTGAACCCAGGAGTTCAAGGCTGCAGTGAGCTATGATTGTGCCACTGCACTCCAGCCTGGGCAACAGAGCGAGACCATGTCTCAAAAAAAAAATGAAAAGAAAGGCCGGGCGCGGTGGCTCAAGCCTGTAATCCTAGCACTTTGGGAGGCCGAGATGGGTGGATCACGAGGTCAGGAGATTGAGACCATCCTGGCTAACCCGGTGAAACCCTGTCTCTACTAAAAAATACAAAAAACTAGCCAGGCGAGGTGGCGGGCGCCTGTAGTCCCAGCTACTCGGGAGGCTGAGGCAGGAGAATGGCGTAAACCCAGGAGGCGGAGCTTGCAGTGACTGAGATCCGGCCACTGCACTCCAGCCTGGGCGAGTGAGACTCCATCTCAAAATATGAAATATCCAGAATAGGCAAATGCATAAGATAGAGAACAGATTAATGGTTACAGGGGCTGGCGGGAGGAGAGAACGGAGAGAACTGGTAATGGATGTTATGTTTTGATTAGGGGTAATGGGTACCAATGTTTCAAAATTGATTGTAGCAATAGTTGCACAGCCTTATGAATGTACAAAAAAACCATGTTGTATACTTGAAGCAGGTGAATTTTATGGCATATGAATTATGTCTGATGTTTTAAAGTTCTAGAGACACGTTGGGAGGGCTGTGCCCACATTGCCGCTGTTAGTGGAGGGCCCCTCCCTGACTGCCGTTTGGCACTTGCAAGCCAAAATCGGTGATGTGGGCCCACTGCTGCCCATCCCTTGGTCCTCCCAGGTCACACAAAACACAGGTCCTGAGTTCCTACGTGTACAACGACGAGGATGATGTCTTTGCCCGGGAGCCATTTGTGGCCCAGTTCTCTTTGCCCAGCGATGGTAGGGAGGGAAGAAGGGTGGGCTTGGTATGTGGGAGCAGAAGGGGGGTTCTTGCTGGCTCCACTGGGGGCTTCCTCACCCAGAGGGGCTGGGGGAGAAGGGCCAGGAGTGCATGGCAGCCCTCGGTCCCTGGGCCTTGCAGTCCTTCCCAGCCTGGTGTTGGTCCCGCTGCACACCACTCCTAAGGCCGTAGAGAAGGAGCTGAACGCCCTCTATGATGTGTTTCTGGAGGTCTCCCAGCATTGGCAGAGCAAGGTAGGCCCGGGCAGTTTGTACAGGAGGGACAAGGATAGGGTGGCCCAGCGGCCAACCCGATGGCTGCTGTGTCTCTAGGATGTGATCCTGCTCGGGGACTTCAATGCTGACTGCGCTTCACTGACCAAAAAGCGCCTGGACAAGCTGGAGCTGCGAACTGAGCCAGGCTTCCACTGGGTGATTGCTGACGGGGAGGACACCACAGTGCGGGCCAGTACCCACTGTGCCTATGACCGCATTGTGCTGCATGGGGAGCGCTGCCGGAGCCTGCTGCACACTGCGGCCGCCTTTGACTTCCCCACGACCTTCCAGCTCACCGAGGAGGAGGTGAAGGGATGGGGCTGGCACAAGGAGGGAGGGCAGGAGCAGGGTCACAGGGAAGCCCCTCGGCCCCGGGCACTGACACTGCCCCACCACCCATTCCCAGGCCCTCAACATCAGTGACCACTACCCCGTGGAGGTGGAGCTGAAGTTGAGCCAGGCGCACAGTGTCCAGCCTCTCAGCCTTACTGTTCTGTTGCTGCTGTCACTCCTGTCCCCTCAACTGTGCCCTGCCACCTGAGCCCCCCCCCCCATGGCCTGCTGCCTTTTGGGACTTAAACCCCAGCCTCCCCTGTCCATCCAGCCCTGGGGCTGGGGGGCTTCAACTACAGTTGCCCTGTGACTGCAGTCCACCCCCACCTGCCTTTTGTTTGATTTAGCTCTTCTTCTTTGGTTGGGCTTGTGCCTAGATTAGGAGTGGAAGCCAGGGGCCCCGAGGCTGGACTCATGCCACCTGCCAGGTAGTGTAGTATCAGGAGTGGAGACAAAGTGGGCTCTGGGTTGGGGGAGGGGAAGGGAGGGCTCAGAAAGAGGAATCAAGATGTTATATGACAAAAAGGAAAGTTACTGAGAACAAAAATCCAGATTGGTGAGATATGACACTTGTGCAGCAGATATGCCAATGGGCCATCTTTATTGTGGATTGGTAAGAATCACCAGGAAACCATTAAGCTCCAATAGCTACAAGGAGGGTGGTTAAGCCGCTACATCAAACTCCTTCTCTGGAACCAGGAAACACCAAGACACATTTTGGCTCATTGTAATCCGGTGAACAATGCAGTCAGGCCTGTTGTAACTGCTGAGCAGTCATGCTCGCACCACTTGGGTGCTGTCGTCTGTGTTGGCACAGGCTTTTGCATGCCTGGTAAAGTCCAGCCAAGGCTGGTCAAGGCCAACATCTGCACACAGAAAATCTGCACCAGTTACGTAACCTAAAAAGCTAGTGAAGCCAGGTGCCCCGGGAAAGGGGCAGCAGGACACAGCAAAATGCCAGACCCCTCCCTTGCATCCTCCTCTCCAAAGAACAGAGCTCAGGAAAAACACTGACTGGGATGATAGAAAGGCCATGTGTTAACTATGATCACATTTATGGTTTGGAACCATCACCCCAAGGTAAAAAAAAAATAAATAAAAGGTATTCCCAGGTATGTTTGGCAAAATAAAATAAAGGTAATTTAAAACCTTACAAATGGCTATAAATTGAGATTACAAAAGACCAGAGGCCTATTGGGAGCCACAGGCTGGGGGGTGGGGCCAACATATTCCAGCTCTGGGACCAAAAGCCTTTGGAGTCCTGTCCCTGGATACAGATGCTCAGGCCACCCACCTAGCACGCCTCTCATTTTTGCTACTCCCCCAAAAGCTAGCGCTGTTCTATCTAGTGATAGTTAAGGTCAGACCTCTGGGATTCCCAGGTCAAACCATGTCACATGTTACCTGTTCTGAGGTCTTTTTGTTACAAAGGACCAAAGGTTAGCCCAGACCTTTGGTCAGGTGGTGAGGGCCCTGGGAATGCAGGCTCTGGGAGAGGTTAGTGCATGGGGCTCAGGAGATTGCTAGAGATAGGAAAAGTGCAAATCCCAGAATGATTTCCAACAAGGAGGACTGGCTAAACCAGATGGGTGAGACCACGCCCAATGCAATGCACACCTACCCTTGCTAAATAAATGCTGATGCTGGTTGGGGCACTGCTGGTCAGCCTCTAGCCCACAAGCCCCTCTTGGTTCCCATGTGTTGTAATAAGCAACACAACCGTAGGCTGACCCCAGCCTGGGATTGCAAGGCTTTGCTGCAGCTGTGCTTCATGAAAAGCACTTCAATGCTTTTCAACCTACTGCCTAGGACCTGGGGAGGTCCAAGTCAAGCTCCAGAGTAGACAACTGACATAAGGCCACCAGTCCTAGCCCTTTGCAGGGTTTGCTGCCTCATGAGCAGGGCTGAACTGTCAACCTGTTTCTGAAGTGAAAGGGCAATGACCCAAAGGTTCCCAAAGGAAGTTCCTTCTCCCTCAAGAATGTAAATACAAAAACATAGGTGGACAGGAAGTAGAATTTATTGGTGAATATTAAGTGGGGGCAGCATATTGGAAGCCCTCATGAGTGCAGGGCTCGCCATTTGTCCAGAGGACCACGATTGGGGATATACTTGACCCCACAGCCATCTGGGATGAGCCGCTTTTCAGCCACCATGTCTTCAAATTCATCAGCATTGAACTTGGTGAAGCCCCACTTCTTTGAGATGTGGATCTAGGGAGCAATGGAAAGAATTGTCAGAAGGCCTGGGGCAAAGAAAGGTGGGAGAAGGGGGCTGCAGCAGTACGTACCTTCTGGCGGCCAGGAAACTTGAACTTGGCCCTGCGTAGGGCCTCAATCACATGCTCCTTGTTCTGCAGCTTGGTGCGGATGGACATGATAACTTGGCCAATGTGAACCCTGGCCACGGTGCCCTGGGGCTTTCCAAAAGCACCTCGCATGCCCGTTTGGAGCCTACATTGGGGTAGTGCAAAGTTAGAAACATGAATGTCCATCGGAAAGGCCTGTCTCCAAGGTCCCTTAGAGCAACCCATACAACAAACAGGCTGCATACACTACCAAGGAAGCTGCTGTTTGCAGTCATTGCACACTGGGCCCCCATGAGGAAAGGAACTCAGTCGGCTTAATTGGCTGCAGAGCATCTCAAGAACCATGGAGGCGTCCTGCAAGGCACCACTGGGCTCCTCTACTAGCTTCAACTACCTGCTTGCTGGCAAGATGGTTGTCATCAAGCTAAAAGAAAAGCTACTCCCATCACAAGTGTTTCTCCTCACCTGTGGTAAACAGCTTACTTGCTAAGACTTCCTCATGCTTTGTTTGTATCCGCAACAGTACATAGGAAAGGGTCCTGAGTGACCACTGAAAATCACTTGCCAGCTGTGTCCTGGCTTTTCTAGTAGCCATAGTGGCTGAGTCACTGGGGCCAAGTACCTCTATGCTCTGTCGAATTAATGCAAGCCTAATAACGTAGAGACTCCAAATTATGGGAAAACTGCCTTAAAAGGCCCAGACCAAACTCACCTGTCAGCCCCAGCACAGGACAACATCTTGTTGATGCGGATGACGTGGAAGGGGTGGAGCCGCACCCGGATATGGAAGCCATCCTTGCCACAACTTTTTACCATGTACTTATTGGCACAAATTCGGGCAGCCTCCAGGGCTAGGTAGGGGGAAAGAAAGCACCAAAGTGAAATACGATAGTAGAGAAACATTCACCACGACCTTCTCCAGCTCAGGGGAAATGTGTTGGCTGGGTTTTGTAAAAAGGCTTATGTTTCATTAACTCCCAATTCCAGTGCAGTGTATGTGGATGGGGTTGAGGGAGCAAAGAGGAAGGACTGGGGGTGACGAACAAAGAATCCTGCCTTACCTTCAGAGGACAGCTGCTCATATTCATCTGACACCATGTGGCCACAGAGCGGAAACTCATCCACTTTTGCCTTCTTCCGCCCCAGGTCAAAGATGCGAATCTTGGCATCTAAAAAAGGATTGGGCAAGTGTGCAGGGGGTGTCACAGACGGACGCTGAGTCAGTAGAGCCAAGCCAGTGCAGGGGCCCTTCCACTACTTACCAGGGACACCTCGGCAAAAGCGAGACTTTGGGTACGGCTTGTTCTTACAATACCGGTAACTGCAGGGGAGTGAAAAAACACAGGTTAGGTGAGGTTCACATAAAGCCCAACAGGGACTTTGCCCCTCAAGGAACAACCCAAAAGAGGGACGGGAAAAGGGTGGGGAATGCACGTCCACTACCGTTTGCATTCGGGGAAATAAACTACAAAGCAACACTTGGCTGCTGCAACACAGAGGACACCCAAAACTAGAAACACAACCGCCACCATCTTCCGTTACTTTGTCTTACGCTTCCTATAAACACTTCGCAACAAACTTTCCTAGTTAAAAATTATCTCTTCAAGACACTGCATACTACAAAATCGCCGCATTATCACTGCACAGCTCAGATCACCCAATTTAAGACTTTCGGGCACGTGGCACTAAATCCACCTCCGAGTCGAGTGGAAAGGCGTCTGGCGCCCCCTGTAGGACACAGGAGGCGGCCGCACCCGTTTTTCCCGGACTGCCCTTCAAGTCCGACAAGGCAGGCGGCACGTCGCCCGGAAATAAGACAGAGAACGCACACAAAGGCCCCAAGAGAGCATCGAGCGTCCGAAAATGCGGTGAGCTTGCAGGACACAGGGAGAGATACATGAGGGAACGGTCGCTTCCACACCGACACGGGAACGAAGGGACAGACAGTAATATTGAAGACTAAAAAAGAACTGCGAGATATAAAACATAGGATCAGTTCCCAGAACGGGGCCGCCGCACGGGGGACGCTCCACCCCACAGCTGTTTTCAGCGGCCACAGGCACTTCTTTCCCCTCCCGTTTCCCAGCAGTGAAAGTACACCGATTCAAGACTCACCAACGGGCGGGGCGGCGGCCCATGGCGACACCAGGATCTTCAGTGGCTGCAACGAGAGAGAGAGAGAGTCGGAACGGAAGACGAGAACAGACCTAAAAGGGGTGAGAACCAGCAATGGCACTGCAACAGACTACAACTGAGCTTACTCACCCCGCCGAAGGGAAAGAGGTGCTCCCACGTCTGCGCATGCCTTATATAGGCGATCTATCTGCGCGCGTAAGAACCATAGAGTCCTGGCGAAGGCGGGTGGACGCTCTGTCAGACGTCATGACCATAGACACAGCCGCTCTTAGCGCCTGCGCCCAGGCGTAGCCCAGCATATGCGCAGATCAGAGAGGTGGCCGGGTACCGGGGCCGCGGGCGGCCAGCTGACGAATGGGGCTTCGCCACATGGTCGCGAGAAGCCCGCTTCCGGCTGGCCATCTTGGGCGTAGAACTCTTGCCCTAGGCTTTGCTCTTAACTGTGACAGACGTATATTTCTGAGAGTGGAAAAAGGAAAGCACCCTGGGTGGGCCTCCTGGCGACCGCGAGAGTGTCCCCGAGCTTGCGCGGGTCCCGGACATGCGCTCCGTGCCTCCTTCTAGGCTAGAAGCCCCGGCGGTGAAGCGCCATATAGGGACCTGGGCCCGCGTTCCTTTGTCAACCCGGGAGGCCGGAGCGGGAGACCCATTCCCCTACCGGAGAAGCTGGACCAGGCCTTGCTGGGAGCTATGCCCCGTATCCCCGTTTCCTGGAGACCTAGGATTTGCACATTGCCGCGGGGAAGAGGTCGAGAAGTCTCCACAGAGATTCATGGCCTGGGAGACCCGGGGGCATCACTGGCCCCGCTCCGCCCACCCTGACCCGCACCGTCCACCCTGACCCGCACCGTCCTGGCCAACTGCGTCTCGGGCGCCGCTTCCCATGAGCCACTCTCGCCTGGGCACTACCTCGCCTCGCCCTTCCCACTCCACTGTGCTCAGAGTGCCTCGGGGCGCGTCTGGGGGTCGTGGGGAAGCAGGGCCGCCCCAACCCGCCCACGGAGCAGCATCCAGGGAGAGGTGCGCAGAGCGGGCGGGCGTCCTGGGGGAAGTGGCGTCTGGAGGTGTCTGTCCACAATCTGCAGGTGGAGCGCGGTGGGGTAACTTCCCGTCCTTTGACAGGAAGGACAGGAGGGAATCCTGCTCGAGCGCACCTGTTTTCCAGGATGACATGTCGCTTTTACAAATGGCTTCAGGTCCCTTTGAGAAAAGCTTGGGACGATTTCTGGGGTGCACTTGCAGCAACGGTGCAGGGTCCTTCCCAGGGGCAGGTAGCCTCCCTTTCCATCATGGGACTCTGGATCCCGGCGGTGACTTACGTCTGTAACTGGGTTCCAGGCTGTAACACCACTGGGGCAATACAAGTCAGGGATTGCGGCGGGGCGCGGTGGCTCACGCCTGTAATCCCAGCACTTTGAGGGGCAGAGGTGGGCGGATCACTTGAGCCCAGGAGTTTGAGACCAGCCTGGACAACAAGGGGAAAAACTGCCTCTACAAAAATTAAAAATTGGCCAGGCGCAGTGGCTCACGCCTGTAATCCCAGCACTCTGGGAGGCCAAGGTGGGCGGATCACGAGGTCAGCAGTTTGAGACTAGCCTGGCCAACATGGTGAAACCTCGTCTCTACTAAAAATACAAAAATTAGCCGGGCATGGTGGCGGGGGCATGTAATCCCGGCTGCTCCGGAGACTCAGGCAGAGAATCACTTGAACCCGGGAGGCAGAGGTTGCAGTGAGCCAAGACCGTGCCATTGCACTCCAGCCTGGGCAACAAAGCAAGACTCCGTATCAAAGAAAAAAAAAATTAAAACTTAGGCAGGCGTGGCAGCACATTCTAATCCCAGCTGAGGTGGGAGGATCGCTTGAGCTCAGGAGGCAGAGATTGCAGTGAGCTGAGATCGCACCACTGCACTCCAGCCCGGGCAACAGAGCAAGACTCTGTCTCAAAAAAAGTCATGTATGGCCAGGCGCGGTGGCTCACGCCTGTAATCCCAGCACTTTAGGAGGCTGAGGCGGGCGGATTACCTGAGGTCAGAAGTTCGAGACCAGCCTGGCCAACATGGTGAAACCCCGTCTCTATTAAAAATACAAAAATAAGCCGGGTGTGGTGGCACACAACTGTAATTCCAGCTACTCGGGAGGCTGAGGCAGAAGAATTGCTTGAGCCCGGGAGACAGAGGTTGCAGTGAGCTGAGATCATGCCACTGCACTCTAGCCTGGCCTACAGAGAGAAACTATCTCAGGAAAAAAAAAAATATTCTGCCTACAGGGCGGGTGCAGTGGCTCACACCTATAATCCCAGCACTTTGGGAGGCTGAGGTGGGTGGATCAGTTGAGGTCAGGAGTTGGAGACCAGCCTGGCCAACGTGGTGAAACCCCATCTCTACTAAAAATACAAAAAATTAGCTGGGCATGGTGGCGCATGCCTGTAATCTCAGCTACTCGGGGGGCTGAGGCAGGAGAACTGCTTGAACCCCGGAGGCAGAGGTTGCAATGAGCCAAGATCACACCACTGTACTCCAGCCTGGGACCACAGAGCAAGACTCCTCTGTCTCGGAAAAAAAGAAAAACAAAAAAGAAATTCCACCTACAGTCTCCTCACTCTCTAGTGGGTGTTAAAATGAACTTTCCGTAGCCACTTTGGGCAGAGGGAGGATACAGTCTAATCCTGCATGCCCTAGAAGGTCGTGCAGGCTGTTCTCTGCACAAGGACACCTTCCTGGGGAGTGAGAGGGCTGAAATCCCTCCCGGTTGTCCTCGCCTCCAGCTGACTACCTGCCTGGAGAGCGGAGTGCCTCTTGCTGATCCGCACACAAGCCTGCAGGGGCGGGTGGGGGCCCTGGAGCCCAGACAGGCACCAAGCAATCTTGCAGCCCTACACGGTGAGGACAGGGGAACTGGCGGAGTTCCACCTGTTGGCTCCTCTCCCTCCTGACCTTCCCATGGGAATCCTTCCATGAACCGTTAGCACAAAGAAATTGAAGTGGGTTTCTCCATTGCTACCCTCACCATCTAGGACTCCACTGTCCTTTTTTTTTTCTTTCTGAGACGGAGTTTGGCTCTTGTTGCCCAGGCTGCAGTGCAATGCCGCTATCTCGGCCCACGTAAAGGGCATGGTGGCATGCACCTTTAGTCCCAGCTACTCGGTAGGCTGAGGTGGGAGAACTGCTTAAACCCAGGAGGTGAATGTTGCAGTGAGCCGAGATTGTGCCACTGCACTCTAGCCTGGGTGACAGAGTGAGATTCTATCTCAAAAACAAAAAAGTTGAAATTATAAAAAAGCTTAAAAAAAAAAATCACTACAAAATGTGTAGCACAATGGTTTTTTTTTTTTTTTTTTTTTTTTGAGACGGAGTCTCACTGTTTCACCCAGGCTAGAGTGCAGTGGTGCAATCTCGGCTTCCTGCAACCTCCGCCTCCTGGGTTCAAGTGATTCTTCTACCTCAGCCTCCCGAGTAGCTGGGATGACAGGCACATGCCACCACACCCAGCTAATTTTTGTATTTTTAGTAGAAATGAGGTTTCACCATATTGGCCAGTTTGGTCTCGAACTCCTGACCTCGTGATCCACCCGCCTCAGCCTCAGAAAGCGCTGGGATTACAGGCGTGAGACACCGCGCCCGGCCAGATCATGGGCCTTAAATTGTTTAACTATGTGGGTGATTGCACAGAAGAATAGTATAAATAACTTTATACTACTTTATACATGGGATAACATGTTTCAAGTTGTTTCAAAAACCGTTTTTTTGTTTTTGTTTTTGAGACAGAATCTTGCTCTATCACCCAGGCTGGAGTGCCATGGTGCCATCCTGGCTCAGTGCAACCTCTGCCTCCTGGGTTCAAGCGATTCTCCTGCCTCAGCCTTGTGAGTAGTTGGGATTATAGGCGAGGGCGCCACCACGCCGACTAATTGTGTTATTTTATTAGAGACGGGGTTGCACTATGTTGGTCAGGCTGGTCTCGAACTCCTGACCTCAAACGATCCACCAGCCTCGGCCTCCCAAAGTGCTGGGATCACAGGCCTGAGCCACCGCGTCCGGCCTCAAAAACCTCTCAATGATTCGCTTGAATATGTGTAAAGTGATGCACAGGCCACCCTGAAGACTTTGGTGGTTTCTACTGAAACTACACATCATGCCGGGCGCGGTGGCTCATGCCTGTAATCCCAGCACTTTGGGAGGCTGAGGCGGGCGGATCACAAGGTCAGGAGATCGAGACCACGGTGATACCCTGTCTCTACTAAAAATACAAAAAATTAGCCGGGCGCGGTGGCGGGCGCCTGTAGTCCCAGCTACTCAGGAGGCTGAGGCAGGAGAATGGCGTGAACCCGGGAGGCGGAGCTTGCAGTGAGCCGAGATCCCGCCACTGCACTCCAGCCTGGGCGACAGAGCAAGACTCCGTCTCAAAAAAAAAAAAAAAAAAAAAAAAAAGAGTCTAAAAACTACACATCAGGCCAGGTGCGGTGGCCAGTGCCCAGTGCCCAGAATCCCAGCAAATCCCAGCACTTTGGGAGGCTGAGGTGGATCACCTGAGCCCAGGAATCCCAGACCAGCCTGAGCGACAAAGCAAGACCCATCTCTACAAAAAGTAAAAAATTAGGTGGACGTGGTGGTGGCGTGCGCCTGTAGTCCCAGCTACATGGAAGGCTGAGGCCGGAGGTTGAAGCCCTCGCTGGGGTGGAGAGGTCAAGGCTGTAGATGAGCCCTCATCGCGCCACTGCACTCCAGACTGGGCGACAGAGTGAGACGCTGCCTCAAAAAAAAAAAAAAAAAAAAAAAAAAAAAAGAAGAAAAAGAAGAAAACGAAAACATTGCAAATAAAGCTATACATCCACTTCTGCACTTCTGCGTGGACTCGAGCGTTCAAGACGGGCGTGGCAACCCGATGACAGGAAACCCTGCAAGTTCGTGCTCCCAGGAGGCTCTTCCGTAAGGGCCACCAGCCACGGGAAACCACGACCTTGTCCCTCACCAGGAAAAGCTCAGCCTGTGGCTCCGCGAGCGTGGACCGTTCCGTGGCCATGAGCGAGAAGAACCACGGACCCCCGCCAAGAGCTGGGATGGATCTCGCGGGCGGGAGGCGGAGGGTACTCGGCCCACCCCAGCGGAGGGCAGCGCGTGGGTCCGTTGAGACAACGCTCCGCGGACTCGATGACTCCTGGAGCAGAGCCCTGGCAGCGCTGCACCGCAGGAGGGAGGAGCTGCGTCTACTGCGGGGCCATGAGAGGGAGGAGCCGGTCCGGGGATGGGGGGGCGGGGCAGAGACTGGAACCCGCGCAAGCGCGGAAATGCCCACGGCCGCGCCCTCCCGCGCGAACCGCGGCGACACCCGGGCCGCCCTCGGAGGGCACGGATGTCGCGCCGCGCTCCCGGGGTGCTTCAGTTGCGCCCACGGCCGACGCCCGGCAGCGACGGGCAGGTGCCACGACCTCTGGACGTTTCTCGCCCCTTCTCGGGAATGGAACGCTTAGAGAAGCGCAAGTCCGCACCCAAAACACAAGGCGGCACTGTTGCGTGTGCACCGACGACTCTGCGGCCAGCGCCCTGGCTCTCTCCCCGGGAACGCTTAGGAGCCAGAGAGCGCCGCGCCGCGCCACGCCCGGCAGGGCCGCAGCAGCGCGCACGCGACAGGGTGTCGTCCATTGGGCAGCAGGAGCGTCCGCCAAGGGCGAGGGGCGGGAATTCCGTGCAATCTGAGCACGGTCATTGGCGAGGACAGGCGAAGAGGAGGATGGATAGGCGGGTCGGGGCGGAGCTTCCTGTGGGCTCCTGGAGCCTCCGGGGAGCGACCGAGGCGGAGGTGGGGAGCGAGGCAGCTGTGGGCTCCGGCGGGCAGAGACTAGGTCTGTCCCTCCACGCCCAGCCCCGCCCCCCCCGCCCCGCCCCACCCCACCCCGCCGCCGCCGCCTCGGCATCGCCTTCCAAGCCTCCCAGTCCTGGGCCGGCCCTGCGGGGCATGCGCCGAGTCCCCTTCCCGTGCAGACCGGCGGTCACTGTCCTCCCCCGGGGACTAGGCGGACAGGCGTCCCCCGAGATCAGGGCCCGGGAAGCCCCGTGAGCCGCTCTCGCCTGGGCGCCGTCGAGGGGCCGCCCCGCCCTTCCCACTCCACTGTGCTCCGAAAGTGCTTCGGGGCGCGTCTGGGGAGTCGTGGGGAAGCAGGGCCGTCCCCACCCGTCCACCCGGCAGCGTCCAGGGATAGGTGGGCAGAGCGGGCGGGCGGGCGGGCGTGCGTCCTGGGGGAAGCGGCGTCTGGAGGTGTCTGTGCAGCGTTCCGCGGTGGCGCGAGGTGGGGTAACAAAGTCTTGCCCGTCCCTTGACAGCGGTGGCCGCCGGGGAGGGAATCCTGCTCTGCTGCGGGCGGTCGTGGGCTGGGGCGCTTCCTGGCCTGTCTCCTGGGGGAGGTAGGAAAGGTGAGCCCCGCAGAGAAGGCGGTGGCTTCCCTCGACGTGGGTGCCAACAGGAGCCATCCCTTCAACCGGTCTTCCCGCGGGAGGGTGCCTGGCTGGGAACACCCGCAGGGCTGGTTCCAGCACCCATGGGACCGCTGGGTCCAGCCCAGTGTGTGTCCAGGGAAGACCCGCCTTACCTGCCAACCTTCCCGCACCGGGAGGGTTCCCAGCTGCTGGTGATGCTGCTCAGGCGGCTCCCCACAGCGCCACCACCCACCCCCGGAGCCGGCCGCTGGGTTTGACCCGTCCGCCCGGGTTCCTCTTTGCTGGGCTCCGAGGCCTGGCGGGACTTCCAGTCTCCTCGGCGGCTCTGGCGACCCAGCATCCCTTTGCCCTGGGGTCAGACGGACTCCCAAGGAATTGCGTCCCGGTGGAGAAGACGCTTCCTTCCCTCTCCCTTCCTCTCCTCCGCCCCCTTTTGCTCTCTTGTCCTTGCACTTTGCCTTGTCCGTGTGTCCAGCTCTGTGTGTGTGTGTGTGTGTGTGTGTGTGAGAGAGAGAGAGAGAGAGAGACTGACGCGAGCCCTTAGTCACCTCTTGCTACTATTTTTTCCCCATGTTATCACTTGTCTCTTGACTGTGCGGTTTGCGGGTTGTGCTTGGTCACACGGGATTTTAGTTTTCGTGTCATCAGAATCTCCAGGCTTTCCTGATGGCTTCTGGGGGTTCTTGTCGGTTTGTTTCCTTCTGGCTCACGCTGTGTCTCGCCCCCTGGACGCTGAGCACCAGTTCCGACTGCTGGGTAACAGACGACTCCACGTTTCGGTCCTTCCCCACCTAGCGCTCCTCTCACCCCCCAGGGTTCTGAGGGACAGGCTCTGGGAGGGCTCTCGGGGAGCCAGGACTGTGGCTCAGGGTCCCTCTCAGGCTGCGGTCAGGTGTCCACTGGGGCCCAGTCACCCTATCTGACTGGGTGGGGAGCCCTCGTGATGATTCTCCCTCTGGAGGCTGCGGCAGGAGACCTCGGTTCCTCCCCACCTGGCCTTCTCCCAGGACTGCTCGGCGTCCCCCGGAGCTGCAATCCAATCGAACCAGCAGGAGAGGGCGCCCTAGACCTGGCCACACTCTCTTTATGTCCTGGCCTCCTAAGTGACTCGCCTCACCTCCGCTGTGGTTTTTATTGGTCTCACAGGTCCACCCTGGAACGTGCTGGAGAGGGCGCCACGCTCAGGGTGGAGGCTGTTCCTGAGTGCTGCAAGTCAGAAGCGCCCTTGCGCCTGTAGAGCTGTGTGGGCTGCTGGAGACCCCGAGCGGGCCGCCTCAGGAACATGTCCTTGGTGTCAGCGGGAGCAGCAGGCCGCCTCCTGGGGCTGACACTGGCCGGGGTCTGCATTTCTGAGGGCGGGGCGTGCTTTGACATCCTGAAAGGGTTGCAAAACCCATCACAGAGAACCCCAAGAAGGGAGACTCTGCCCCCAAGACCCAGTGTGCCCCGCAGGGTCTGTGCTGTGTGCTCGCTGGCTCTTCATGGAAGCCTTTCCCAGCCCGGGTCGGGGACCCCTGGCCCAACATCCCCAGGAGCCGGCAGGAAGCCCGTTCTGGTCACCACAGCCCCTTTTGCATGGCATGAGTGCCCCACGCCAGCCTGCATGGCATGTGCCTCCTACTTCCAATGCCCTCCTCCCAGGGGCTCATTCCTGCCCCTGCCCCCTCTCTGCCCCAAGTGGGGCGACCTCTCTCTGCAGACAGGGGAGGCCTCTCCTCCCGGCATGCAGCCCTGAAAGGAGAGGGGCCGGGGCAGGGAGGGGGTGTGCCGCGCCATCGTGGTGAAGGCAGAGCAGCTCCTTTGTTCCGTGATGTGTCAGGTTGCCGGATACTGGGCTCCAGGCTCCAGGGGCAGTCCCTGGCCTGGGGGGTGGGATGTGGAGTGCCAGGTGGGTCCCGGAAGGAGCTTTCCACTGGGGCCCCAGGAGGTTGCCCCATCCTTCCCACTGGGACTGGCAGGTGACTTCCTGATGACGCTCTCCGTGGCTCTGAATTTGTCACAGAGGTTCCGTGGGCGATGAGTGCTTTTCCTGTTGGCCGGTGCCGCCTCTGGGCAATGCAGGGACCCTTGATGACAGCTCCTGACCCCTTCCAAAGCCGCCTGGCCCTCCTTGAACCCGACGAGAGCAGGTTGCCGGGCCTTCCCTGAGGAATGTGTTCCTGGCAGGTGGGGACAGCCCCTCCCCCAGGGTGTTGGGTACAGGGTCCTGGGGTGCCTCAGGACACGGTCAGGCCCACTGAACCCCCACACTCCTGGGCCACCTGCCCGCTGGCTGTCCTCTGTGACCCTGTCTCCCCTGAGCCAAGGTGCCCGGCCTGGTCCCCCGGGAAGAACAGTGAGGAGGTCTGGCTCTCCCTGCCATGGGGGCCTCGGGGGCCTGGACGGGGACGGTGTCCTCCCTCCCCAGGCTGCCCGGCGCCCTCGCTCAGGGAGTGCTCTCCTAGCGGCCTGTTCGGCAGACGGGCACAGTCACGACAGCAGCCGGACCCTGTCCCGGCCCATGCACCCACCTGGACAGATCGGCGCCCTCCTAGACTTACTGGCTCCATTGAGGGTCCCAAAGGGGCTGCCCCAGAGCACCCTGGGGTCTCCAGACCCCTAGGCCCACAGCAGCTACCAGCAGCCCAGGCAGGACCCAGGGGCTTCCGGGCACAGAGGCGCCGCTCCCTGGCTTGTGAGCCCGGGGCCTCTCCGGCCGTCGTCCCCTGTCGGGGGGGCCTCCACTCCTGCTCTGGATCAAGGTCCTGCCCCCAGGGAGAGCTGGTGCCTTCGGGGGACCGGGCCCTGGTTGCGGTTGGAGAGTGCGTCCAGGGATGGTGCTCTTCTTGGCTGCCGCCCTGCCTCCCAGGGGCCTCCCCAGACACCCGGCTGCTGTCAGCTGGGGCTGGGGGGTCCTCTGGCCTAGGGGTCATCCCAGTTTGGGAGTGCCCTTCCCTGGACACTGTGTCCAAGAAGGATACATGCTCGCCCTTTGTTGGGGGCCAGGCACAGGGTGAGGGGACACTCGGCCCCACCACCCCTGTCTCCGGGAGCCCTGGCTGGGTACGGTGCCTCCTCTGAGAGATCCTGCCCGGGACTGGTGCCGCCTGCCTCCCACACAGTTGGGGACCCTGGCCGGGCACCTCCTGCCAGCCCCCTGCTTCTGTCCTAGCCTCAGGCGGGCCCTGCAAGCTGTCCATGTGCCTGTGACACCCGGTCCCTCTGCGGATGTTTGCAAACACCCCTGCCCCCACAGTGATGTCTGGGGGCCTCTCTGGGCCTTTGTGTGCCGAGTTGAGGGTGGGTGGTGGGGGGGGGGTCTTTCCATAGTTGCCTACTTCCTGTCCTCCTCGGCCCCAGGTCCAGGGGTGCCCTGCCTGCTCAGTTTCCAGCCTGAGCCCTTCCTTGAGCTGGCCCAGTCCCCTAAGCTTCTGCAGCAGGTTCCCAGATCCACCCGAGGGACTCCTGGCCAGTGTTCCCAATGGTGTCTGAGTGCTAGACTCAGTCCCTGGCCATAGATTTCGGGGAACCGCGCTCTGAGGGGCCATTGCTTCTGTTTCCTCTCCAGGTCCCCTCCCAGTTGCCTCGGAGAGCGAGGATGGGGCTGTCGGGAGGCAGAAGGGAGGGTTGGGGTGCAGAGGTGAGGCTTAGGGGAGGGAAAGTCAACTGGGCTACCGCCCCTCCCTGCCCTCCCTGGACTCAGTCCAGACATAACCTGCGGGTTGGAGGCCTGTGCACCCTTTATCTCCTAGTAGCCCGGCGGGTCCTCCTGGGTCTTCCTCAGTGTGGCTGGGTCCCCAGACCATAGGCCCCAGCAGGGTAGGGGCCCGTGCTCTGCTCTTGTTTTTGCTCCTACTTGCCCGCCCTTCCCGGGGGGGCCGCTGGCCACGACCATGCCAATCTCTTTCCCTGCTGCCTGCCTGCCTGGGTGGCCTCCAGCTCACCGCCCTGTGAGGCCTGTGGCCTCCCGCCAGGGCTGTCCTCAGGGGCCTGGATCCCCCTAGTTTATCTACCGCCCTTGCCGCCCCACATGTGTCCCTGCAGCCTGGGGATGATCCGGAGGGTTGGGGGATCGGTGCCCTTGGTTCACCCAGCCCAGCCCTAGGGCGGTTTCCCCGGTGGCCCTGCCAGGCGTGGGGCTTGGGAGAGGATATGATGGAGCCGGCACAGGGAGGGGGCAGGAGACTCTGGGTGACTCGGGGCAGGAGGGGGTGCCCCAGAGGTTCAGAATCCTGGGCACACAGTGGGCTGAGCGGACAAGTCGCAGCCTCAGGGGGACCTCCCGTCCTCCCCACTGGCACTGGATCTTTCTGGGCCTGGCTCTGCTGCCTCCCACCCCCATTCAGCTGGTGGCTTCTAGATGCTTCCAGCGTGTGCTTGGCCCCTTTGCCTCTATGCCATTGGGCCCAGGGGGAGCAGTAGAGTGGCTGGGGCTGGGGGTGGGACTTCCCCTTTCTGTGTCTTGCTTGCCCCGTGTCTCCCAGTGAGTGGCCGCCCTGAGCCTGGGGCCAGCAGCTCAGCCCCAAGTGGAAGTCAGGCAGGGCTCCTCTGCCGTTTTCCTTTCCTTTATGCCATCAGAGTCAGGAGTGGCCTATCCTCATGAAGCCACAGGTTCTACACCTCTTGCACTCTCTTCTTGAAAGTGGTAGCGGCCCAACAGACATCCTTCCTACTTCCACCACAGCTGAGGGTCAAGGCAAGGGTCCTTCTTGGCCGGCCTTGGCCGGCCTTGGCGCTGTCACCTTTTGGACCTGTCTGGGGTCGAGGTCAAGGGCCTTACCAGGACCACGGGTTCTGGGCCCTGGCCCTGCATTTCCTCTCCACCGTCTCCTTCTCCACTGGCCGCCTCGACACCCTCCCAGCCCCCTCTGTTGGTTCTCCTCCCTGGTCTGGCAGGGCCTGGGGGCAGTGGAGGAAAAAAATCCAGTATCTTCTTGGACAGTCCCCAGAGTGGCCTCTTGCTGGGACCTTGGGCAGCTGCTGCCCCCTGCTGTGTGTCTGAGTACTGCTGGAGCCCTGCGGGGGACCCCAGATTATTTGGGAGCTTTTGAAAGCGGGGCCACAGTGGTCTCTCAGAGCTCTGGAGAACATTTAAGTGGAGGCCTGGAGGCTCTTGAGGCCCATGGAACCTTCCTAATCCTTCTGGTTCCAGTGGGGGCACCCAGTGCACTTGGGTGTGTCCAGAGTAGTTGGAATCCCTCATGGGGTTCAAAGCCCTGGGGGTTGGACAGATCACAGGATGAACTTGGCAGAGCCCTGAGGAGCCCTGGAACAGGGAGGGAGTACTCCAAGGCCCACGGAGCCCTGGGGATTGGTGACCAAGCCCAAGTGGGAGGCCTCAGGAATCCAGGGGGAGCTCAGGGAGGTGGTGGGAGCAGAGCCCTGGGGAAGGCCGTGAGCCCTCAGGAGCAGGGAGTCTCTGAGCCCTGGGGTAGGAGTCTTGCAGCCCTTGTCATTCCCTGGGGAAATGGGGTGGGAACTCCGGGAGCCCTCTTCCATCCAGTCTTGGGAGCTCTTTTGGAATGAATGAAAAGGGGCAAGCTACGTTGGGGTTGGCCGCTGTTCCTTCCTTCCCTCTATTCCCTCACGCCAGACACCACAGGGGTTGCCAAGTACACCCAGCTGCCTCTTCTTTACTCCTCACCTGTAACAGATCCAGGACCTGACCTAAGGCCTAGAAAGCACCATTTCGTCCAGATACCTGGATATCTCTTTTCTCTCCTTGGGATGCCCCAAGCCCAGCTCCACATCCCCCATCTCCCTGACACCGGCTATTACTCCAGAGCTTTGAGATGTCAACCTTGCCTCCACCCCAGGTCCCATATAGGTTCCTGCTAGGCCCCATCTGCCTCTGTCCAGCCACAATCCCAGGTAGTGAGTGCTTCCTGGGGGAACTGGACTTCGGTGAGTTCGGTTCTTCCTGTCAGTGTACTTGGTTTTTATCAGTTGCTGAAACAGGAGGCTGTCACTGCGTCCTTCTAGGGTCCTGGTAGTAGCAACCTGTTTGTTCTGCCCCCCACGTACAGGCTTATTAATGGGACCATTGGGTCCCTAAGGTGGACCTGTGAGGAGGTGGCATCCCCTGCACATGCCTACCACCTGCCATGGACCATCCAGGTCTCGCCTGCTGCAGGGCCAGCCATCAGTCTGTTGCATTGGGCTTGGGATGGTGAGGGGCAGAGGGCAAGGGCTTGGGGAGTCCACACAGCAAGTGGCTGGGCTCTGGGGGTGAGCTAGGTAAGAGGAGCTTATAACAAACAAGAAAGGCTGAAACTGTGAGTGGTAAGAAAATTAGAAGTGCTTCGCTCTTTTCTGCATGTTTTCAACACACAAGGACCATGCACTATTTTAGGATCAAAAATATACGTGAGGAGAGACTAGGGGGAGGAGAGCAGCCAAGATAAATGGTCAAGAGTAGCCAGGGAGGGTCCCAGCCCCAGCCCTGCCTCCACGGGCGCATGTGCAGGCACTGCATGGGAGCTGTGCCAAGTGTGGGAGGCTGGGCTGTCCCACTACCTGCAGCAAGGAGCCAAAGGCAAGGGGGACTAATGCCAGCACCCCACCCCTTGCTGGGCCTCTGTTTCCCACCTGCCCGTGTGCAGTGGATGGCAGCCCCTGTGCGCTTTCCCGCCCTCTGCCGGCAGCATAGAGCCAGGCGTGCACAGCAACATGTGGCATTCTGTCTTGGGTTTTTTTTTATTATTATTATTTTTTTTTGAGACGGAGTCTCGCTGTGTTGCCCAGGCTGGAGTGCAGTGGTGCGATCTAAGCTCACTGCAACCTCCACCTCCCGGGTTCAAGCGATTCTCCTGTCCCAGCCTCCTGAGTAGCTGTGATTACAGGCATGCACCACCACACCCAGCTAATTTTTTGTATTTTTATTGGAGATGGGGTTTCACCATGTTGGCCAGGATGGTCCCGATCTCTTTACCTTGTGATCTGCCTGCCATGGCCTCCCAAAGTGCTGGGATTACAGGCATGAGCCACCACGCTCGGCCTGTCTTCGGCTTTAGTACCCACTTTCCACTTAAAAAAATAGATGTAGACCAGGCACAGTGGCTCACAGATGTAATCCCAGCACTTTGGGAGGTTGAGGTGGGTGGACCACGAGGTCAGGAGATCGAGACCATCTTGGCCAACCTGGTGAAACCCCGTCTCTACTAAAATACAAAGCATTAGCCGTGCATGGTGGTGCACACCTGTAGTCCCAGCTACTCGGGAGGCCGAGGGAGGGGAAATCGCTTGGACTCAGGAGGCAGAGGTTGCGGTGAGCTGAGATTGTGCCACTGCACTCCAGCCTGGCAACAGCGAGACTGCATCTCAAAAAAATAAATAAAATAAAACAATATATATATATATGTATATATAGGTATATATGTATATCTATGTATATATATGCATATATATGTGTATATGTGTGTATATAATATAAACTTTGAGCACAGTGGCTGACACCTGTAATCCCAGCACTTTGGCGGGCCAAGATGGGTAGATCACCTGAGATCAGGAGTTCGAGACCAGCCTGACCAATATAGTGAAACCCCATCTCTACTAAAAATACAAAAATTAGCCAGGTATGGTGGCATGTGACTGTAGTCCCAGCTACTAGGGAGGCTGAGACAGAAGAATTGCTTGAACCCAGGAGGCAGAGGTTGCAGTGAGCCAAGATGGCGTCATTGCACTCCAGCCTGGGTGACAGAGTGACTCCGTCTCAAAAAAAAAAAAATTATATATATGTATATATAGAAGATTATGAAATACATACCTAGGGCAGAAAACCTGGGAGCTAAGTGAGAATATAGGCAGGTGAATTCCATCACCCAGGGATGATGGGGCATTTCAGCCTTTGGAGCTTTTCTCCCATGTTAAACAAGCAGCAGTTCCAGGAGCTGAGAATGCTGTGCCAGAGATGCTTCATTTTTTTTTCCATCCCCATGCCCTTGGACACTGGGGTGGACTTCAGCTTTTTCCAGTTAAAACACCCGCAGACTGCTGGTAGCGTGCATGCAGCTTTGCCTGAATTTCTTCTTTTTTGAGACGGAGTGTTGCTCTGTCACCCAGGCTGGAGTGCAGTGGTGCGATCTCGGCTCACTGCAAGCTCCGCCTCCCGGGTTCCTGCCATTCTCCTGCCTCAGCCTCCCAAGTAGCTGGGACTACAGGCGCCCGCCACCTCGCCCGGCTACTTTTTTGTATTTTTAGTAGAGACGGGGTTTCACTGTGTTAGCCAGTATGGTCTCGATCTCCTGACCTCGTGATCCGCCCGCCTCGGCCTCCCAAAGTGCTGGGATTACAGGCTTGAGCCACCGCGCCCGGCTGCTTTGCCTGAATTTCTAAGTGGGTTCTCTGTATACGCCTTGTTGTACCACAATTATATGTATAAGCAGTTACAGGTGCTTTGGGGAATGAGTTAGGGAATAAAACTCCCAAACAAAACACAAACATCTCTGGGTAACATTTGATTCCTATCCCCAGACCAAAGCAAAAATGCGGACCCAACAAAGCCAGATTGCAATCCTCGAGCCCCAAGACGCAGAGGCCCTTGCCATGGGAGCCCAACCCTCTCCTCCAGGAAGAGCCAACGCATTAAAAATAAATGGGGTTTTTATTGTATGTCCACGAAAACAAAGGGTGGCCTTTGGTTAATCCCCCCAAACAAGATGACAAAAAGGAGGCATGCATGACAACAAGAACCATGTTCTCCTCTGACTGAGTGAGGCCTTGCCCTCCTGGACCCTAAGGGTTACAGGCAAGCAGGGCCAGGAGGCTGCCAAGGAAAGCACACTCAGGCCCCCATGGAGGGCCTGAATCTGCTGCCTCCCTGGTGGGACAAGGCAGGGGGAGCAAGCACTACTCTGGGCTAGGCCCAGCGCCCCCCAAGCAAGAACACATAAAAGCCCCTGCCCCTGCCCCCACACCCACCCCCACCCCCACTGCTAAGGCAGTCAGCCAGGACTTCCCCAGAAGACCTGGCTCTGAAGCCCAGACCCTCATGGCTCCCTCTGGAAAGGGTTGCCTTCCTCAGCCTGCATGAAGTAGTAAATGAAGAAGAGGACGATCACAAAGACCAGGAAAAGCAGCAGCTGGCCCCAGAGCGGGACCTGGTGATCCTGGCCCAGCCCAGCCCCAGGAGCATGGTTTTCAGGCCGGATGGCACGGCGGGTGAGCCATGAAGAGGAAGATGAGGAGGAGGACATAGAAGAGGTGGGGGAGGAAGTAGGATAATAGGACAGGTCCAGGGAGCTCCTGGAGGCTGAAACAGGGCGGTAGTGCGCGATGCTCTGGTAGGCACTGTCTCGGCCGTACATGGGGCGTTCCCTGAGGCAAAAGAGGGGAGCAGGTGGGCCAGGAGCCTGGGTCCAGAACCAGCCCCTGTCCCTGTCCTTCCCCATACATACATACCTATCCTTGCACTCCTCTTCAGAAGACGACAAAAGATCGTCATCACGCACCTGTAGAAGAGAGTCAAGGTGAGGGAACTGGCTGGCAGGGTCACCATGGCCCTGTCACGTCCCTCTCAAACTTCCCCAGCGGGTCCCCTCTGACCTTTGGTTAGAGACCAGGGACCCACACCCTCCTGAATGACTCTGGGTGTTCAGCCTTTTATCCATGGGGCCTTGCTACTTGTGCTCATGCCCCAGCATCCCCTTTTGCCCCCAGGACTCTCAGGAAGAGCTGGAGCCTAGATCCCAGACCAGGGTGCAGGACGCATCCTATGTGCTCTAGTCACATAGTTCTGAGGGCTCCCCAAAGTAGGACCCTGACCAAACAGGTGTCTGCTGAGCCAAAGTCTCCCCAGAGGCCCAAGGGCCACCATTTGTACCCAGTGGCCCCCTGGATTTATCCAAACACAGCCGCGATCCCCTAGGTTGTACCCAAGTACAGTACACCTGCCAGCCAGCTCACCTGGTGGTGGAAAGTGTCCGCATCTGGAAGTGAAGTCACAGACTGGCGGAAGCCCCTGGACGGGCCCGCAGACTCGGGCTCCCCATAAGTCCTGGTAGTGAAGTAGCTCTCTTCATAGTAGTCGTCATTGTAGCCTTGGGAAGGGGGGCAGCGGTAGCAGAGGGGGCATCGGTGTGCCCCGCCTGGCCCGATGGCCCTAATCTGAATCCCATTTCGGGACCTGTGACAGTTTCTCCCTCCTAAGGCTGCTGGAGTGGTTGGGACTGAGGTCTCAGGTCCTCCCTGTGAGCGGGGTCCCTGACGCAGTCGGGTGAAGGTGCCAGCGTGCCCACCCAACCCCTGCCTTACCCTTGCTCTGGTAGAGTAAGGCGTCCTCTTTCTTGGGAAGATCATACATATCTGAATCCCCTGACGTCGAATTCAAGTCTGGATTGAAAGGAGGAGACAGAACTGTTTGTCCCCCCGCACCCCGAGACTTCCCTCCCCTTTCCCCAGTGCCGCTCTCGACCCGCACCCCTGCCACACCCTCGCTACCTCATCCTCCCCGCGTCCCAGGCCGTCCCCACAGGCGAGGCTCTCACCAGAGAAGCGATAAGAGGAGGCAGCTGACGAGCCGGGGGGCGAGAGCCGCCGCCTCTGGGTCTCATACTCGAAGATCTTCTGCTCGTAAAGCCTACGAGTTGATCCTGGCCGGACACGGGGCGGTCAGGGCCGCGGGCCGGGGAAGGGGCGCGGGGAAGGCAGCGGGGAGGTCGCGGGGCGGAGCACGAGGAGGGGGCCCGGAAGGGGTCCCGCCCGCCGCCGCGTACCTACTACAGGCCCGTGCGGGATGTTGTACCGGCGCAGCAAGGCGGTCAGCTCGGTATTTGAAAGATCTGCGTAGTCGTCCATGGCGGGTGCGGGCTCGGGCGGAGGCCTGGCGGCGGCCCGGGCCTACCAAAACCGGCCGAGCAACGGCTGCCTAGGAGCACGGCGGGGGCGGCACGAGTGCATCGGGAGCGGCCGCACTCGCGTCACAGCCGAATCGCTGTCGCGTCACGCCCGCTGGCTCCGCAGGCTGCGCGCGCTGCGCGGGGCGGGACCTAACGGCGGGAGTAGCCGGCACAGACCGGCCGGGCCCTGAGAGCTGGGAGGCTGGGACCGCGAGCCCAAACGTCATCAACTCACGGATTGGGTAGCGGCGGAGAGGGCGGCCCGCCCGGGAGTCAGGGTGGTGGGAACCGGTCTCGCGGTGGGAGCGGGCGGGGCCGCAAGCCCATATGTCACAAACACGGGAATTGGCTAGTGATGGAGGGGGCGGGGCCCGCGCGGGCGCGGAGCAGAAGGTCTAGCGGTGGGAGCAAGCCGCGCCGCGAGGGGCGCCACACGTCACTAACGCACGGATTGGCTAGCGGCGTAGGCGGAGGGGCCCGCGCGGGAGTCAGGGCAATGCAAACTGATATCGCAGTGAGAGCAGGCGGGGTTGTGGGCCCAAAAGTCACAAACGCACAGATTGGCTAGCGGCAGGGGGCGGGGCCCGCGCGGGAGTCAGGGCGACACGGCTGGGAGCCAAGACGTCACCCTGTGGCGTGCTTGAGCCAGCCGGGTGACAGGGATGGGGCCTGCGCGCTAGGGACCCGGGACGTGCGAGCGGGCGAAGTCGGCGCTTGGGGTGGCTCTGGTCCCTAAGTCACTTGGACTTCGCCCGGTCCCTGCACATCCCTGCTCCCCGCCGTCGCCCCCCTTTCCTGGGCCCCAGAGCCTAGGGTTTCCCGGCCGCATCCCGGTCGGCCGCCCCGGCAGCGGACCCTAAGAGAGCGCGGGCCCGAGGCCAGGCACTGCCGAGGGCGCTTTGTGTGCGCATTGCTCGGGAAGCGGCTGCGGGGCAAGGCCCGCGCCTACGCGATCTCCGCAGACCCCCTGCCACGGGCCCTTCTTCCCAGTCTGCAGGGCTCTCGCCCGCGCACATGTGTCTGCTGCTTCCCACCGCCTACCTCTCTGCTTCCCTTCCTCCTCCCTCACTCTACCCGGGAGGAAATGGGGCACTGGGCCAGGAGGCCGCTGGCACTCCAGAAGCAAGCAGCCTTCGAAGGGGCCCGGGCATGCCGACGGGCATGCCAGTGGGCGCGGGCAGAGGGCGCCGTGCGTTGCGTACAGAGACAACGTGTGCCCGCCTAATCCTTCATGCCGTTCATTCACCCGGGGCACTGGGGGGAGCTGCAGCGGGGCGTCCTTTCCTGTCGGAATGGTCCCTGAGCGCAGCGTGTCTAGGCAGGGGGCAGACGTCGGTGATGAGCTATGGAAGGCTGCCAAGGCCTGCTCAGGAGCCTGGACTGTGGCTAGGATTCCCAGGGCCTTGATCAGATATGGGCTGTCCCATGGAGAAGGGAAAGGAGGTGACATTCTTTTTTTTTTTTTTTTTTTTTTTTTTTTTTTTTTTTTTTTTTTTTTTGAGACAGAGTCTCTCTCTGTCACTCAGGCTGGGGTGCAGTGGTGTGATCTTGGCTCTCTGTAGCTTCCACCTCCCGGGTTCAAGTGATTCTCCTGTCTCAGCCTCCCGAATAGCTGGGAGTACAGTCGCATGCCACCATGCTTGGCTACTTTTTGCATTTTTAGTAGAAACGGGATTTCGCCATGTTGGCCAGGCTGGTCTCAAACTCCTGACCTCAAGTGATCAGCCTGGCTCGGCCTCCCAGCAAAGTGCTGGGATTACAGGCATGAGCCACCGCACCTGACTGTGACATTCACATTCTAAACAAAGCCAGCTGAGGGTGTATGGAATCAACTAGTGTGCCCCTCACTGGGTAGGCCCCAAACTGGGAGCATGAAGAGGTGACATACCATCTGTAGTCTCACAGATGAGGGCTGGTGACAAGGGAAGAAGAGGGGAGGGCTCTGGTTGTGTCCAGAATGACTGACCCAGCTGGTGAGGGTCACAGACCAGTCATCCATGGAGGTTTGCCCATGGGGTGGGAAGAGGTAGACACCTAGGGGAGTAATGAGGAGATAGGTCTTTGTTTTGACTACACACAAAGATCCTAACAAAGAGGAATCACTGTTGGTAAGGCCCCGCTCTGTGCCCAGCAATGTGGGAGGAAGTATGGGTCCATGAAGACAGTGCCTGGCAGTGTGCAGCAGGAGAGCCTTGGGTAGGGCAGGGGTTTGCACCTCATCTTTCAGAGCTGAGAGGACAGATGGCAGTTTGGACTCTGGGCTGCTCAGAGGCTGCCTTGTGGATTTTTTAGGTTTGACAAAATCAGATTCCCCAGCACCTCTGCAAGCCTTCTGCAATCCTGGCCCATCTCCCAGAGGCCTCTGTGTACTAAGTGCTGCTCCATCCTCCCCCATGCCACCCCTCCCCATACGGATCCAAGCTGTTTCCTTATGAGGTCAAGGAATTCTAGATTTGCCTTCTCCCTAAGGAGCACCCCCCACCCGCTCTGTACCTGCCTCGGCACTCTGCCTTTTATGTCCCAACCCTTTGCCCCACAATCAGGTCCCACCACAGATGGCACCAGGAAGCTGAACTGTGATGGTCCCCCTGCACCCACCCTGTGGGTACCTGGAGCCTAAGTCCAGCCCCATTGCAGTGCAGCTCCACTCCAGACCACTGGAAGCCAGGCAGGCTCCTGAGCAGCAGAGCCTCCATCTTATACAGGGAGAGTCAGGACCCTGTGATCAGGGGAGACTTGTCCAAGAGCCCTGAGTACAGCAATTAATTCATGGAACATTCCCCCACCAGTACCTGGTCCCTGGGGTTGACGACCTGGACAGCCTCAGACAGTTTCCCGTCAAGGGTAGGGTGGGATTTGCAGTCGTCAGAGGGTCTGGGAAGGGCATGTACAGGAAAATCTGAGGGTCTCCAGGGGGTTCTTCCTGGGAAGTGCAGGCAGAGGAGACATCGTGGTGCAACCAATTCTAAGTCAAGAATAAGAAAACTGAGTTGCTCCTTAAGGATGGAATGGCTTGCAAGCAGTATATGTTGTATAACTTACAATCCCAACGTGACTGAGTTATGAGGAAAAAATATCAACATGGAAACATTCCTCAGTATCTATAACAAGTAGATGATTGTTCACTGAGCTGTTAACATTTTATTTTTATTTTTATTATTTTTTTCTGAGACAGAGTCTAGCTCTGTCACCCAGGCGAGAGTGCAGTGGTGCGATCTCAGCTCACTGCAACCTCTGCCTCCTGGGTTCTCGCGATTCTCCTGTCTCAACCTCCCGAGTAGCTGGGATTACAGGCGCCTGCAACTATGCCCAGCTAATTTTTGTATTTTTAGTAGAGACCGGGCTTCACTGCGTTGGCCAGGCTGGTCTTGAACTCCTGACCTCATGATCCACCCACTTCGGCCTCCCAAAGTGCTGGGATCCACCGCGCCTGGCCTTTTTTTTTTTTTTTTTTTGAGACAGGGTCTCACTCTATCACCCAGGCTGGAGTGCAGTGATGTGATCTCGGCTCACAGCAACCTCTGACACTCAGGTTCAAGCGATTCTCCTGCCCCAGCCTCCCGAGTAGCTGGGATTACAGGCACCTACCACTGTGCCTGGCTAGTTTTTATATTTTTAGTAGAGACGGGGTTTCACCATCTTGGCCAGGCTGGTCTTGAACTCCTGACCTCGTGATCCACCCACTTCGGCCTCCCAAAGTGCTGGGATTACAGGCATGAGCTACAGTGCATATTTTTTTTTATGTTTAATGACAGGGTTTCACTGTGTGACCCAGGCTGGAGTGCAGTGGTGAAATTATAGCTCACTGCAGCCTCAAACTCCCAGGCTTAAATGATCCTCCCACCTCAGCCTCCTGAGCAGCTGAGACTACCGGTGCATGTCACCACACCCAGCTAATTTTTATATTTTTGGTAGAGATAGTGTCTTGCTGTGTTGCCCGGGTTGGTCTCAAACTCCTGGGCTCAAGTGATCCGCCTGCCTCAGCTTCCCACAGTGCTAGGATTATAGGCGTGAGCCACCATGCCCAGCCAATGTTTTCTTTAAGATCAGAATCTTCTTAATACTAAACAAACTTAACTTTCGTGTCCCCCTGAGCGGTCCTGTTTCTGCTGCCCACCCCAGGCCAGACCTGGCAGTGCCCGATCCATGGCAGTCAGGCTCATCCCAGGGCTCGGAGTCCTGCGGTCCCGTCCTGGGGCCCTGCCTGAGGTAGGCGCCCAGCAAATGCCTGCCACGACCTGTTGCCCCCACCCCAGGAAACACAATCCCGACTTGGGACAGACACTGGGGGGCCGTGACTGTGGGAGGCTCCTTGGAGAAGGTGGCCTTGGGCCTGGGCCTTTCCACCTGGGGTGCGCTTGGCTCCCCCAGACTCAGACACGCAGCATCCTTGTGATTGGGCCACACATGAGGCCTGCAGACCCTGTGGGGGCTGGAGGCGACTCCCCCTGAAGTCCTCCCTCCCCCAGGGCCTGGCGGCCCTCGAGGGTGGTGAGCTTGCTACTGTTGGTGTAGCTGGTTGGAGATTCAGCCTTTGCAGCAGGAATGGAGCCAATTCCAGTTCTCTGCCATCTTCAACGTAGGGAGATGTCATGATCTTCACAAGGAATGACTGGTGTTATAGAAACCTTTATTCCCACTGCAACCTGGAAAAAGTAGACTCAAAGAACTGCTTGTGTTTAGAGGGGGTGTGTGTGTGTCGGGGAGCGGTGCAGGAGTGGAAAGAGAGGGTTCAAATACAGCGGGGATCTTGAGATGAAGCCAAGCAGCCACTACCTCTTTCATGCTCCCTCCACCTGTTCCGGTGCCTGTGGGTGGGCGGGATTCCCTCCTCAGGATAGCCTTGGCTGTGATTCGCAGCACAGCTACCTCGAGGGCCGAGCTCAGGTTTCTCATCTAGCAAGTGGCTTCCCCAGCAGGGCACGCACACTGGATGGAGCAGCTGGAGATGAGCCCCTGGGCCTGTTGGGAGGTTTCCGCGGGGCATCAGGGATGAAATGTCATTGCCAGCAGAGGCAGCAAGACCTAGAGGGCAACCAGTGCCTTGCCACAGTGTTAAACTGGGGATTGCAGAACTAAATTAGCAGGTGCGAGCAGACTCCCTTCTTCCCTCCCTCCCTCCCTTCCGCCCTTCCCTCTTTGGAATAGAATAGAAAATAGCAGCCTACTCTTTGTTTCAGGTCTGTGTGTCTGTGTGTATGCTGGCTCACAGTGTCAACTGTAATTCTTATTGGGGGTTGTGGGCAAGATGTTACAACGGCACTGCTTTATGCGGCTTTCCCCAAGGAAGTGACATTTGAGCTGAATCTGAAGCTACCAGGAAATGGGCACATAGAAGAGGAAGAGAGAGCCTGGCAGTGCCAGGGCGTGGCTGTGACCGCCATGTTCACAGACACTTGGCTCTTTGGCTGCACTCCGCTGCACACTCCCAGGCTCTGGGACTGCCCCTGAGTGTCCACCTGAGCGGTCCTGTTTCTGCTGCCCACCCCAGGCCAGACCTGGCAGCGTCCGATCGGTGGCAATCAGGCTCATCCCAGGGCTCAGAGCCCTGCGGTCCCGTCCTGGGGCCCTGCCTGAGGTAGGCGCCCAGCAAACACCTGCAACGACCTGTTGCCCCCACCCCAGGAAACACAATCCCGACTTGGGACAGACACCGGGGGGCGTGACTGTGGGTAGCTCCTTGGAGAAGGTGGCCTTGGGCCTGGGCCTTTCCACCTGGGGTGCGCTTGGCTACCCCAGACTCAGACACGCAACGTCCTTGTGATTGGGCCACACATGAACCCTGCAGACCCTGTGGGCGCTGGAGGCGACTCCCCCCCCCCCTCCGCCGAGGTCCTCCCTCCCCCAGGGCCTGGCGGCCCTCGCCGGCGGTGAGCTCATCTCGGGGGGCGGCGTCGCCCGGCGGCGGGTCGCTGGAGCTCAAGGCGCGCCCCCGCACCCCGCCCCCCACGCACCCGTCCCGGGCTCCTGGGCAATTTTACCAATTAAGGCTTTCTCGCCAGGCCGGGCCGGGCGCGGGGCGGGGGTGCGGCCAACAAGAAGGCGGGCGGCGGCGGCCCATTCGCGTGAAGGCGCGTCGCGCGCAGCGGACGCCGACAGAACCCCGAGGCGCCTGGCGCGGGCGCGAAGGCGATCCGGGCGCCACCCCGCGGTCACCGGCCACCGGTCGCTCTCAGGGACAGCAGGTGAGGTCTCCGCGGCCCGGCTTCGCGCCTTGCGCCATAGGGTCGCCGCGCTCCTTGTCGGCCGGGGGCGGGGTTGGAGAAGGCGGGCAGAGAGGCCCGAGAACGCAGGCGCCAGGTCGCGCCCACGTCCGGGCCAGGTTCAGCTGGGATGCGTGAGCCGATGGAGGCGCCCCTGACACCTGGGAGTGAGTGTCCAGAGAATGTCTTCCCTAGTTGACCCACGAGCCGTGTCTGTGCCCACGAATGTGGGAGCCTGAGGCCATGGGGGGGTCCCCTAGAGAAAGAGGGTGTCTGGGCACTTGCCAGGAAACTGGTGCCTGCGTGGGTGCCCATGAACAGACTGCATGCCTGAGAGAGAAGGGCCTTGACACCAGGAACTTGTGTGGACTCAGGGTGAGTGGCCACCTGGAAGGACACTTCTCAGTCAGTGTGCCCACTGGGAGGGGGACAGCGTGTCCTTTGCTGGCTCGAGTCCACGGGACACCAGCTGCTTTGGGCAAAGGGGAGCTGGTTCTTGGGCTGCTGTACTCCATGGCGGCCATGGTGAGGTTGAGGCCAGGCCAGGTTCCTTGGTCGGGCCCTGGGCCATATCCCAGATTGGCTCTGAGCTGGATGCGCACTGCCAGCCAGGATGTGACCAACAATGTCCCCAGATTCCCATGCCACCTGGGGCCACGCAAAGTAGGTGAAAGTCCACTGGCAGACCCATTTGTAAGTGCTCTGAGTACACTGCCGAGGTGGGAGCTTGGGAATGGGCAGCCTCACCTGCCGCACCTGGACTTGCCAGCACAGGTCTCTTCTCACCTTGCCAATCTGCTGCTTCCTTCCCTCCTGCGCCCCCTGGCTACACAGGCCTGGAAATGGCTCCTTAGGGATCCCAGCTGAACAGCCCCTGGGCTTGGGCTATACCTCCCAGTGGGAGGGTCTGGCCTGGGGTCTGAGGGCCAGGGGTGGTGTGGTGGGCGGGGTGTGTCTAACATCCAAGAATCTACTCCAAATAAGGGAAAATATGAAAGAGCTGGATTTTGGCTTCCCAGGGCTGCCCGATCTGGGGGCTCTGGGATTGGGCGACATCTGGCGGTGATACTATGTTCTAGGGACAAGAACCCTCTACACGCCCATTCCTTGTTTCCTGTAAATAGGGAAAAGCTAGGGCTGGAAGACAGGGCACCCATCTCCTGACTCCCTTTCTGCTGGAATTGACTACTGGTCACTCTGACTCAGTTTCCCTGAGCTCTGAAGATTAAGGAATGAACCCAGACAACCCAACTCAATGGCCTTTAGTGGAGAGTCAATTCTTGATGGAATTCTGTGCCTGGGAACTTGCTTTCCAGTGGGGCAGGGGGACCAGAAGGACAACTTCAAGCCTGTCTTGAATGGGACCTGGCAGGGAGGGATCTGTATGGGTCCCCCCTTTCCAGTCCTCCCTCCCACCTCCACCCCAGCTCCCAGACGCCCAGGTGCACTTGGTGCAAGTGTGTCTCAAAGTCGTCAGGAGAGGGGACAATATACAGGGGTTGGCCTCAGTACTGGAAAATGCCATTTGCACCCCCTAACACCACCACTAGTGGGAAAAACCAGTGGGGCCACAGGCAGCCCCGAAGTGAATGTGCTGGGTGGATCACACACAGCCCGACCACATGTCATGTAGACAACTAGGGCTACAGGAGAGTCAACCATATTTGGGCATGACGTGCTGGCCAAGCCGGGGCCTCCTCCTCTCACTGGTCTTTAGCAGATAAATTAATTATTACTAGAATTGAGCAGGAGGGACGGATACCTGCCTTCCTAGAAAAAAACACTCAGAGGAGGAAACATTCCGGAGAGGGGAGGTACCGAGGACTGAGAGAGGGAGTGCATGCTGGGGAGGAAGCCATAGGCAGGCTGGCTTCTGGCTGAAGATAGTAGCAGTGAGCATCCCCAACAGTTCCCTGGTCCCAGTCTACATCTCAGCACAGCAGCCGCTGCACCATCTCCAGAGTTATCTACCAGAAAATTTTGAGTGAATAGCCCCCACTGCTCTGGGGACACAACCCCCCAGGCCCCTGATCCTTGTCCTCAGGCCTCCTCTGCACCTGCCACCACACCCGAAGCCCACCCAGACCCAGGTGCTCAGAGTCTGACAAGTCTTATGGGAACCGCTGAGCAGGCCCCTCTGGGTCTGGAATGCCACTCCCGTTTGTCCCCTGGCTGGCCATGCTGGGCTCAGGGGCCTTTCCGACACGAGAGGACCCCGGCTTCAACTCCCCCCAGTGCCCCGGGTGAACTGGCAAGAATGATTAGGCGGGCACACGTCTCTCCACACATCGCACGGCACCCTCTGCCCGCGCCCACTGGCGTGCCCGTTGGCACGCCCGGACCCCTTCAAAGGTTGCTTGCTCCTGGAGTGTCGGCGGCCTCCTGGCCCAGTGCCCCATATCCTCCCGGGTGGAGGGAAGCAGAGAGGGAGGCGGTGGGAAGCAGCGGGCACAGGTGCGCAGGCGAGGGCCCTACAGACTGGGAAGGCGGGCCCGTGGCAGGGGGTCTGCAGGGACCGCATAGGCGCAGGCCTTGCCCTGCAGCCGCTTCCCAGGTGATGTGCACACAAAGGGCCTCGGCAGTGCCTGGTCCGGGGCCGCCGCTCTCCAGGGGTTCGCTCTTAGGATTGGCCCCTTCCCGCCGCTGCCGGGGCGGCGGACCGGGATGCCGCCCGGGAACCCTAGGCCCTGGGGCCCCGGGGAAGGGGGATGACGGTGGGGGGGTAGGGTTGTGCAGGGACGGGGCAGAGCCCAAGTGACTTAGGGAAGAGAACCACCCCACCCCTCGCAGGAGCCCTGGGGAAGGAAAGTCCCTTGTAAGGCGCGCCGGCTGCAGGCCAAGCAGTCCCGCGCCAGATACTGCTCAGCCTTTCCTCGCTCTGGGGTGCGTTTCCTGCAGCGCCAACGCGAGGCCGCGGGGCTGGGAGCATCCTTGCCCACTCCAGGGCCCAGCGACCCACCCCGGAGCCCGGGTTTCGCGTCTGATCAGCCAAAGCCCGGGGCCTAGTGGGGGCATTCCAACGGGCGGGGTGGGGTGGGGCAGTCGCGCCCCCGAAGCCCCACCCCACGGCCCCTCCCCGCTGGAGGCCCGCCCCCTGGCCCCGCCCTCCGCCCGCATTTAAAGGGCTCGCTCTCTCCGCAGCGCAACCTCTGCTTCCTGCCTCGCCTCCCGCGCTCCGAGGTGCCTGCGACTTTAATTAAAGGGCCGTCCCCTCGCCGAGGCTGCAGCACCGCCCCCCCGGCTTCTCGCGCCTCAAAATGAGTAGCTCCCACTCTCGGGCGGGCCAGAGCGCAGCAGGCGCGGCTCCGGGTGGTGGCGCTGACACGCGGGACGCGGAGATGCCGGCCACCGAGAAGGACCTCGCGGAGGACGCGCCGTGGAAGAAGATCCAGCAGAACACTTTCACGCGCTGGTGCAACGAGCACCTGAAGTGCGTGAGCAAGCGCATCGCCAACCTGCAGACGGACCTGAGCGACGGGCTGCGGCTCATCGCGCTGCTGGAGGTGCTCAGCCAGAAGAAGATGCACCGCAAGCACAACCAGCGGCCCACTTTCCGCCAAATGCAGCTTGAGAATGTGTCGGTGGCGCTCGAGTTCCTGGACCGCGAGAGCATCAAACTGGTGTCCATCGGTGAGGGACGCCCCGAAGCGCCGGGCGGGCGGGGGCGGGAATTCCGTGCGTCCTTCCATCCCCCCGGGCGGACCCCTCCAAACCACCTCCTTCCGGGCTGCGGCGCAGCTCCCGAGGCCCCCGGCTGCTCTGCTCCACGCGGGCCTGGAGAACAAAGGCGCGCGGGCTGGCGGGCTGGCCGGCCGGGCGTGCGAACCGCTACGCGCCCCCGCCCGCCGCGCCCCGGCTGGCCGGCGCCCAGGCTGAACTCACATCCTCAGCAGGCCGCGCCCCCGCAGATGTGCTCGCGGTGGGAGTGGGCCTGGGGGGTCGGGCACTGGGCAGGCTCTGGCCCTGCGCCCCATCCTCGAGGAGGAGGAGGCCCAGGCTCTCCCCCCACAGCTGTTTAGAGAGGGCCCTCTGGCTTCAGACTCCCCTTGTTTCTAAAGTGTGGGTTGGAGCTCGTGCGTCCCATTGTCTAGGACTCTGGGCTCTTTCTGTCCCTGGAGGATGGGTCGCCCATCGGAGATGGCTCCAACCACCAGTTTAGATCTACCTCCCCCACACACACAGGGAACCTGGGAGCCAGAAAGAAGCGGAGTTAGCAAAACTGTACCCGGAGTTGGGCGTGGTTGACTGAGGAACCTGGCTTGTAGACTACTTGGACCCAACTTTTCTGTTCATCTTGGGCCAAATTCTTGCTTCCATGTTGTCCTTGCTTTTCTGCGTATAGCACGCAGGAGTTGGTTGGTAGATGCTCTGGCGTGCACTGTGCCAGCCCAGTGTCTGTGTCACTGGACTGGAGAGGCTGGCATTGACCGGGCCTGCTGCAGCACCCCAGTTGTTTCTCAGGACAGGGGCTGCTTGGAAGGGCAGGCACCAGAACGGGTGACTTGGGGGTGACGTTGAACAGGGAGAGGAGAGGGATGATGATTCTTCTCTTCTTCAGAACTGAGAGGCCTTCCAGTTATCCCTGAAGCTCTGGAATGGCGCTTGCTGAACCCAAGAAAGTGAGGGACCAAGACTTGGGTTCCCCCAGCCACTCAGAGGGCAGATCCCAAGAATTGAAGTTTTTTCTTTGGAATGCCAGTTGAGGCGAGGGGCAGGCCCACCCCCCCAAGTCCCAGCCTCAGTCTAGCCAAGCTGAGTCATTTCAGAGTCCTGGATGGTGTGTGTTGGGGGGGGCGACCGGATGTGGGGAGGCGGGCCACACCCCAGCTCTTTGGGGGGGGTCTCTTCCCTCCTCCCAGCTCCCCTCCTCCTTGTGAGCTGGCTGGAGCAGGCCTAGTTCCCAGAGCTTTGCCATATAAGGCAAAAAAATGTTGGAAAGCAGCAGTGATTCGGGGAGGGAGGGGCTGGCTGGCCCGGGGGCTGGGGAAAGGGGGTGGGATGGGGCGGGGCCATCCAGCCAGGCAGTCTCCCAGCCTTAGGCCCTGGTCCTTCACACTCTCTTTTGGGAGGGGGATGGGGACGGAGTAGGCTGGCCTAACATGGGCCTGGTGGGCCTGGTTGCTCCCCGTGTGGGGGTCGTTAAGGGGTCTTAGGCTGGATTGGGGTGGGGGCCTGATGGGAACCCCTGGCTGGCCTTGTTCCCTGGCCTTGCACCCTCAGTCCTCTCTGAACCCCTCTCCCCGCTGCCATTTAGGGAGAGTGAAAGGCAGCCTCGTGGGGCCAGGACCAATCTGGGAACTGGGGAGGCCACTCTACTTTGAGCGGCCCACCTGGCCCTCCAGGTGCTGCCTGCTGGGCTGGGAAGCAGCTGCCGTGGACGGCCCAGCCCCTCCTCATAGACCCACCCCCTAATTGACTCACCAGAGAAGTATTTTGTCTGATTATGGGAGAGGCTGACAGAGCTTCTAAAGATGAGCTCTTAGAAAGCCCAAGCCATCCTGCCTTGAGCCTGAGACCCAGAAGTAGCTTTGGGTGGGGCCCTGAGCCCAGCAGGGTTGCCATGGCAATGGGGGGTGTCAGGGACCCGCCCTAACCACTTCCCCTGTGGCGAGCCTGCCGAGGCCCAGGCCCGTTAGGTGGCAAGTGGGTCAGGCAGTGGGTGGCAAGGGGGTTCCCACAGTGTCTCCTGCTGCCAGCCCGGCATCTCCCGATGGGCCCCAGTGAGTCAGGGCCATGTGGCCCAACTGCTGGTTCCTTTGGGCTCTGGGCCTCTCCCCTGGCCGGGCCTGTGGCCTCCCAACTCCAAGCTTGGGTCTTCGAGGTGGTAGAGGAAGTGGAGGTGGTGGTGGGGGTCACACTCCTTTACCCAAAGGGTGTTTGCCCAACTCCCCCACTTCCCCTGCCTCACCCCACCCACCCTGGAACAACAGTTGTATTTCCCAACCACCCAGGGCCACCCGTCTTCCTCTTCCTCAGCCCCAGCCCCAGCCCCACTCCAGGTCATGGGCCCTGGATTCTGGGCCAGCTGGAGCCAATCTCCTCCTCCTGGTTCCGCATAGCCCCTGAGGCGGGTGGCAGAGCCCTGCTCTGGCAGCTGTGGACACTGTCCGCATGTTCTCCAGAGCTGACCATCTGTGGGCTGGGCCCGCCCGCTGCCCTCCTCTGGGCCCAGGGCTTCTGGCAGTCATCATGCCCTGCCATCATCGCATGTCTGTGGGCATCTCCCCTCACCCCAAAGTCTCCTTTACTTCTGAACACCCCCTGGGATGCTGGGCAGAGAGGGCCTCATCCACATCCTACCACTGGTCAAGACGGGGTGTCTCCCTCCTCCTTGGCCCCCCCATCCCGTGCTACTAGACCATGACCCCAAAGCCTGGGAGCGGCCCCTCCCACACAGCTGTGTGCCCAGTGTAGCCACTCTTCTACTCACAGACAGCAAGGCCATCGTGGACGGGAACCTGAAGCTGATCCTGGGCCTCATCTGGACCCTGATCCTGCACTACTCCATCTCCATGCCCATGTGGGATGAGGAGGAGGATGAGGAGGCCAAGAAGCAGACCCCCAAGCAGAGGCTCCTGGGCTGGATCCAGAACAAGCTGCCACAGCTGCCCATCACCAACTTCAGCCGGGACTGGCAGAGCGGCCGGGCCCTGGGTGCCCTGGTCGACAGCTGTGCCCCGGGTGAGGGGGCCCAGAGGCAGGAGAGACTGGGCTGGGGTTGCCCATGGGTGGCCCTTGAGGGGGTTCTGTAGCCCCTGGATTCACAGCCCTCCTTGTGCCATAGGCCTGTGTCCTGACTGGGACTCTTGGGATGCCAGCAAGCCTGTGAACAATGCACGAGAGGCCATGCAGCAGGCGGATGACTGGCTGGGCATCCCCCAGGTACACCTGCCCGGCCTGTCTGCGGCTGTAGGGGACCGGATCGGCAGTTGGGAGAGACTCGGAGGCCCGATGGCTCCTGTTTTCTGCCCGTGACAGGTGATCACCCCCGAGGAGATTGTGGACCCCAACGTGGACGAGCATTCTGTCATGACCTACCTGTCCCAGTTCCCCAAGGCCAAGCTGAAGCCAGGGGCTCCCTTGCGGCCCAAACTGAACCCGAAGAAAGCCCGTGCCTACGGGCCAGGTGAGGGAGCCCAGCCAGGGGTGCACCCATGTGCCAATGTCTTACCCATAAGACAGTGTCCCATCCAAACGTGGAGGTCCCGAGGGGTCTTGGGTTACGTGGTGGCTAGGTGATCAGGCCACCCAAGAGTCAGACAGGAGTGGGTCGGGACTAGTGACAACACTCCACTGAGTAGGCAAGAGAATGCCAAAACGTTCCTCCAGTCACAGAAACCTGCAGCGTGAGGTCCTTGGGGAGGTAGCACCCAGTGGTCTTTGTTATAAACGGAGATGAACCAGAACTCAGTAACAGGGACCTAAAACCCAGTCACAGCTCACACAGGAACAAGGGCCCAGTGCGGTGAGAATGAATGTTCCAGAAAACAGGCACAGGCCTGTCCCGGCGGCAAGAGCACAGCTGGGTCCCGAGGCCAGGCTTTGTGCCGCAGCTCACACTGAATGAACTTGCCCAGTTTGGAATGTGCCTGACTTAGGGGCCAGCAGGGAGGGGCGTTGAGCCTGCAGAGGCCTGGGGGCTGGCATGCCACCGGTGCTCTTGCCCGCCTCCCTTAGCATCCAGGGCTGAGGGGTGGAGGGGTGAGGCTGTGGCCCTAACAACTGGCCTGTGGTTGGCTCGCCCTCCCCTGCCAGGCATCGAGCCCACAGGCAACATGGTGAAGAAGCGGGCGGAGTTCACTGTGGAGACCAGAAGTGCCGGCCAGGGGGAGGTGCTGGTGTACGTGGAGGACCCGGCTGGACACCAGGAGGAGGTAGGGCTAGCTGCTGGCAGTGGAGACCCCGCAGCACTCCCTTTCAGTGGGGCTGCTCTTAGCGAAGGCTCACAGGCTCCTTCCCACTGCAGGCAAAAGTGACTGCCAATAATGACAAGAACCGCACCTTCTCCGTTTGGTACGTCCCCGAGGTGACGGGGACTCATAAGGTGAGCCCTTGGCCAGTGGGGAGGCTTGTGACCTCAGGCGGTGGCTGGAGGTCCCTAGCCTACCCTCACGGCCCACACTTCTGGGGACAGGTCACTGTGCTATTTGCTGGCCAGCACATCGCCAAGAGCCCCTTCGAGGTGTATGTGGATAAGTCACAGGGTGACGCCAGCAAAGTGACAGCCCAAGGCCCGGGCCTGGAGCCCAGTGGCAACATCGCCAACAAGACCACCTACTTTGAGATCTTTACAGCAGGTAAGGGGAGGCTGCCGAAGCCCGGCTGGTCTGTGGGGAGAGCCACATTGGGGCCGGGGAGCTGAGCAGGTGCCTTGTGGCAGGAGCTGGCACTGGCGAGGTGGAGGTTGTGATCCAGGACCCCGCAGGACAGAAGGGCACGGTAGAGCCTCAGCTGGAGGCCCGGGGCGACAGCACATACCGCTGCACCTACCAGCCCACCATGGAGGGTGTCCACACCGTGCACGTCACGTTTGCCAGCGTGCCCATCCCTCGCAGCCCCTACACTGTCACTGTTGGCCAAGGTAGGCCCGGCCCTGACTGCCCTCTGCTGTGGCACTGCAGTCTGGGCCTCCCACAGGAGGGGGAGCCCCCTGGTCCAGTCCCGCTGCAGCCCACCCCAGGGCGCCTACTCTTTGAGCTTCCACTGTCTGGGCACCTGCTATCTTTCCTCCCCTGCTGGGGCCCTTCCTCCTCTCCTCTCCTCGCCCCTCTCCATCTCTCTCCTCACGCTTTCACCTTTGGAAGAGCTCGCTCCAGCTGTCTAGCAACCTGCCGCTCTCTGCTCTGCCCACAGGGTCAACGGTACTTGGATCTGTCTTCTTCTTGGAAGGGAGGGCGGGGGGCTCTGGGCTGGTGTGTAGCAGGTGGGAGGAGGCCTGCCATGTCCTGGCCCAGGCCACGGTTACTGGGGTCACGGTTCCTTCCAGTTCTTTCTCGCATGTCCCCCTCCAACCAAACTCTGAGGGACCCTCCAGTCCTGACAGCCCCGACCTGCAGGAGGCAAGGGAGGGGTCACCCAGCCAAGCTGCTGGTGCTCAGCTGGCCCCTCTGCCTACAGCCTGTAACCCGAGTGCCTGCCGGGCAGTCGGCCGGGGCCTCCAGCCCAAGGGTGTGCGGGTGAAGGAGACAGCCGACTTCAAGGTGTACACAAAGGGTGCTGGCAGTGGGGAGCTGAAGGTCACCGTGAAGGGCCCCAGTAAGTTGGCCTGGAGCCAGGCCAGGGTGGGTGGCTGCAGCCCCCAGGTTCACTGCTGGGCAGGCCTGAGGCCCTCCTTGTCTTCGCAGAGGGAGAGGAGCGCGTGAAGCAGAAGGACCTGGGGGATGGCGTGTATGGCTTCGAGTATTACCCCACGGTCCCTGGGACCTATATCGTCACCATCACGTGGGGCGGTCAGAACATTGGGCGCAGGTGAGGCCCCCAGGCATCCCTCTCCCAGCTCTGCACATCCTGCCTCTTCCTCCTGCCTCCCCACCTGATGATGAGGGGCCACACGGGCTCTTCCTGCCTGGCCGCCACAGTGGGGCCCAGGCTGGCTCATGTAGTGACTCTTGGTGTTCCTGTGTGGCTCTCCCATTCGCAGTCCCTTCGAGGTGAAGGTGGGCACCGAGTGTGGCAATCAGAAGGTGCGGGCATGGGGCCCTGGGCTGGAGGGCGGCGTCGTTGGCAAGTCAGCAGACTTTGTGGTAGAGGCTATTGGAGACGACGTGGGCACCCTGGGTAAGTTGGGGGCTGCACCATGGGCACCTGGGGACAGACGATGGCAAGGACAACCCACCCTGAGGCTCCAGGGCACTGAGGGGACTGGTGGCTGTTGTCAGGCTTCTCGGTGGAAGGTCCATCGCAGGCCAAGATCGAATGTGACGACAAGGGTGATGGCTCCTGTGATGTCCGCTACTGGCCGCAGGAGGCTGGCGAGTATGCCGTTCACGTGCTGTGCAACAGTGAGGACATCCGCCTCAGCCCCTTCATGGCTGACATCCGTGATGCACCCCAGGACTTCCACCCAGACAGGGTAAAGAGCAGGCAGCGATGGCCTAAGTCTCATCCTGCTGTTCCTGCTTGGGGTCCGGTGGGGGTGGGCCCGGGTCCTGGGCTGGTATCCCCAGCAGTATTCCTGGCACTCTGTGTCCCTGGCCACCCTGCCTGGGTTGTGGCTCAGGCAGCCTAGACCTGGTCCCCTGACAGCTGGGTGGTCTCCCACTAGGTGAAGGCACGTGGGCCTGGATTGGAGAAGACAGGTGTGGCCGTCAACAAGCCAGCAGAGTTCACAGTGGATGCCAAGCACGGCGGCAAGGCCCCACTCCGGGTCCAAGTCCAGGTAGAGTGCCCATGGGTGTTGGGGCCAGGGCAGGTGTGGGTACCCAGGCCTGGGCACTGACCAGCAGGCCACCTGCTCCTACCTGCCTGACAGGACAGTGAAGGCTGCCCTGTGGAGGCATTGGTCAAGGACAATGGCAACGGCACTTACAGCTGTTCCTACGTGCCCAGGAAGCCAGTGAAGCACACAGCCATGGTGTCCTGGGGAGGCGTCAGCATCCCCAACAGCCCCTTCAGGGTGAGTCAACCTCCAGCAGCCTTTAGTCCATCTCGATAGCATTCACATAGCACACACTTCATCCATTTCAAGTGGGTGGAGCATATTCACATCATCCCAGAAAGAAACTCCACGCCATACTGACTCCTCTGTCCCACAGCTCCTGGTGACCACTAACATGTTTCCTGCTGTGGCTTTGCCTGTCCTAGACATGTTCTATAGGTGGAACCGTGTGCCACATGGCTTTTTGTGTCTGGCTTCTTTCGCTCACCACGAAGTTTGCCGTGTTTTCATTCACGTTTAGCATGTCTTGGTGTTTCGTTCCTTTATTATTATCTTATTTATTTATTTTTAAATTTTTTATTCTTTTTTTTTTTTTTTTTTGAAACAGAGTCTTGTTCTGTTTTCCAGGCTGGAGTGCAGTGGCGCAATCTTGGCTCACTGCAAGCTCTTTCTCCCAGGTTCATACCATTCTCTTGCCTCACCCTCCCAAGTAGCTGGGACTACAGGCACCTGCCACCCACCCAGCTAATTTTTTGTATTTTTAGTAGAGACTGGGTTTCACCGTGTTAGCCAGGATGGTGTCGATCTCCTGACCTTGTGATCCACCCGCCTCAGCCTCCTGAAGTGCTAGGATTACAGGCGTGAGCCACCGCGCCCAGCCTTTTTTTTTTTTTTCTTTTTTTTTTTTTTTTTTTGAGCCGGAGTTTTGCTTTTGTTGCCCAGGCTGGAGTGCAGTGGCGTGATCTCAGCTCATTGCAACCTCCGCCTGCCAGGTTCAAGCAATTCTCCTGCCTCAGCGTCCTGAGTAGCTGGGCATGCGCCACTATGCCCAGCTAATTTTGTATTTTTAGTAGACACAGGGTTTCTCCTTGTTGGTCAGACTGGTCTTGCGCTCCTGACCCCAGGTGGTCCACCCACCTTGGCCTTCCAAAGTGCTGGGATTACAGGCGTGAGCTACCATGCCTGGCCGCTTCATTCCCTTTTATGGCTGCATAATACTCCATCGTGTGGCCAGACCACATTCCATTTGTCTGTTCACTTGCTAACAGATATTGAGGATGGGCTTGCCTTTGGTGATCATAAACAGTGCTGTTAACAGTGGGTCCAGGTGTTTGCATGGATGTTTGCTTTCATTTCTCTTGGGTAGTTGCCTCGGAGTGACCTGGAGCATCACCCAGTCCCTCTGTGGTCAACTGAGGAACTGCCAGACTCTTCCCAAGGCAGTTGGACCATTCTGTGTGCCTGCCAGTGTAGCCGAGGGAGCCTCTGAGTCTCCTCCAGGCTGCTCATGCCCTTACCCTTGCCCCTGTGCCCTACAGGTGAATGTGGGAGCTGGCAGCCACCCCAACAAGGTCAAAGTATATGGCCCCGGAGTGGCCAAGACAGGGCTCAAGGCCCACGAGCCCACCTACTTCACTGTGGACTGCGCCGAGGCTGGCCAGGGTAAGGCCTGGCTGTAGGTGGGAGGGCAGGTGGCTGGGATGTCCCTGCGAGGTCTCAGCCTCCGTTCCTCTCCCTGCCGCAGGGGATGTCAGCATCGGTATCAAGTGTGCCCCTGGAGTGGTAGGTCCCGCTGAAGCTGACATCGACTTCGACATCATCCGCAACGACAATGACACCTTCACGGTCAAGTACACGCCCCGGGGGGCTGGCAGCTACACCATTATGGTCCTCTTTGCTGACCAGGTGAGTGCTGTGCTCCTGACCACTAAGATGTCATTGCAGATAATGTCTGCCCTCCTCTAAGGCCTTCTCCTCCCACTGCCTGCAGGCCACGCCCACCAGCCCCATCCGAGTCAAGGTGGAGCCCTCTCATGACGCCAGTAAGGTGAAGGCAGAGGGCCCTGGCCTCAGTCGCACTGGTGAGTACAGGTACCCCATGGCAGGTTGTGAGGCATCAAGGGGAGGAGGGCTTAGGGCAGGGTGCCCCTACACGGTCCCTATGTGTTCCTCAGGTGTCGAGCTTGGCAAGCCCACCCACTTCACAGTCAATGCGAAAGCCGCTGGCAAAGGCAAGCTGGACGTCCAGTTCTCAGGACTCACCAAGGGGGATGCAGTGCGAGACGTGGACATCATCGACCACCATGACAACACCTACACAGTCAAGTACACGCCTGTGCAGCAGGTAGCCGCGCCCTCCACTACGGTGACCGAGTCCCCAGCCTCCTCACACAGCTCCGAGGGACTTACTGCCCACCCTCATTCCTTACCTGGGAAAGGGTAGGCATGGAGGCCCAGGAGGGGGTTGGGGAGCAATTCTAGTGTCTCTAAATGCCCCCTTCCCTTCTGCACCCTTCCTAGGGTCCAGTAGGCATCAATGTCACTTATGGAGGGGATCCCATCCCTAAGAGCCCTTTCTCGGTGGCAGTATCTCCAAGCCTGGACCTCAGCAAGATCAAGGTGTCTGGCCTGGGAGAGAGTAAGTAGTTGGGGCCCTTGTCGCAAAGGCCCTTGTCACATAGGCACCCCCAGCCCGAGTGTCATCCCAGGGATTGACTGAGCTGGGTGTCATGTCTCCTTCCTTTCATCGTTTCTACAGAGGTGGACGTTGGCAAAGACCAGGAGTTCACAGTCAAATCAAAGGGTGCTGGTGGTCAAGGCAAAGTGGCATCCAAGATTGTGGGCCCTTCAGGTGCAGCAGTGCCCTGCAAGGTGGAGCCAGGCCTAGGGGCTGACAACAGTGTGGTGCGCTTCGTGCCTCGTGAGGAAGGGCCCTATGAGGTGGAGGTGACCTATGACGGCGTGCCTGTGCCTGGCAGCCCCTTTCCTGTGGAAGCCGTGGCCCCTACCAAGCCTAGCAAGGTAACTGGGGTATGGGAGGCCCTAAGGGTAGAACCTACTGTGTTCTCTGAGGGCCCAGAGGGTACCCCATCTTCTCCAGACCTGCCCTCAATCCTCCTTTTTTTTTTTTTTTTTTTTTTTTTTTTGTCTGAGACAGACTGTTAACCTTGACCCTGTTTAAGTGAGAGTAAAGGGGAGGAGGGAATAGAAACCCACAAAAAGCCATCAGGGTTAAAGCATTTTTTTTCTTTTTTTTTTTTTTTTTTTGAAAAAGAGTCTCACTCTGTCGCCCAGGCTGAAGTGCACTGGCGCGATCTCGGCTCACTGCACCTTCTGCCTCCCAGCTTTAAGCGATACTCCTGCCTCAGCCTCCCAAGTAGCTGGGATTACAGGTGCCCGCCACCACACCTGGCTAATTTTTATATTTTTAGTAGAGACGAGGTTTCACCATGTTGGCCAGGCTGGTCTCAAACTCCTGATCTCAGGTGATCCACCTGCCTTGGCCTCCCAAAGGGCTGGGATTATAAGTGTGAGCCACCGCGCCCGTCCCTCCTTTTTGTCCTTATGACTGATGGATGGCCCATCTGGCAGGCAGCCTGGGCCCGCCAGCATCCCTGTTTGGTGAGGGCAGGAAGCCAGGGCAAGGGGAGGCAGGTGGAGAGTCAGGCAGGAGGTCTGGGGTCAGGGGCATAGCATGGCCTTGGCTCCTGACCCCTTCTTCCCTCAGGTGAAGGCGTTTGGGCCGGGACTGCAGGGAGGCAGTGCAGGCTCCCCCGCCCGCTTCACCATTGACACCAAGGGCGCCGGCACAGGTGGCCTGGGCTTGACAGTGGAGGGCCCCTGCGAGGCACAGCTCGAGTGCTTGGACAACGGGGACGGCACATGTTCCGTGTCCTATGTGCCCACCGAGCCCGGGGACTACAACATCAACATCCTCTTCGCTGACACCCACATCCCTGGCTCCCCATTCAAGGCCCACGTGGTTCCCTGCTTTGACGCATCCAAAGTCAAGTGCTCGGGCCCTGGGCTGGAGCGGGCCACCGCTGGGGAAGTGGGCCAATTCCAAGTAGACTGCTCGAGCGCAGGCAGTGCAGAGCTGACCATTGAGATCTGCTCAGAGGCGGGGCTGCCAGCCGAGGTGTACATCCAGGACCATGGCGACGGCACGCACACCATCACATACATTCCTCTCTGCCCCGGGGCCTACACTGTCACCATCAAGTACGGTGGCCAGCCTGTGCCCAACTTCCCCAGCAAGCTGCAGGTGGAGCCCGCATTGGACACTTCCGGCGTCCAGTGTTACGGGCCCGGGATTGAGGGCCAGGGTGAGTTGCCCTGCCATGGGGTATGTGGCAGCGGGGACACAGGGACCAGAACCCCAGAGCCCCAAGCCTCCTCTCTGTGTCCCTTTGCAGGTGTCTTCCGTGAGGCCACCACCGAGTTCAATGTGGACGCCCGGGCTCTGACACAGACCGGAGGGCCGCACGTCAAGGCCCGTGTGGCCAACCCCTCAGGCAACCTGACGGAGACCTACGTTCAGGACCGAGGCGACGGCACGTACAAAGTGGAGTACACGCCTTATGAGGAGGGTGCGTGCTGGGGCTCCCACAGGCTGGTGGACGGTGGTGGGTGGGGTGGCCCAGGCTCCTCCTGACCCGGCCTGCACTCCTCCAGGACTGCACTCGGTGGACGTGACCTACGACGGCAGCCCCGTGCCCAGCAGCCCCTTCCAGGTGCCCGTGACTGAGGGCTGCGACCCCTCCCGGGTGCGTGTCCATGGGCCAGGCATCCAAAGTGGCACCACCAACAAGCCCAACAAGTTCACTGTGGAGACCAGGTGAGGGAGCCCCCAGGAGCCTGGGTGGCCAGTAGGCCTGGGAACCCCAGAAATGACCGGCTATCTGTTTGGACCAGGGGAGCTGGCACGGGCGGCCTGGGCCTGGCTGTAGAGGGCCCCTCTGAGGCCAAGATGTCCTGCATGGATAACAAGGATGGCAGCTGCTCAGTTGAGTACATCCCTTATGAGGCTGGCACCTACAGCCTCAATGTCACCTATGGTGGCCATCAAGTGCCAGGTGAGGAGGTGGCAACCAGGGCAGGGCTGGGACTGTCTGCTCCTCCCCACCCTGTCTCATACAGCTGCCATACCTTTGCCCCAACCCTCAGGCAGTCCTTTCAAGGTCCCTGTGCACGATGTGACAGATGCGTCCAAGGTCAAGTGCTCTGGGCCCGGCCTGAGCCCAGGCATGGTTCGTGCGAACCTTCCTCAGTCCTTCCAGGTGGACACAAGCAAGGCTGGTGTGGCCCCACTGCAGGTCAAAGTGCAAGGGCCCAAAGGTGAGTGTTTGCATGCCTGGAGCCGGGGGTCGGGAGGGCAGTGTCCTCTTTGAGGGCTGGGAAAGGAGACTGGAGGCCCAGAGTGCAGAAGTGGTGCAAGGGTATAGGTGTTTTTGGAAGAGTCTCAGATGACAGTGCATCCAGGAGGGGGACTTAGAGGAGGTAGAACAGATGGGACTTGGTCACTGAGCAGATGTGGCAGGAAGGCAGGCGGGCAAGGTTCCCAGCTGGCACCCAGATGGGTGTCTTTCGTGTCAGAGGGGGTCAAGGCTATTCCCAGGGTCGGGCGGATAAGGATAAAGCGAGGTCTAGGCCTGGGGCTGGGTCCTGGCAGTCCAGTGTGGTGGGATAGGAATGGAGGCCTAGGAGACTAGCTGAGGCTCTGTCCCTGGGGCTGGGGCCAGGCCTGGTGGAGCCAGTGGACGTGGTGGACAACGCTGATGGCACCCAGACCGTCAATTATGTGCCCAGCCGAGAAGGGCCCTACAGTATCTCAGTACTGTATGGAGATGAAGAGGTGCCCCGGAGGTAAGAGGCAGGGCCTGCTGCCTGTGGGGAGTAGCCCAGGCTGGATGCTGACAACCTGTCTGACTGCTCACAACACCCATACCCACAGCCCCTTCAAGGTCAAGGTGCTGCCTACTCATGATGCCAGCAAGGTGAAGGCCAGTGGCCCCGGACTCAACACCACTGGCGTGCCTGCCAGCCTGCCCGTGGAGTTCACCATCGATGCAAAGGATGCTGGGGAGGGCCTGCTGGCTGTCCAGATCACGGTGAGCTCTAGGAACAAGCAGGGGAGGCAAGGGGGCCTGGGCCTGGGAGGCTGGAGTGTGGGCTGTGGTGGCCAGTGTCTGATCTCCCTGGGGAGCTGCACCAAGGAGGGCAGGGAAGGACAGGGCCCCTGTCTTTGGCTCGCTAAGGTTGTGACTACCTTAGGATAGTGGTGACAGGCACAGGCTTCCCCAGACATGCACTTGCTGTCAACTTTGAGCATGTCACCAAAGCCTTTTGTGCCTCAGTTTCCCCACCTGTAATATTCTCATGGGGCAGGTATAGGATAAAAACTTGAGAACACCCAGGTGAGCTCCTCCTAGTGCTGGACAGGCCCTGGGGCTGAGGATGGGTGCCAAGCTCCCTGGCTGTGCCTCTTGTCATGTGGGGAGTGTGGGATGTTTTAGTCTCCATTCTGGACTCTGCCAGGTGCAGGCAGCCCTTTGGGCCATAGCAGTTGAGAGGCCTGAGGCCCAGAGGCTGTACCGGTAGCAGCCACGCTGGGTGCTTTCCAGGAGCGCCTGAGGCAGGCCTGGGGCTACTTGGTCTTGAGCCAACTGCCTCCCCTGCCTCTGCCACACAGGATCCGGAAGGCAAGCCGAAGAAGACACACATCCAAGACAACCATGACGGCACGTATACAGTGGCCTATGTGCCAGATGTGACGGGTCGCTACACCATCCTCATCAAGTATGGTGGTGATGAGATCCCCTTCTCCCCGTACCGCGTGCGTGCCGTGCCCACCGGGGACGCCAGCAAGTGCACAGTCACAGGTGAGCCAGCCTGCCGTTGGCCGCTGCGGCGCTCGGCACGGGGCTTGGGTTGTGCCTGTGTGCAAGGGCTCGCTGCTTGGGGCGGCGTGTGGGAGTGGGGGCTGCCCCCTTGAGTGACTCACCTGACCTTTCTCCTTGCTCTCTGCCCTCTCACCTCAGTGTCAATCGGAGGTCACGGGCTAGGTAAGCTGCTTGCTGGGGCCACTCCCAATGCCCCTCCTGCCCAGAGGGGCAACTTCCTTTCCTCTTGGAGCCGATTCCCAGGACAGTTCCAGCTGCAGCTCTAGGCAGGGACAGAGTTGGGGGGGGGGCCGCAGAAGATGAGGCCGTGGGCTGGAGGGCGAGGGCCCAGGGAGGCTTCCGGAGCTGAGCATGACCGCTCCGGCTCTCCCCCTCTCTGGGCCTTTATTTCCCCATCTGAGAACTCGGGTTGCAGCTGAGAGCTTTGGGGTGAGGTGCATCCTGAGAGGCACCCCACTGGGGACTTTGGGGTCTCGGGATCTTGGCACCCAGGGAAGCACAAGGGTTCCTGTGTGGGCTGAGGGAACAAGGGGTCTCCCTGACTCAGTGGGAGCCCCAGCCCTGGCCAGATCCACAGACCCCCATCCCCACCTTCCAGGGGCCTCTGCGTCCCGGGCTGGGGGAGGTGCATGAGCGGGTGGGGCTGGCTGGTAGTGCAGTAGCGCCAGTATCGACTGCTTGGGCGGCCAGCATGGCGGGGCCCGGCCCAGCCTCAGAGCCCCAAAGTGCATTCTGTGACCCGTCTCCCTCCTTCCCCCTTCCCCCATCCCCCAGCAGTGACGTTATTCAGACATTCCCCAACAGGCATGGAGGGTCACCTGCCCCAGCCAGGGACACCCGGGAATGCTGATGAGAGGCTACAGGCCTGGCATTTGGGCAAGGTGGCTAAGGAAAGGGTTAGAGGGTGGCTAGAGTTTTGCGGCAGGAGTGAGATGGCTTTATAGAACGGGCCGTAGGTAGGATCTGATGTGACAGGCGTGTGTGAGCAGGCCTGGGGAGTGCTGATTGCAGGGCCTTGGGGGCTTTGGGGGTGGGAGCAAGACTCAGTAACCTCATTTCCCTGGCTATTGTTTGCAGAATGAAGGCAGGGAGGGGGGTGGTGCTGAAGTTGCTCTCCTGCAAGCTTGGTGGCCAGGGGGCTTCAGTGAGAGCCAAATTAGGAGGCATACTTTGAGGATGGAGTGGCTCAGACCTGCGGATGGCCAGCCGGGAGCTGGGCAGGGAAAGTGGGGAGAGTTGGGTACCCGAGGTTGGGGTCCAAGACACTAACTAGATGTCATGGGGTGGGCATGAATGAAGCCTCCCAGGGCAGCGTGGGCAGCAGGCCAGCATGGAGCCTAGTGCAGCAGGAGCCCTCGGCCGATAGCGGGACTTGGTGGCAGAGCCCCTCGAGCTTGGCCTTCAAGTGGGTTTCGTGTTCCTGGCTGCTTCCCTGGCAGGAGGCCAGGCTGCAGGGGACACTGTCACTGCCAGGCCTCACAGCCCACAGCCCCGCAAGCCTCCACGGCGGAGCTCCAGATCATAACGTCACTGTCTCTCCCCTTTCCTTGGGCACTCTGGGGCCCTGGAGCCTGCTCAGCTGCTCTGCCCTCGCAACCCAGCAGTGGTGGCTGTAGCTTGGGCCTCCTGTTCCCTGTCTCCCTGGGTGCTGTCCCCGCTCTGCCAAGCCTGCTGCACTGCGCTACTCGGGTGCTAACCCCACTGCCTTCCGCTTCCCCGTTCCCACTCCTGCCTGCACTGGGCTGCTTTTCACCGCGAGCCTTCTCAGTTGTCAGGAAACTCCGGTTTCACCATCAGGCCTGGGGGGTGGGGAGGCAAGTGTCACGTCCCCCCACGCTGCAGCAGGACTCTGCCTCACCGCGTCCACACACAGCACTGGGGTCCGGGGCCAGGCCACAGGGGTGCAGGCAGCCGTGTACCCAGCCAGATGCTGACGTTCAGCAGTGTGGGCCGTGGTGCTGGATGAGGCTGAGTAGGCAAGGGAGTGGCTGTCAACACTTAGGCTGGAGTGGGCCCTTCCTTTTCCTCCCAGGCACCTGGGTGCTACCGTCGGGCCCCTCCCACACGGGCACTTGAGGTGGTCAGGAGAACCCTTCCTGCCTTCTGAGAAGCCACTCGCCATCCCAGCTTGGAGGGGCAGGGTGGGGCAAGAGGCCTGGCGGCCTGGCTGTGCTTGGTGGTGGCAATGAGAGTCCTGTGTGGGCGGCAGGCGGACGGGAACAACCTGAGCCCAAGCTCACACACTGGCCCCCCTTTGGGGACCCACCCTGCCCCACCAGGTGCTGGCATCGGCCCCACCATCCAGATTGGGGAGGAGACGGTGATCACCGTGGACACTAAGGCGGCAGGCAAAGGCAAAGTGACATGCACCGTGTGCACGCCTGATGGCTCAGAGGTAGATGTGGACGTGGTGGAGAATGAGGACGGCACTTTTGACATCTTCTACACGGCCCCCCAGCCGGGCAAATACATTATCTGTGTGCGCTTTGGTGGCGAGCACGTGCCGAACAGCCCCTTCCAAGTGACGGTGAGGAGGGGTGGAGGGTAGGTCAGCAGGGGCGTCTGGCAGGTCCTGGCCTGTTCCCCTGGGGGCCCCTCTGTGACAACAGACTCTCCAGCAGCTCTCTGCTTTGCCCTGCAGGCTCTGGCTGGGGACCAGCCCTCGGTGCAGCCCCCGCTACGGTCTCAGCAGCTGGCCCCACAGTATACCTACGCCCAGGGCGGTCAGCAGACTTGGGTACGCCTGGCCAGCTAGGGACACTGGGGCTAGCCAGCTGGGTGTTCTGTGAGGCCCTGTTTTACCATGTGTGAGGAGGGACCCCCAGATCCTCCCACTGCGCCTCACCCATGCCCTGTGTCTCCACTGCAGGCCCCAGAGAGGCCCCTGGTGGGTGTCAATGGGCTGGATATGACCAGCCTGAGGCCCTTTGACCTTGTCATCCCCTTCACCATCAAGAAGGGCGAGATCACAGGTGAGTGGGGACTAGGAAGGAGCTCGGGAGCCAAGGAGGCCAGATTGTGCCAATGAGCTGCCCTGACCTCAGCCCCACTGCCCCACAGGGGAGGTTCGGATGCCCTCAGGCAAGGTGGCGCAGCCTGCCATCACTGACAACAAAGATGGCACCGTGACCGTACGGTATGCACCCAGTGAGGCTGGTCTGCACGAGATGGACATCCGCTATGACAACATGCACATCCCAGGTGGGCCTGCCCTGCCTCTGCCCAATCCACTGCCACCACCTCACAGAGAGAGATGGGGCTGGGGGACACATGAGGCTGCCATTCCACAAGGCCCTTCTTCCTGCCTCAGGAAGCCCCTTGCAGTTCTATGTGGATTATGTCAACTGCGGCCATGTCACTGCCTATGGACCTGGCCTCACCCACGGAGTAGTGAACAAGCCTGCCACCTTCACTGTCAACACCAAGGATGCAGGAGAGGGTGAGCAATAGCTCCGGTCTTGACCTGCTCTGTGCCCGAGATGCCCTCACCGGGCTAAGGGCTGGACTCAGGAGATACTCCTGAATGGGGCTCCCTGCCCTGCTGCCCTGGCCGTCGGGGCTCCTCAGTGTAGGCCAACTGGAGTGTCCCCAGCACAGTTCCCATGCTCACCCACGGCTCTCTCCAGGGGGCCTGTCTCTGGCCATCGAGGGCCCGTCCAAAGCAGAAATCAGCTGCACTGACAACCAGGATGGGACATGCAGCGTCTCCTACCTGCCTGTGCTGCCGGGTGACTACAGCATCCTAGTCAAGTACAATGAACAGCACATCCCAGGCAGCCCCTTCACGGCCCGGGTCACAGGTGGGTGGCACTGGGAGCAGTGACAAACGGGTGGCAGGATGGGCGTGGTCTCCCATGGCTGGACACACAGTGATGGCTGGCCTGCCCCCACCAGGTGACGACTCCATGCGTATGTCCCACCTAAAGGTGGGCTCTGCTGCCGACATCCCCATCAACATCTCAGAGACGGATCTCAGCCTGCTGACGGCCACTGTGGTCCCGCCCTCAGGCCGGGAGGAGCCCTGTTTGCTGAAGCGGCTGCGTAATGGCCACGTGGGTAAGCGGCCAAAGAGTCCAGGGGTTTCAGAAAGGCAGCAGTCTGTGGGAACCCACGCCTTCCCTGACTGACAGCCCTGCCCTGTGTCCAGGGATTTCATTCGTGCCCAAGGAGACAGGGGAGCACCTGGTGCACGTGAAGAAAAACGGCCAGCACGTGGCCAGCAGCCCCATCCCGGTGGTGATCAGCCAGTCGGAAATCGGGGATGCCAGTCGCGTTCGGGTCTCTGGCCAGGGCCTTCACGAAGGCCACACCTTTGAGCCTGCGGAGTTTATCATTGACACCCGAGATGCAGGTAAGCAGTGGCTGCCCACCAGCTGGGGTGGGAACACTCTGCATAGCACCGAAGCTCAGGGGTATCCATTCCCCAGGCTATGGTGGGCTCAGCCTGTCCATTGAGGGCCCCAGCAAGGTGGACATCAACACAGAGGACCTGGAGGACGGGACGTGCAGGGTCACCTACTGCCCCACAGAGCCTGGCAGCTACATCATCAACATCAAGTTTGCCGACCAGCACGTGCCTGGTGAGTGCAGCAGCGCCTCGGCAGCCCCCGCCACTGCACCAGGGCCCACATGCGCTCTGTGACCGGAGGGGCGTGGGCCGTGCTTTCTTCCTGCAGGCAGCCCCTTCTCTGTGAAAGTGACAGGCGAGGGCCGGGTGAAAGAGAGCATCACCCGCAGGCGTCGGGCTCCTTCAGTGGCCAACGTTGGCAGTCATTGTGATCTCAGCCTAAAGATCCCTGGTAGGGGCTGTGGGGAGCCTGGGGAGGGGTCCTGGGGCTCAAGCAGCCCCAAGAGGAGGGGTGGAGCCCAGGGCTGCTGCTCACTAGCCCATCCCCACCCTGCAGAAATTAGCATCCAGGATATGACAGCCCAGGTGACCAGCCCATCGGGCAAGAGCCATGAGGCCGAGATCGTGGAAGGGGAGAACCACACCTACTGTATCCGCTTTGTTCCTGCTGAGATGGGCACACACACAGTCAGCGTCAAGTACAAGGGCCAGCACGTGCCTGGGAGCCCCTTCCAGTTCACCGTGGGGCCCCTAGGGGAAGGGGGAGCCCACAAGGTCCGAGCTGGGGGCCCTGGCCTGGAGAGGGCTGAAGCTGGAGTGCCAGGTAGGCCTGCTCACACCCTGAGCGCTCGCTCTCCTGCGTTGGCCGGGGTGGGGTTGGGGGTGGAGGAAGGAGCTGGCAGACATGTCTACCTTGGCTATGCCTGGAGGGGGCCAAGGCTGGTGAAGCAGCCTTCAGTGAGGACACGCTGTTCTCCCACAGCCGAATTCGGTATCTGGACCCGGGAAGCTGGTGCCGGAGGCCTGGCCATTGCTGTCGAGGGCCCCAGCAAGGCTGAGATCTCTTTCGAGGACCGCAAGGACGGCTCCTGTGGTGTGGCTTATGTGGTCCAGGAGCCAGGTACTGCGAACCCGGCTGGGGTTGGAGGAGGTGGGGCCTGAGTGTGGGTATTAGACCCAGGGATTGCACAGATGGCCCTGCGTGGCACTCACTCTTCACTTTCAGGTCCCAGGGCCACCCAGGCTGTTCGTGGGAGGTGGGAGGCCCAAAGGCTGATGAACCGGTCTTACACTCTTTCCCTGCCCAGGTGACTACGAAGTCTCAGTCAAGTTCAACGAGGAACACATTCCCGACAGCCCCTTCGTGGTGCCTGTGGCTTCTCCGTCTGGCGATGCCCGCCGCCTCACTGTTTCTAGCCTTCAGGTGAGGCACTGAGAGAAACCGCCCACCTGGGGCTCCTGGGCCCGGACAGACCAGAGCTACCGCAGAGAGCAGGCCTCGGCCCTGTGTCCAGTGACCCCCTGGCCCAGCTCTGGGTTCCAGGCCTCTGCTCTGGCCGGGTGCAGCCCACGCTTGGGGTCGGCAGGAAATATCCTGCCCACCACGTGGAGTTTTTCTCGTGTCTCAGGTCTAAAGGCTTTGAACAGAAGCCTGTGCCCCTTGAGCACCAGGGCTGTGGTTTAAAGAGGGACAGCCTGCCAAGGCTGGGTGCTGCCCACAGGGTGGGGCCGCCCTCCCTTCCTGCCACCTGGGTGTGTGTGATGGCAGAGTGTGGGGGCAGGCGTGGGGATGTGTGCCTGTGGCTTGCTGCCCCTTGCAAATCAGTGGCTCTCCCTCTTTAAACCAAGTTGGACGCCAGATGGGTAAGTGCGACCCGCGGGCCTCCTGCTCCTGGGGCCTTTCCTTCCTCCCTTGCCCTTGCCCTGGCCCAAGGCCCCCATCTAACCATGTCTGCTGTGCTTCCAGGAGTCAGGGCTAAAGGTCAACCAGCCAGCCTCTTTTGCAGTCAGCCTGAATGGGGCCAAGGGGGCGATCGATGCCAAGGTGCACAGCCCCTCAGGAGCCCTGGAGGAGTGCTATGTCACAGAAATTGACCAAGGTGAGGCCCTGTCCCCGCCCGGCCGCCCTGCCCTGCTGGCTGGAAGCAGGCTGAGAGTACAAAAGGAAGGTACCGCTTCTGTAAGCAGCCAAGACGGGGCCCCATCTCCTGCCCCCCTAAGCCAAGCAACCCTTTCCCAGTTGGTGACCCAAGCCATTGGGGATGTGGCTCGCCGCCCATGGCTGTTAGGAAGCCCTTCTACCCTGAAGTACCATGCGGTCGCCACAGGCAAAGACTCCCTCAGTGCTGCTCGGCCCTTTAGCCATGGCCATGGTACTTGTGCACAGGCCTGGGGCCACCTTGGGGGTGAGAGGAGCCCAGTGGGCTTCATTTCACAGCCTAGTCCTGCCCTTCCCAGCTGCGTGACCTGAAGCAAGTTCCTGCCTGTCTCTGAGCCCGTTAACATGCGGGGGATATGTTGTTCGCGGTAACCTTTCTTAGGAGGCAGCGAGGCCTGGGTTTGGCTTGTAAAAAGATTTCTGTCCCAATGCACCCTGGCAGTGGGCAGCTTGAGTGTCTAAAGCTTCAGCCCTCAGGAGGTCTGCTGCAGGGTGCAGGTGCCCAGCATGGCTGGGCTCACACTGATGGACTGGCAAAACGGGTAGGGCCAGGGTTGAGGCTGTTCCTCAGACACCATTTGCTGGTTTGAGGAGGGGCCCCAGGCCCACAGCACGGCTCCCTGCTCCTCAGATAAATATGCTGTGCGCTTCATCCCTCGGGAGAATGGCGTTTACCTGATTGACGTCAAGTTCAATGGCACCCACATCCCTGGAAGCCCCTTCAAGATCCGAGTTGGGGAGCCCGGGCATGGAGGGGACCCAGGCTTGGTGTCTGCTTACGGAGCAGGCCTGGAAGGCGGTGTCACAGGTAAGTCTGTGGGTGCGGCTGCAGGTGTGCACGCAGCTGTTAGACCCCTGCCTCCAAGCTCTTGGTGACAACGGGAGGCATCTGGAGGTGACAAGCCTGTGCTGGGTGGCTGAGGACAGGGAGGCAGACCAGTCTGGCTCTGCCTGATCTCCTGTGCTCCCAGGGAGCCCAGCTGAGTTCATCGTGAACACGAGCAATGCAGGAGCTGGTGCCCTGTCGGTGACCATTGATGGCCCCTCCAAGGTGAAGATGGATTGCCAGGAGTGCCCTGAGGGCTACCGTGTCACCTATACCCCCATGGCACCTGGCAGCTACCTCATCTCCATCAAGTATGGTGGCCCCTATCACATTGGGGGCAGCCCCTTCAAGGCCAAAGTCACAGGTGAGCCTAGGGCCAAGCTGTTGGTACCTGCCCAATGCCTGGCACCATGGCCACCTCTTAGCCCCACCCACTCTGCCCTGCAGGCCCCCGTCTCGTCAGCAACCACAGCCTCCACGAGACATCATCAGTATTTGTAGACTCTCTGACCAAGGCCACCTGCGCCCCCCAGCATGGGGCTCCGGGTCCTGGGCCTGCTGACGCCACCAAGGTGGTGGCCAAGGGCCTGGGGCTGAGCAAGGCCTACATAGGCCAGAAGAGCAGCTTCACGGTAGACTGCAGCAAAGCAGGTGGGCAAACTCGCGCCCCCGGCCCACCTTCCCACCAAAATGAGGCCAGAAATCACAGGACGGCCAGTATCTGAGAGAGGGGGGACCACCTTTGGGGTATGGCTGTCACTTCTAGAGCCACCTCCTGGACCCTCAAACAAAGGCCAGGGAGGAACTGGAATCTGCTAAGCCGGCCTGGGTTGGGGAGGTGCTGGCAGCTCTTTAGCAAGAGAGAACTGTCACCCCAGAACTGGCTAGGGACAGGAGAGGAGAGGACACCAGCGGGAGGAAGGGGGCTGGGACCTGTGACTGAGGGCTCCTCTTGCCTCAGGCAACAACATGCTGCTGGTGGGGGTTCATGGCCCAAGGACCCCCTGCGAGGAGATCCTGGTGAAGCACGTGGGCAGCCGGCTCTACAGCGTGTCCTACCTGCTCAAGGACAAAGGGGAGTACACACTGGTGGTCAAGTGGGGCGAGGAGCACATCCCAGGCAGCCCCTACCGCGTTGTGGTGCCCTGAGTCTGGGGTCAGTGCCAGCCGGCAGCCCCCAAGCCTGCCCCACTATCCAAGCAGCCCCACCCTCCTCCCCTCAGCCCTGGCCCCTGAGCCACCTTGGCCGCCCGCCTGTCACTGCAGCCGCCCCTGCCCTGTGCCGTGCTGCGCTCACCTGCCTCCCCAGCCAGCCGCTGACCTCTCGGCTTTCACTTGGGCAGAGGGAGCCATTTGGTGGCGCTGCTTGTCTTCTTTGGTTCTGGGAGGGGTGAGGGATGGGGGTCCTGTACACGACCACCCACTACTTCTCTTCTCCAGCCAAGAGGAATAAAGTTTTGCTTCCATTCTCCTGTGGGTGGCTGTAGCTTTGTTGGGGTTGGGGGACCAGTCAAGGCCAACCTGACAGGGGTGCCAATGAGCATATCAAAGCGTGGGCCGACCACAGGTCACCTCCCTCCGGGGCTCCTGCTTCACCCCACCCTGACTCCAGAAGGCTCCATCTATACTTGCTTCCTCTGCCTCCCTGAGTTCGAGCCAATGCAAGGAGAGGGACATGTAGCAACCCAGAATGGAGCCCAGGCTGCAAGGAGGCAAAGAGCTGGGGAGGAGAGCCCATTACTGGGTAGGGTGATGTCAGGAAGGCTCCCTGGTGGAGGTGGCCAGATAGTCAAGGGCCCTCTAAGCAGTCCTCAAAATCACAGCAGGCCCTGGCCATCTGCCAGGTAACTTGAACATGCCACCATTCCCCTGAACAAGGGATTAGGATGAGGTCCCCTCCCCCAGGCTCGGTACAGGGCCCTTTGGTTAACAGGTGGCAGTAGGTGGATGCATTCAAAGTGCCAGTCCCAGGTACCCTGGGGCCCCTGCTGAGTATCTCCTCATTGGTACCCCTGCCGTGGATTCCCACACTAACCTATGTTCTCCCACTGTAAAGACTGCTCCCAAACACACAACATCCCAAGTCGTCCTGGCTCCTAGTGCTGCCTGCATGCTCTTGGGACATGCCAACTGCAGCACACAAAGTTGCCTGCTCCGCAGGCCAAGGGCTTCAGGTGGCTTTGGCCCAGATCAAACCCCTGACAAGCACACTACCACCCCAGACATCTGCAGACAAGGGCCAGGAAGCAAGGCTCTCAGGGACAACACTCAACTTTCTTGCCACATCCTCCCTCAGCTCCACAGCATCTGACACGAAGCCCTAGGGGTCCCCATGACCCCAGACCCCACAGCTCAAGGCCAGGCACATGAGCAAGGGGAAGGAGAGGATCAGGCCATAGCCTGCAGCCATGGCACACATCAAACCCAGGCCTTCTGAGACCTCAACACCATGCGTTCCCTCCTTGACTCCTGTTGAGAGGGCAGAGTAGAAAAGGCAGCGGCAGCTCAGGCAGGATGGCTACTTTTATTTCTCACTGGGGCTGGGCTGCTGGCCCCAGGCTCAGGGCGGCCACTCACTGGGAGACATGGGACAAGCAAGACACAGAAAGGGGAAGTCCCACCCCCAGCCCCAGCCACTCTACTGCTCCCCCTGGGCCCAATGGCATAGAGGCAAAGGGGCCAAGCACACGCTGGAAGCATCTAGAAGCCACCAGCTGAATGGGGGTGGGAGGCAGCAGAGCCAGGCCCAGAAAGATCCAGTGCCAGTGGGGAGGACGGGAGGTCCCCCTGAGGCTGCGACTTGTCCGCTCAGCCCACCGTGTGCCCAGGATTCTGAACCTCTGGGGCACCCCCTCCTGCCCCGAGTCACCCAGAGTCTCCTGCCCCCTCCCTGTGCCGGCTCCATCGTATCCTCTCCCAAGCCCCACGCCTGGCAGGGCCACCGGGGAAACCGCCCTAGGGCTGGGCTGGGTGAACCAAGGGCACCGATCCCCCAACCCTCCGGATCATCCCCAGGCTGCAGGGACACATGTGGGGCGGCAAGGGCGGTAGATAAACTAGGGGGATCCAGGCCCCTGAGGACAGCCCTGGCGGGAGGCCACAGGCCTCACAGGGCGGTGAGCTGGAGGCCACCCAGGCAGGCAGGCAGCAGGGAAAGAGATTGGCATGGTCGTGGCCAGCGGCCCCCCCGGGAAGGGCGGGCAAGTAGGAGCAAAAACAAGAGCAGAGCACGGGCCCCTACCCTGCTGGGGCCTATGGTCTGGGGACCCAGCCACACTGAGGAAGACCCAGGAGGACCCGCCGGGCTACTAGGAGATAAAGGGTGCACAGGCCTCCAACCCGCAGGTTATGTCTGGACTGAGTCCAGGGAGGGCAGGGAGGGGCGGTAGCCCAGTTGACTTTCCCTCCCCTAAGCCTCACCTCTGCACCCCAACCCTCCCTTCTGCCTCCCGACAGCCCCATCCTCGCTCTCCGAGGCAACTGGGAGGGGACCTGGAGAGGAAACAGAAGCAATGGCCCCTCAGAGCGCGGTTCCCCGAAATCTATGGCCAGGGACTGAGTCTAGCACTCAGACACCATTGGGAACACTGGCCAGGAGTCCCTCGGGTGGATCTGGGAACCTGCTGCAGAAGCTTAGGGGACTGGGCCAGCTCAAGGAAGGGCTCAGGCTGGAAACTGAGCAGGCAGGGCACCCCTGGACCTGGGGCCGAGGAGGACAGGAAGTAGGCAACTATGGAAAGACCCCCCCCCCACCACCCACCCTCAACTCGGCACACAAAGGCCCAGAGAGGCCCCCAGACATCACTGTGGGGGCAGGGGTGTTTGCAAACATCCGCAGAGGGACCGGGTGTCACAGGCACATGGACAGCTTGCAGGGCCCGCCTGAGGCTAGGACAGAAGCAGGGGGCTGGCAGGAGGTGCCCGGCCAGGGTCCCCAACTGTGTGGGAGGCAGGCGGCACCAGTCCCGGGCAGGATCTCTCAGAGGAGGCACCGTACCCAGCCAGGGCTCCCGGAGACAGGGGTGGTGGGGCCGAGTGTCCCCTCACCCTGTGCCTGGCCCCCAACAAAGGGCGAGCATGTATCCTTCTTGGACACAGTGTCCAGGGAAGGGCACTCCCAAACTGGGATGACCCCTAGGCCAGAGGACCCCCCAGCCCCAGCTGACAGCAGCCGGGTGTCTGGGGAGGCCCCTGGGAGGCAGGGCGGCAGCCAAGAAGAGCACCATCCCTGGACGCACTCTCCAACCGCAACCAGGGCCCGGTCCCCCGAAGGCACCAGCTCTCCCTGGGGGCAGGACCTTGATCCAGAGCAGGAGTGGAGGCCCCCCCGACAGGGGACGACGGCCGGAGAGGCCCCGGGCTCACAAGCCAGGGAGCGGCGCCTCTGTGCCCGGAAGCCCCTGGGTCCTGCCTGGGCTGCTGGTAGCTGCTGTGGGCCTAGGGGTCTGGAGACCCCAGGGTGCTCTGGGGCAGCCCCTTTGGGACCCTCAATGGAGCCAGTAAGTCTAGGAGGGCGCCGATCTGTCCAGGTGGGTGCATGGGCCGGGACAGGGTCCGGCTGCTGTCGTGACTGTGCCCGTCTGCCGAACAGGCCGCTAGGAGAGCACTCCCTGAGCGAGGGCGCCGGGCAGCCTGGGGAGGGAGGACACCGTCCCCGTCCAGGCCCCCGAGGCCCCCATGGCAGGGAGAGCCAGACCTCCTCACTGTTCTTCCCGGGGGACCAGGCCGGGCACCTTGGCTCAGGGGAGACAGGGTCACAGAGGACAGCCAGCGGGCAGGTGGCCCAGGAGTGTGGGGGTTCAGTGGGCCTGACCGTGTCCTGAGGCACCCCAGGACCCTGTACCCAACACCCTGGGGGAGGGGCTGTCCCCACCTGCCAGGAACACATTCCTCAGGGAAGGCCCGGCAACCTGCTCTCGTCGGGTTCAAGGAGGGCCAGGCGGCTTTGGAAGGGGTCAGGAGCTGTCATCAAGGGTCCCTGCATTGCCCAGAGGCGGCACCGGCCAACAGGAAAAGCACTCATCGCCCACGGAACCTCTGTGACAAATTCAGAGCCACGGAGAGCGTCATCAGGAAGTCACCTGCCAGTCCCAGTGGGAAGGATGGGGCAACCTCCTGGGGCCCCAGTGGAAAGCTCCTTCCGGGACCCACCTGGCACTCCACATCCCACCCCCCAGGCCAGGGACTGCCCCTGGAGCCTGGAGCCCAGTATCCGGCAACCTGACACATCACGGAACAAAGGAGCTGCTCTGCCTTCACCACGATGGCGCGGCACACCCCCTCCCTGCCCCGGCCCCTCTCCTTTCAGGGCTGCATGCCGGGAGGAGAGGCCTCCCCTGTCTGCAGAGAGAGGTCGCCCCACTTGGGGCAGAGAGGGGGCAGGGGCAGGAATGAGCCCCTGGGAGGAGGGCATTGGAAGTAGGAGGCACATGCCATGCAGGCTGGCGTGGGGCACTCATGCCATGCAAAAGGGGCTGTGGTGACCAGAACGGGCTTCCTGCCGGCTCCTGGGGATGTTGGGCCAGGGGTCCCCGACCCGGGCTGGGAAAGGCTTCCATGAAGAGCCAGCGAGCACACAGCACAGACCCTGCGGGGCACACTGGGTCTTGGGGGCAGAGTCTCCCTTCTTGGGGTTCTCTGTGATGGGTTTTGCAACCCTTTCAGGATGTCAAAGCACGCCCCGCCCTCAGAAATGCAGACCCCGGCCAGTGTCAGCCCCAGGAGGCGGCCTGCTGCTCCCGCTGACACCAAGGACATGTTCCTGAGGCGGCCCGCTCGGGGTCTCCAGCAGCCCACACAGCTCTACAGGCGCAAGGGCGCTTCTGACTTGCAGCACTCAGGAACAGCCTCCACCCTGAGCGTGGCGCCCTCTCCAGCACGTTCCAGGGTGGACCTGTGAGACCAATAAAAACCACAGCGGAGGTGAGGCGAGTCACTTAGGAGGCCAGGACATAAAGAGAGTGTGGCCAGGTCTAGGGCGCCCTCTCCTGCTGGTTCGATTGGATTGCAGCTCCGGGGGACGCCGAGCAGTCCTGGGAGAAGGCCAGGTGGGGAGGAACCGAGGTCTCCTGCCGCAGCCTCCAGAGGGAGAATCATCACGAGGGCTCCCCACCCAGTCAGATAGGGTGACTGGGCCCCAGTGGACACCTGACCGCAGCCTGAGAGGGACCCTGAGCCACAGTCCTGGCTCCCCGAGAGCCCTCCCAGAGCCTGTCCCTCAGAACCCTGGGGGGTGAGAGGAGCGCTAGGTGGGGAAGGACCGAAACGTGGAGTCGTCTGTTACCCAGCAGTCGGAACTGGTGCTCAGCGTCCAGGGGGCGAGACACAGCGTGAGCCAGAAGGAAACAAACCGACAAGAACCCCCAGAAGCCATCAGGAAAGCCTGGAGATTCTGATGACACGAAAACTAAAATCCCGTGTGACCAAGCACAACCCGCAAACCGCACAGTCAAGAGACAAGTGATAACATGGGGAAAAAATAGTAGCAAGAGGTGACTAAGGGCTCGCGTCAGTCTCTCTCTCTCTCTCTCTCTCACACACACACACACACACACACACACAGAGCTGGACACACGGACAAGGCAAAGTGCAAGGACAAGAGAGCAAAAGGGGGCGGAGGAGAGGAAGGGAGAGGGAAGGAAGCGTCTTCTCCACCGGGACGCAATTCCTTGGGAGTCCGTCTGACCCCAGGGCAAAGGGATGCTGGGTCGCCAGAGCCGCCGAGGAGACTGGAAGTCCCGCCAGGCCTCGGAGCCCAGCAAAGAGGAACCCGGGCGGACGGGTCAAACCCAGCGGCCGGCTCCGGGGGTGGGTGGTGGCGCTGTGGGGAGCCGCCTGAGCAGCATCACCAGCAGCTGGGAACCCTCCCGGTGCGGGAAGGTTGGCAGGTAAGGCGGGTCTTCCCTGGACACACACTGGGCTGGACCCAGCGGTCCCATGGGTGCTGGAACCAGCCCTGCGGGTGTTCCCAGCCAGGCACCCTCCCGCGGGAAGACCGGTTGAAGGGATGGCTCCTGTTGGCACCCACGTCGAGGGAAGCCACCGCCTTCTCTGCGGGGCTCACCTTTCCTACCTCCCCCAGGAGACAGGCCAGGAAGCGCCCCAGCCCACGACCGCCCGCAGCAGAGCAGGATTCCCTCCCCGGCGGCCACCGCTGTCAAGGGACGGGCAAGACTTTGTTACCCCACCTCGCGCCACCGCGGAACGCTGCACAGACACCTCCAGACGCCGCTTCCCCCAGGACGCACGCCCGCCCGCCCGCCCGCTCTGCCCACCTATCCCTGGACGCTGCCGGGTGGACGGGTGGGGACGGCCCTGCTTCCCCACGACTCCCCAGACGCGCCCCGAAGCACTTTCGGAGCACAGTGGAGTGGGAAGGGCGGGGCGGCCCCTCGACGGCGCCCAGGCGAGAGCGGCTCACGGGGCTTCCCGGGCCCTGATCTCGGGGGACGCCTGTCCGCCTAGTCCCCGGGGGAGGACAGTGACCGCCGGTCTGCACGGGAAGGGGACTCGGCGCATGCCCCGCAGGGCCGGCCCAGGACTGGGAGGCTTGGAAGGCGATGCCGAGGCGGCGGCGGCGGGGTGGGGTGGGGCGGGGCGGGGGGGGCGGGGCTGGGCGTGGAGGGACAGACCTAGTCTCTGCCCGCCGGAGCCCACAGCTGCCTCGCTCCCCACCTCCGCCTCGGTCGCTCCCCGGAGGCTCCAGGAGCCCACAGGAAGCTCCGCCCCGACCCGCCTATCCATCCTCCTCTTCGCCTGTCCTCGCCAATGACCGTGCTCAGATTGCACGGAATTCCCGCCCCTCGCCCTTGGCGGACGCTCCTGCTGCCCAATGGACGACACCCTGTCGCGTGCGCGCTGCTGCGGCCCTGCCGGGCGTGGCGCGGCGCGGCGCTCTCTGGCTCCTAAGCGTTCCCGGGGAGAGAGCCAGGGCGCTGGCCGCAGAGTCGTCGGTGCACACGCAACAGTGCCGCCTTGTGTTTTGGGTGCGGACTTGCGCTTCTCTAAGCGTTCCATTCCCGAGAAGGGGCGAGAAACGTCCAGAGGTCGTGGCACCTGCCCGTCGCTGCCGGGCGTCGGCCGTGGGCGCAACTGAAGCACCCCGGGAGCGCGGCGCGACATCCGTGCCCTCCGAGGGCGGCCCGGGTGTCGCCGCGGTTCGCGCGGGAGGGCGCGGCCGTGGGCATTTCCGCGCTTGCGCGGGTTCCAGTCTCTGCCCCGCCCCCCCATCCCCGGACCGGCTCCTCCCTCTCATGGCCCCGCAGTAGACGCAGCTCCTCCCTCCTGCGGTGCAGCGCTGCCAGGGCTCTGCTCCAGGAGTCATCGAGTCCGCGGAGCGTTGTCTCAACGGACCCACGCGCTGCCCTCCGCTGGGGTGGGCCGAGTACCCTCCGCCTCCCGCCCGCGAGATCCATCCCAGCTCTTGGCGGGGGTCCGTGGTTCTTCTCGCTCATGGCCACGGAACGGTCCACGCTCGCGGAGCCACAGGCTGAGCTTTTCCTGGTGAGGGACAAGGTCGTGGTTTCCCGTGGCTGGTGGCCCTTACGGAAGAGCCTCCTGGGAGCACGAACTTGCAGGGTTTCCTGTCATCGGGTTGCCACGCCCGTCTTGAACGCTCGAGTCCACGCAGAAGTGCAGAAGTGGATGTATAGCTTTATTTGCAATGTTTTCGTTTTCTTCTTTTTCTTCTTTTTTTTTTTTTTTTTTTTTTTTTTGAGGCAGCGTCTCACTCTGTCGCCCAGTCTGGAGTGCAGTGGCGCGATGAGGGCTCATCTACAGCCTTGACCTCTCCACCCCAGCGAGGGCTTCAACCTCCGGCCTCAGCCTTCCATGTAGCTGGGACTACAGGCGCACGCCACCACCACGTCCACCTAATTTTTTACTTTTTGTAGAGATGGGTCTTGCTTTGTCGCTCAGGCTGGTCTGGGATTCCTGGGCTCAGGTGATCCACCTCAGCCTCCCAAAGTGCTGGGATTTGCTGGGATTCTGGGCACTGGGCACTGGCCACCGCACCTGGCCTGATGTGTAGTTTTTAGACTCTTTTTTTTTTTTTTTTTTTTTTTTTGAGACGGAGTCTTGCTCTGTCGCCCAGGCTGGAGTGCAGTGGCGGGATCTCGGCTCACTGCAAGCTCCGCCTCCCGGGTTCACGCCATTCTCCTGCCTCAGCCTCCTGAGTAGCTGGGACTACAGGCGCCCGCCACCGCGCCCGGCTAATTTTTTGTATTTTTAGTAGAGACAGGGTATCACCGTGGTCTCGATCTCCTGACCTTGTGATCCGCCCGCCTCAGCCTCCCAAAGTGCTGGGATTACAGGCATGAGCCACCGCGCCCGGCATGATGTGTAGTTTCAGTAGAAACCACCAAAGTCTTCAGGGTGGCCTGTGCATCACTTTACACATATTCAAGCGAATCATTGAGAGGTTTTTGAGGCCGGACGCGGTGGCTCAGGCCTGTGATCCCAGCACTTTGGGAGGCCGAGGCTGGTGGATCGTTTGAGGTCAGGAGTTCGAGACCAGCCTGACCAACATAGTGCAACCCCGTCTCTAATAAAATAACACAATTAGTCGGCGTGGTGGCGCCCTCGCCTATAATCCCAACTACTCACAAGGCTGAGGCAGGAGAATCGCTTGAACCCAGGAGGCAGAGGTTGCACTGAGCCAGGATGGCACCATGGCACTCCAGCCTGGGTGATAGAGCAAGATTCTGTCTCAAAAACAAAAACAAAAAAACGGTTTTTGAAACAACTTGAAACATGTTATCCCATGTATAAAGTAGTATAAAGTTATTTATACTATTCTTCTGTGCAATCACCCACATAGTTAAACAATTTAAGGCCCATGATCTGGCCGGGCGCGGTGTCTCACGCCTGTAATCCCAGCGCTTTCTGAGGCTGAGGCGGGTGGATCACGAGGTCAGGAGTTCGAGACCAAACTGGCCAATATGGTGAAACCTCATTTCTACTAAAAATACAAAAATTAGCTGGGTGTGGTGGCATGTGCCTGTCATCCCAGCTACTCGGGAGGCTGAGGTAGAAGAATCACTTGAACCCAGGAGGCGGAGGTTGCAGGAAGCCGAGATTGCACCACTGCACTCTAGCCTGGGTGAAACAGTGAGACTCCGTCTCAAAAAAAAAAAAAAAAAAAAAAACCATTGTGCTACACATTTTGTAGTGATTTTTTTTTTTAAGCTTTTTTATAATTTCAACTTTTTTGTTTTTGAGATAGAATCTCACTCTGTCACCCAGGCTAGAGTGCAGTGGCACAATCTCGGCTCACTGCAACATTCACCTCCTGGGTTTAAGCAGTTCTCCCACCTCAGCCTACCGAGTAGCTGGGACTAAAGGTGCATGCCACCATGCCCTTTACGTGGGCCGAGATAGCGGCATTGCACTGCAGCCTGGGCAACAAGAGCCAAACTCCGTCTCAGAAAGAAAAAAAAAAGGACAGTGGAGTCCTAGATGGTGAGGGTAGCAATGGAGAAACCCACTTCAATTTCTTTGTGCTAACGGTTCATGGAAGGATTCCCATGGGAAGGTCAGGAGGGAGAGGAGCCAACAGGTGGAACTCCGCCAGTTCCCCTGTCCTCACCGTGTAGGGCTGCAAGATTGCTTGGTGCCTGTCTGGGCTCCAGGGCCCCCACCCGCCCCTGCAGGCTTGTGTGCGGATCAGCAAGAGGCACTCCGCTCTCCAGGCAGGTAGTCAGCTGGAGGCGAGGACAACCGGGAGGGATTTCAGCCCTCTCACTCCCCAGGAAGGTGTCCTTGTGCAGAGAACAGCCTGCACGACCTTCTAGGGCATGCAGGATTAGACTGTATCCTCTCTCTGCCCAAAGTGGCTACGGAAAGTTCATTTTAACACCCACTAGAGAGTGAGGAGACTGTAGGTGGAATTTCTTTTTTGTTTTTCTTTTTTTCCGAGACAGAGGAGTCTTGCTCTGTGGTCCCAGGCTGGAGTACAGTGGTGTGATCTTGGCTCATTGCAACCTCTGCCTCCGGGGTTCAAGCAGTTCTCCTGCCTCAGCCCCCCGAGTAGCTGAGATTACAGGCATGCGCCACCATGCCCAGCTAATTTTTTGTATTTTTAGTAGAGACGGGGTTTCACCACGTTGGCCAGGCTGGTCTCCAACTCCTGACCTCATGATCTGCCCACCTCGGCCTCCCAAAGTCTTGGGATTACAGGCGTGAGCCACCTCGCCCAGCTGTAGGTGGGATTTCTGAGTGCCTGTTACAAATTCCTGATTGACACAATCTGGGCAGGTCACCCCACCAGCCCTGTCCGGCTATGGCCTGTGGTCTAGGTTACATGAGCCAGTGCTGACTAGGCTGGGATGAGCCTCACACCTGTCAGACCCCATTGCCTGTCCTCCATGCATCCGTAGTGGAGTTTGGGAGAAGGCAAGGAAAGGAGCAATGATACAACTTGTAGTTGTGTCATTTCAAGCATACCTGGGCCACAGGTGAGTGAGGGCGGTCCCTGGGTAGAAACAAAGGGCAAATGAAAACACAGAGGGGTCGGACCTCGGTGGGTCATACCTGTAATCCCAGCATTTTGCGAGGCTGAGGCGGAAGGATCGCTGGAGACCAGCCTGGGCAACAAGGTGAGACCCTGTCTCTAAATACAGAGAAAAAAATAACAAACAAAGAAACAAGCAAACAAAGAAAAAACAGGCCTAAGCAGGACCTGAGGCTGGGCCCGTGCAGTGGCAGCTTGCTGTGCTTGGTCTTGATGGCCTCTGGGACAGGAGTCTTTGTGCCTTCAGGTGGTGAGTGTGCCGAACGGAGCCCCTCAGCTCAATCCAGTGTTTTTGCAGGGTTACCTCCGGGATAAAGGAAAGATGGCGTGAGCCCTCCCTCAGCACAGGGAGCTCAGGGATAGCAGGTCCATGTCAGCCTGGGTCTGTGTGAGCAGGCGAGGAGAAATCTGCCCGCCTCCCAGCAGGTGCCTTGAGCACCCTCTAGCATGGCCTGCTTGCCCACAGGCGCGGGGAAAGGGACAGGTCTCTGTGAGCCCCGGCTCATAGATCACCTCACCTCCCTAGTGCAGTCATACTGCTGGGATCCTGGCAGAGACAACTTACCTTCCCTAGAGGGGACACATCACCCCAGGATTCTGCCACAGGACTTTTGGAGGTAAAGCTGAAGTGGGGCCCACAGCCTCACAATGACAGCACTGGCTACCATCATGGAGAATCAGTGGCCAGGTCAAAGAGCAAGGCTGGACCTGTCAGGCTGGACCTGTCACGGTTCTGGGGTGGAATCATCGAAGAGCCCCAATCACATCATTGTCAGCAATGGCTGGGAGCATCCACCCCCTCCTCACAGCAGCCCTAGGATGTCGGTGCCAGTGTTACCCCCATTTTCAGACAAGAACAGGAGGGAAATGTGACTTATGAAGTTGGGCTCCAGAGCCTGAGCCCTTTCTCGGATTTGCTGCACTCACTCCCGCTCCTGCCCTCTGAGATTCCCTGTGGTGTGTGGTGTGTGGATTGTGGTGCATGTGGAAGGAAGGAGTCGGAGGTAAGTCTGGCTCAGTATCTCACAGGCCTCGGGTCATCACACGAAAAACAGAGTAGGGTAAAATGAGAACCACTGTTCTCCTCTCTGGCCTAATCGGGTGAACTCTGCAAGCACAGACTGACCAGCTTAGAATTCTCAGCAGATCACAGAGCAGTTCTCATAGATGTTTGCATTATTGTGATGTCAAGCTACTGACTCCTCAGATCTCTAATAATCTCTCTGATACAACCACCTAAGGGTAGAAAGAAAGGGATACAAAAGAGAAAAGTTAGTTTAGAAGTCCAGGGAGATTTGAAAAGCAGCACATACACAAGCCTGGTCATTGAAATAAAAATCTCATCTGATGAACTCAACAGCAAATCGATGCCCCTGAAGACAGAATGAGTGACCTGGAAGATGATACCAAAGACACTTCCTCTTGCCCCGTTCTTAGCAGATAATGTGGCTTCCTACTTCTGTGATGCACTGCAGCAGCCCCTCCTTGGAGTCCGGAGCCCTAGGCCTTCCATGCTCCCAGGCTCACTACTAGACTCCTGGCCACCCCAACGTCTTTATTTTTGCCCCCCCCACCCCCTGCTCTGGGGGTTATAGCTTCTTCCTTCACCAACTCTGTTACTTCAGTGTCCCTTTTGCACTTTCAGCCCTCAAACCCCAAGTAAACATGCTTTCAATTCCCTTTCTTGAGATACTTGGTGTGTATTTTTGTCTCCTAACTGGTTCCTGACTAACCCACAACTGGCCCTGGGTGAGGTTCTAGAAGAAAAGGCCTATGTATACAGAGTTTGGGTATTGGTCTGGTCCTGCCTTTGGGCTGGAGTGCAGGGTTGAGCATTTTCCCAGTGGGAAGTGGGGCATGAGCCATCCATGGCCTGCAGTGGCTTCACAGTTAATCGAGCTGTCACTTCGGTTGTTTGGGATGATGGGCCAACTGAAGTAAGCACCAGGGAGCTCAAGTCCTTGCTGCACCTGACTGTCATGGTGGTCGCGGATGGCTAGGAGGGCTGTGGTATGGGATGATCCTTAGTGGCCCTGACTATGTACTATGAAGACACGATGGGCTCAGGCTCCCTAACTCTCAGCTCAAGCCACAGTGAGAGAACCAGGGTGCTTCCAGGAAAGGCCTCAAAATTCCCTTACTCCTTATACCTGCAGGGCTGACAGTTCTGACAATCACATTTGATTGTGCCAGTTACAGATTCCCAAAGTGATGAATTCCCAGCCTTGCCACATTTCACACGTGAATTGTGGGCAGTGATTTGGGAAGAATGGGACCCTGAAACCCGGAATTGGGCCATCTGGTTGGCCTTGGTTGAAGCTGAGACTCAAGAAGCCCCCAGTCCCTCTGCACCTCCCTTGGTAGTGGAGGTGGTTCGACCTCCCGTGTCTGGGGGACTGGTGTTTCTTTGTTGGAGAACTCTGTCGCAAGTTTACCTGGGGAGGAGCCTTGCCAGGGGACACTCACTTGTATCATCCAGGAGACCCTCTACAACTAGATCGTTGTCATTAGACCCAGAACTAGTGTCAGGTACACACTTAGGGAGGGAGGGAATGTCTCAGATGGGCCCTGATACCAGGTACAGCCCAGGTCCTGCCCTGAGCGGTAACTGTGTGTGCTTGGCTTCCTCACCCAAGTACAGAATGACACATTGGATCATTCTAGCTCTCCCGAATCTAACGACCCAGCTTCTCTAACCCAACCTCGGCCTGGCAGGGTGAGGAGGCCTCATGAAGCGGTAGAACCTCTCTTGGCTGCCCAGGGGAGGCCGGGCTCCGAGGGTGAAGGCGAGTGTCTGGCTCTCCAGGACTTTCCTCCCTGCATTGGTGTCCAGAAGGGCCCGGGCTGCACGCCTCCACCCACGCCACACCTGCACCTCCGTTCCCTCCGGGGTGGGAGGGTGTGCGGGGCTGGCGCGAGGCGGTGTCCGATAGTGGGTAGCTGGTGTCCAGGGAGGGCGGTGGGACGGCGGGGACAGGGGAGCAGCCCGGGTTGCAGAAGGCTGGCTGGCCCAGGAATGGGCAGGTGGGTTGGTTGCTGCCAACCCCAACATAACCCCAGTGAGGCGGGGAAGGAGCATGAGGAGGGGACAATGGGGCTGGCCAGCCAAGGGTGCGCTGGGGAGTAGGAAGCTGCCAGGTATGCAGGGCCGGCCTGCATGGGTGTTTCAAAATGATGGCACTAACATCCTGACCACAGCCCTGTGTGATACATACTGTCCCCGTCGTGAGCGCCATCATCCCCTTCTACAGCTACCCAAGGCCCCACAGTCAAGCAGCAGATTTGGGGATTCAAGCCAGGTTTTGGGACACATGGTTCCCGAGTCCCTGCTGGGTGGCTTCTCCACGGGAAGTAATCAGAGCAGCAAGGTGTTAGGAGGACTCAAGGGCGAGGGGGCTGGCCCGAGGCCAGGGTCCATGGCATCTTCCAGGGAGTATTCATTACCAGTCTCGTAACAGCTAAGAAACACACTTGTCTACTCAGAAGCCACAGCCAGGCCAAGCTGGGAACAGGGCTCACTCCCCTCGCTGGGCGATCATGGCTCCTGTGCTCATTACTTTGATCTGCCCTACTGTTTCTGCCCAGAACCTTCTAGGGGACTGAAGTGAGGCTTTGGGGGCTCTTTCGTGTGTTTAGAAATTGTACATTTTCATCATGGAATTTGTTGCTCTATTTGTTGCCACAGTGCGCTGTGTCCTGTTGTCTCACCAAATCCGACATTTTGCACCTGAATACAAGCAAGCATGGCTTGTCTGTTAAGAATGCCTTCCTCTAGGCCGGGCACGGTGGCTCACGCCTGTAATCCCAGCACTTTGGGAGGCCGAGGCGGGCGGATCACAAGGTCAGGAGATCGAGACAATGGTGAAACCCCGTCTCTACTAAAAAATAGAAAAAAATTAGCCGGGCGCAGTGGCGGGCGCCTGTAGTCCCAGCTACTCGGGAGGCTGAGGTAGGAGAATGGCGTGAACCCGGGAGGCGGAGCTTGCAGTGAGCCGAGATTGCGCCACTGCACTCCAGCCTGGGCGACAGAGCGAGACTCCGTCTCAAAAAAAAAAAAAAAAAAAAAAAAAAAAAAAAGGGAATGCCTTCCTCTAAAGTACTGCTTTACAGCCACCTTCAGTGTCACTGCATCTACTCCTCGCAAAACGGTATTTAAACACCACCCCCCACCACACACTTGAAAGGGTACACAGAATTATCCTGCAACACAGCAATTCAATTCCACTCCTAGTATACACGTCCCTAAGAAGGGAAAATCTACATCTACACAAAATCTTTCACATATTTTGTGACATCTACTCATTCACAAAATATGTGAATTGTCAGAACACTATTCACAAGAGACAAAAGTGGAACTAATCCACATTCATCAACTGAATGGAAGAAAATGTGTTATCTCTGTACAATAGAATAGTATACGGCCATAAAAAGAATGAAAACCACTAAATTGTATACTTTGAGTAAAATTGTCTGGAGTGTGAGAAGCTATTACCTTGAAGTAGTGAGATAAGTGAGGTAAAAAAATTTTTGCTTCTTTGCATTTTCTAAATTTTCTGCAATCGCCCTATAGAAACTATTTTTACAAAATAAATTTTGAAATTTTATGAAATAAGCATCATCATCATGCTCATTTTACAGGCCAGGAAACCAGCTCAGTGACTTACAAGGGCAGGAGTAGGAAAAGGTCCCGAGGACTCCAAGCCCCAGGCCAGTGCTTCCATCTCTATCCTGCACATTCTGGAACAACTCCTCAGTCACACTGGTCATGACACCAAAGATCTCTGACCACTTAATTTGGACAAAATAAGGAATGGGCTACGCATGGTGGCTCACGCCTATAATTCCAACCCCAGCACCTTGGGAGGTCCAGGCGTGAGGATCACTTGAGGCCAGGAGTTTGAGACCAGCCTGGGCAACATAGTGAGACCCTGTCTCAAAACAAAACCAAAGCCAAAACAGGAATGTGACACAGCAGACACATCTAGTAGAATTTTAAATCTAGTTTTGAAGCTCAGGTTCAACTTTTTCTGGCTCTCTGATTCTAGCCACATACTTAAAAAAATTTTTTTTTCGAGGTGGAGTCTTGCTGTGTTGCCCAGGCTGGAGTACAACGGCAGGATCTCAGCTCACTGCAACCTCCACCTCCTGGGTTCAAACGATTCTCCTGCTTCAGCCTCCTGAGTAGTTGGGATTATAGGTGTGCACCACCATGCCTAGCTAATTTTTGTATTTTTTAGTAGAGAGGGGGTTTCACCATGTTGTCCAGGCTGGTCTTTGAACTCCTGACCTCAGGTGATCCACCTGCCTTGGCCTCCCAAAGTTCTGGGATTACAGGCGTGAGCTACTGCACCTGCCCTCTAGCCACATACTTTATGTGCTTATAGCTGACAGCAAGGCATCAGCTCAGGGACAGCTTTTCAGGCCATGTGTTGTTTTCGAGCAAGTGCTTCCTTTGCAGCCCATTATTCTTTCCCAGGTTTACTGGTGGGGGCCACAGCTCATTCTCCTTCTGGTTTAGATAAAAGCTCTTTCCTTATTTAGGAATTGACCACTGAGAAACTGATTCACACAGAAGGCACGTGCTGAATAAAGCAGCTGGTTTTGAAATGCTTTATTAACATTGACTTGAACAGTACAGTGTGGAGACCTTCATCACAAGCAGTACAGGACATCCTAACAAGCTTTTGCTGCTGCCTGACAACCTCTCAACTGTGAAGGGGAGATTAAGGCAAACAGTGAAGGGAATTCCAGGGTGGCTGCAGGTGGCATGGCACAGAATTCCAAGGTGGGAACAGCGGTAGGTGTCATGGTGTTATTGTGCTGTGGAACCTAGGCTACTGCAATCTATACTTCAATTCACATTTTCTTTACTCATGAAGGAAATACACTGTAAAAACTATTACCTCTACCAGTTACGAAGGAAACACTTTTGAAGAACTGATGACCTCTACCACTTATCTATAGTCTTATCAGAAAACTTACTATCAGGTGGTTGTTTTGTTACCTATTTTTCTCACTTAAAGTTGTGTAACTCCCTTTAATGATTCAAAAATTACAGTGGTACTTGTATATGCAGTCACCATTTAAAGGATAAGTAGTTAGCTTGAATTTCCAAACTAGGGGATGAAAGAAGGTGTTAGCTGGCTTTGCTTTTAAGAAACAAAGCCTGACAGTATAGATTTAAATGATGGTTTTGGAACAAACATAAACATAGGGTAAAGAGGCCAAAAGACCAAAGCTAACAGCTATTTTAGTTCAACAACATGCATTTCACGGCCACTATGATATGTCTGGCACTAATTCCATACATATCCAGCAGTTCCTCGGACTTCCCACTCTGGGGCACTCCTGACACTGCCAGCGAATGAACCTGAATGTCAGGATCCATGGAGACGGCCGCACAGACAGCTTCCCCGATGCCACCTGGGAAAACAAGGATGTTAGGCCCTTTTGTGAAAGCAGCTCCTCAGCCTTAAAGCCTCAACACATAGAGGCCTTTGAATGCGTGGGAGGCACTTCTTAGTATGCCCCTTGTGGGACGAGGGGAAGGCTGGGGCAGGACTTCTTTGTTCCTGCCCTGGTGGATCCCACCTGCATCCTTTCCCTGTCATCAACCTCAGGTGTGAGGACAACCGTGTGCTGGGTCCCAGGAGTCCTTCAAGAGAATCAGACACCACTTGTGCAAGCTCAGGGCCCCTGCCACGTGGACACATGATGCTCTTCCTTGCATCACATCTGTCCCACTTAACCTTTCCAGGCGCAAACACTGCCCAGCCCCTTCTCCCTGATACACTGTTTTTCTGCACTTGCTGTGTTCTCTGCTTGCAAGGCACTATTCCTGCTTCTTTCGTCAGGGCACGCTTTTTTTTTTTTTTTTTTTTTTGAGGCAGAGTCTTACTCTGTTTCCCAAGCTGGAGTGCAATGGTATGATCTCAGCTCACTGCAACCTCCACCTCCTGGGTTCAAGTGATTCTCCTGCCTCCACCTCCCAAGTAGCTGGGACTACAGGCGTGCACCACCACACCCAGCTAATTTTTGTATTTTTAGTAGAGCTGGAGTTTCACCATGTTGACCAGGCTGGCCTCAAGCGATCTACCTGCCTCAGCCTCCCAAAGCGCTGGGATGACAGGTGTGAGCCACCATGCCTGGCCTAGGGCATACTATTCGTCATTCCAAACCTAAAGAAACAGTGATGCTTTTCATGACGCCTCGCTTGCCTGCAATAGCCACTCCTCTGTGTTGCCACTGACCCGGCACCGTGCACTCTGCTGGAGACACACAGATGTGGATAAGCGTGGCCCCACGCTTAGTGAACACCAAACAACAAAGGCATGCTGGGTGAGAGATAGACTATAGGTGATGCCTGAGAGCATGCCATGTGGCCAATCAAAGAAAACAAAAACACCAAAACCTTCCAAAGCATTCCCAATGCCCACACACACCTTGCAGGTAGTGATCCTCCACTGTAATGATCCGGCCCTCTGTGGCTTTTGCACTGGAGATGATAGTGGTGACATCCAGAGGTTTAATGGTAAACAGGTCGATGACACGGATAAAAATATCTGCAGAACAGCAAAAACCAGCTTGGTACAAGAAACAGACTTAGCTAACTAACATGCAGGGATAAAAATAAAAAGAGCACTCAGGGCATAGGAGGTAGCTGAAGTCCTACCTCTTCCCAGCTTGAACCTCAATGCTCAGACTCAACCAACTGACCTTGTTTCAAAAGCTCATCAGCAGCTGCTAAGGCTTCATACACAGTAATTCCAGCTCCAATAACTGTGACCTTGTCACTGACACAGTGGCGGAGGACCTGGTATAGTGCCAGCAAAACAGAACACCGTGGTTACTACACACAGAATGCATCTCAAAATGGAAGGCACTTTGCTATGCTGCTATCCTCCAATTCTAACAATTTCACTCCTTAATAATTTGCTACTAAAAAAATCAGATGCATTTACGAGTCAGGACACATACTTTTTGATAGGCAATCACACTGCTCCAGCTGTCCTGGAGCATGGATATGCCACATACCCACCAGGAGTCTGGTTTGAGAGCTCACTATGGCACGCAAATATTGGACTCCAATGACTAACACGTTAATGGGAACATGCTGGGCACTGGAAACACGCTCAGTGCTAAGATCTTGTGTGCCTGAGCTCTGAGAACCCTCACAGCCTCCCTGTAAGATCTGTTCAGTGGCACAACCATTCTGCAGCTGAGGAAAGCAAATCTCAAAGCAGGAGGAAGTGGCCCAGGGCAGGGCTGGCACCCACAACCAGGTGGGGCTGACATCAAAGCCCTCGCTCTCAGTAACGTACCATTCTGCAAGCAAAGACAGAGTTCCTGGGCTTCTTTCATAGTTTAGTTGCCTCCAAAGCTACCCATCGGAGGCGGCATCTGGAATTATTCTCCACTTCCTCTCTGTATAGGTTTCCCTGTAGCTTAAGAACCATTGCTGATGGTACAGATAGGGTTTCTGAGCCACCCCATTCTTTGAGGATGCCCTGGCCTCTTAAAATACATATACACGTATGCACACATATTCATGTCCTCTTTGCAAAGCCCAGCCCTCTGATGATCCATGCCATGCATGTTATCACACACATTTAACTCACATTCTTTACTAGCAGTAAATTTACTTGCTTTTGTCAGGACAGGAAAATTATTAGAAAAAAGATGACGGAAATAAGCAAGCTCTGCAAACCATGTGAATGTCAAGAGACCCTCCCCATAGAAACAGAACCTGAAGTTAACACCAAAGGTGAACACTGACTTTTCTATTTGGTGGCGTTTTCCAGCTACCTCATGGCACACAGTGGACAGTTCTGGAAACACCTGCTTTATGGCAGCACTCTGGCCATTCTGAGCACTTGCAACTGTGAATTCTGGAGCAGCCTAGTCCTTAGCAACCAAATCAGATGTTACCTGCTGCTCTTTCAAGAGTGGCTATGGGCAAACCTTTCTATACAGTACGATCGCAACTCTGTAAAATATACATGTATGCCTAGAACAAAGACCGGAAGGAAGCATGCCAAAATGTCTGCAAGCTCCACTCCCTAGGTGAGCAGAGTCACTTATTTTCTCCATAGAAGTTTCTGGTTTTCCCCATGCATGGCCCTGACAGGCAGGCTGAACAGGGGATGGTCAGTGTGGTAGGTAGGCCTGGGGAGATTGGGCTCACTACTCAGGCCTGGATTCTGGTCTTGGTACTCACAAGCTGTAAACCCTTAAGTAAGACACTTACCTTCTCCAATCCTCATCTAAAGATAGGGTTGATAACCTAACTTCTCAGGGCTTTTGCGAGAATACCAGAGATCATGTTCCCTTTTATTCCTGGCCTCATATCTGTAAAATCTGAACCTAACAGATTATTCATTTCAAGTAATTTCTATTATTTTTTATCTTGTCTTGTTTTTAGAGACAGGGTCTTACTCTGTCATCCAGGCTGGAGTACAGTGGTGCAATCCATCATAGCTCACTGCTGCCTTGAATTCCTGCGCTCCTCTATCCTCTTTCCTCAGCCTCCTGAGTAGCTGACACCACAGGTGCATGCCACCATACCCAGTTAATTTTAAAAATTTTTGTAGAGATGGGAATCTCACTATGTTGCCCAGGCTGCTCTGGAATTCCTGGCCTCAAGCAATCTTCCCACCTTGGCCTCCCAAAGTGCTGGCTTCTGTTTTGTTTAGCTTGCAGCCAAGATAAATTACAGCCACGATGCTCAAGTGGCTTCATGTTATTATCTTTGAGCTCAACAACAAAAGACTCCATTTGGAAAGTAGAGAAGTTCAGGCTAAGCTGAAGTTCATAGAATGTTCCTTCCCAAGGAAAAGCAGGTAAAGGTCACAATTGTTTTTTAAAAAAATGACAGCAAAGAAAGGATGATGTCTCAACCCTGAAGATACCTGGTGATAGATTCAGAAGTGTTCTTTTTACAGGAGATGATACTGAATAACACTGCAGCGCTTAAGCCCTTACCTTGGCCTGTCCGATCTCAAAGCGTTCCTGTGGGGTGTAAATAACCATAGTTTCTGGTCGGGTGGTCCGAATGAAGCACATCCCCTAGGACATAAATGGAGCCATGGTTTAGAAGAGCAAACAATGAATTTCCAACAACAGACATTGAAAGAAGTGAAGGAGGGTTGTGAACAGGACAGCTCTTTTTACTAAAACTGTAGGCTTTGGAGCAAGGGGTGAGCATATACAACCAGTGGACGACACGTCCCAGCAGGGCCCTGGGGCTGCCCTGAAGGACAAGCTCCCCGTGCCATCACACCAATCCCCCTGAAAGATTCCCCAATACTCACTGACTTGTTCTGTCTGCACAGAACATTAACTCACGGCAGGAGCACTGACTCACATTGACTAGAAAGCCCAGAAAAGAATGTTAAAACATTAACTTTTGCCACAATAGCTTGTAATGTTTCATCCTTAGAAAGACCATAAACATCTATCTGAATACAAGATGACTTGCCCCTTTCCCGATCAGATGTAAATACATTTTTATGACCAATTTGAGCACATAAACATTTACCAGCATAAATGAACACTTATATGTCTAAAGTATTTGTTAATTTACATACATGTTAATGGATGCATCATAAACGAATATAGCAAGAAATGTTGCTGCTGTTCATTCATATGCCATGACCCATCTTTATTCAGTGTCTTCACTGAGGCATAACTCAGCTGCAGTGAAATGCATACATCCTAAGTTCAGCACTTCCCGAATGCTGCATCCACCGTGGAGCCCTCTTCCAAGCCCAGCAGCGTTTCCGCCAGCAGAGCCCTTGTTCCTCTTTCCAGTCAGTCTCCACCCACTAAGAAGCAACCTCTACTCTAATTTCTAGCACCTAATCTTGTTTTGCGCCTCTCTTGACCTTTCTAGAAATGAAATCCTATAGCATGTGTGAATCACAGAACGATCTCCAAGATAAACAAATTTTAAAGGTATACAATTGGCCAGGTGCGGTGGCTCATGCCTGTAATCCCAACACTTTGGGAGGCCAAGGCAGGTGGATCGCTTCAGGCCAGGAATTTTTAGACTAGCCTGGCCAACATGGTGAAACCCCATCTCTCCCCCAAAATACAAAAATTAGCCGGCCGTGGTGTAGCCGACCTGTAGTCCCAGCTACTCAGGAGGCTGAGGTGGGAAAACCTGGGAGGCGGAGGCAGAGGCTGCAGAGAACCGAGATCGTGTCACTGCACTCCAGCCTGGGCGACAGAGTGAGACTGTCTCAAAAAAAAAGAAAGAAAGAAAGAAAGAAAAGTACATAGTAATATGTAAAGTGGGAGCCCACTTATATTAAAAAAAAAAACAATCAAAGAACCCATGAGTGCTTGGAAAGGGAACATATAGTCCCCACCCCAACTGTGCCAGGGGTTACCTGTATGGGGCATGGGTGAGGTGCAGGGTGGCAAGGGGAGCCTGCTGAACATTAGCAGGACAGGCTGGGAAGATCAAGACCACACTGCCTTGTCTCCCGTGCAGCTAGGTTCGAAACAGGAATTTGATTCTGTCCATCTGATGCCCTTGCATGAGGTCCCACACACTCTTGGCGCCCTAAGCTGTTCCAAAGGCAAGCCAGGGCCAGGGAACACAGATTCGTCTGTAGTGGCATCCTACCACCCGCTCTCCAACTTCCTGGATGTCAGGATGCAGCAGGAGCTTCTTCACCTCTGGCTGCAGCCACTGGGGGCTAAAACACTATAGTCTGGGACTCTGCCTGGGGCTTGCTCCTGCGGCTTCTTAAGCAACCTTTGTTAAACACCTTCTCATGTTTACAATACCCAGAATGGTCCGTGCATCTTCTGCTGAGCCCTGACTGAGACAGGCTGTCAGGTTCTGTTCAGTATCCTGTACTGTTTGACTCTTTTACAAAGAAAATGTGTTTGTGTGCATAATCGCCTGTTTTTTATAAAGAATTCTATCACCAAATTTTCTAAAATGAATTACCACTTTTATGCTGAGAAAAAAGGTCCAACCATCAGTATGAAACTAGTAGCAGAGTCCAGAAGCATTTTCTGTCTGAAACTAGTGTCCCCTCAAAAATACCTTGGTATTGGCCGCCAGAAAAACAGCATGCTCCGTGGAGACAGCATCAGTTGGGTAGAAGATCGTGCACTTGGGAATGGTTCGGAACATGGCTATATCCTCCAGGGCCATCTTGGAAGCACCGTCTTCACCTGAGAAAACCACAGCCCGATTAAAACATGAGCATAACCCCATTAGGAACCTGCCCTCCACGCGATTCTAGCTCTGAAGAAGTAATTATTCCTATTGCCACTGGATGTCCGAAGTTCTAGCAGAGCCCCATAAATGGTCCTACTGCATCCTTGTAACTCATTTACATTGTGTTCTTGCACGCCTGTCTCCCTTGAGGTCACACTGTGACACCTCGGGTTAGGCTCCCAGTTGACTTTTCAGATGGATCACTCCAAGCTACTGTCCACAATGGCTGAGAATTGGCCTCTGAACCCGTGCTCTTTAGGAACGTCCTCAGGCTTTGTTCTCCCTTTTCTGCTCTACCTTTTCTACATCCAGAGACCGGGTTTTACATACCAAAGTGGTGTTTTTCATTTCTCCAGGCCTTCCAAGTAGTTAACACACCTTTAAGGCACGTTGAGAGTGCTACAGGGTACTTTAGGGTATATCTGGGAATGCAGTTTCTGGCCAGAAATGTGGGAGAAATCTTATTGTGCACTGGGTGGCTTAGCTCTTCTCAGCTAGGAAGGGGACTGTCACCATGCACACTGCCTTGCCTAGGACCACTGTCTAACCTCAACAGCCCAGCTTTTTTTTTTTTTTTTTTTTTTTTTTAAATTAACTTATTATTTTGAGACAGAGTCTTGCTCTGTTGCCCAGGCTTGAGTGCACTGGGCGATCTCGGCTCATTGCAACCTCCACCTCCCAGGTTCAAGTGATTCTCCTGCCTCAGCCTACCAAGTAGCTGGGATTACAGTCATGTGCCAACATGCCTGGCTAAGTTCTATATTTTCAGTAGAGATAGGGTTTCACCATATTGGTCAGGCTGGTCTCAAAATCCTGACCTCAGGTGATTCACCTGCCTCGGCCTCCCAAACTGCTGGGATTACAGGTGTGAGCCACTGCCCTGGCTTTTTTTTTTTTTTGGACAAAGTCTCTATCGCCAGGCTGGAGTGTAGTGGTGTGATCTTGGCTCACTGCAGCCTCTGCCTCCTGGGTTCAAGCAATTCTCCTGTCTCAGCATCCTGAGTAGCTGGAATACAGGTGCGCGCCACCACACCTGGCTAATTTTTCTAATTTTAGTAGAGATGGGGTTTCACCAAGTGCTGGGATTACGGACATGAGTCACTGCACCTAGCCTTCCAGTTCTTCTTTGGATGGAACCTAGGGCCACTTTCTCCATGTGACTATTTCAAAACTGACACTGAGCACAGCTGCAGGTGGGCTCAAGGACCTCGGCCCCTCTGCCCCTGCAACACTATCGTGCCTCCAGCTTCACCCAGACAGCCGTGACTCCAGCTCCATCTAGAGCCATCTCGTCCAGCCTCATTCTCCCATGGAGTCCCTGAGATGGCTACCCAATGTGCACCTCTGGCATTCTAGAAGCGTGTGCAGCCATATCTACTGAGCCCATCTGCCTGCCACAGGCACGCCAGCTGGCTCATCTTCCCATGTCATTTCTGTCATTCATGAAAATGACTCCCTGATGTTTCCCAAGTGAGGAATCCTGGAGATTGGTGTGTTTTGCTCTTCACACCATCGCAGAGTGCTCCATCTGTTAGGAGGCACACTCACCTCTCTCTTCACTCTTAGAGCCCCTCCCCACCGCCTGGCTTTCTCCCACCTTGCACAACTTCTTTCAATCCCCCCTCCGGCTTCCCATTGCCTGTGGTTTCCTTCTAGCCCACCTGCCAGGTGAATACTATTCTGAGAAGGGCGTGTTTGTAAGAGTTCCTGCCTTGTGTCATGCTCCAGGGTTCTTGCTGCCCCAGGCAGGAAGGAGGGGGTGGTGGTCCCCCCTCCCCCGACCTGAGCAGGCTGTGCAGCCAGTCAGAATGCTCCTTGTCCTCTGTGATGCTGTTCACCTTCAGTTAGATTGCAACCACAGCGAGGGCAGAAAAGGCTCCATGACTCTGCCAGTCCTGTCCATAACCTGCATACAGCTCAACACACAAGGGGCACTCAGGATAGGCAACTGTTTCTCACTGTCTGAAACAACAGTACCACCGAGAGATGCACTTCAAAAGTTGCCCTGAGCGTCTGACACTTTTAAAGAACAACATGGCACTTTCAAAAAAAAGACTTGAATAATCAAACTTCATGGAACCATAAGGAAATTCATGGTTTGACCAATCACATGCTTATCTTTCTCTGTGAAGGAGGAAGGCTATCAAGATGATGGCATTAAAACCCTTACCAACAGATACCCCACAGTGGGAACCAATAATGTTGATGTTGCTCTCAGACAGGCCTCCTATCCGGATCTGATCAAATGCTCGAGTCAGAAAGGCAGCAAAGGTGCTAGCAAAAGCAATGGTCCGTCCACGGGAGGCACAGCCCAGCGCCACGCTCACCTGCAACACAGAGAACATGAATCAGAACATCCCTGGGTACTGCCCCCACTGCCCCTTCTCCCACAGTCCCCACGATAACCCCCATTCTGCACCTGGTGAACTGCTCTGAAGTTCTAGCAGGCGTCCTTCCCACGCCCCTCTTTCCTCAAACCCTGGGCACCCGTCTGTCCCTCCTGCTCAGATGGTGCCCTCAGCTCATAGCTCCTAGGGAGCAAGAGACGAGTCTCTTCTGCCTGCCCTCCTGGTGCCTGCAGTTTTCCAGGGTCCACGCCCTGACAGGACATCCTGAATCCATCCTGTTCCTTTCTCACAGGGGTCTCCAGCCATGCAGCTCCTCCTCCCCTCTTGTGCTACTTCCTTTTCTCTTGGATCATTCCATTTCCATTCAGGTGTGTGCCAGTACCTTTTATCTGCACACCCCCATCTCTGCCTTGTCCTGCCTTCACATCTCTGTTCTCCTTCACAGCAAACTTCTCAAAACTTGCCTAGAGTCATTGCCCCTTCCTTCTCATTTCCCATGCTCTTCCCAGCCAACTTCATCTAGGCTACCATCCCCACAAGGTACCTCGAAGCCACAAAACCAAGAGGCTGCCTGACCTTGGCTGGCCTGTGACTTGACTTGGCCCTTGATCTCAAGACATTTCCTCCTCTCAGTTTCTGCAGTGTGGCAGTGGCCCGGTGCTGTCGCCTCATGGGCGCTGCTGGGGCAAGTCCTCAGGGCCCTGCGCATCCTTGGGAAGTCGCATCTGGCCCAATGCTCCCCTGATCTGCATTCTGGTAATGATCCCCACTTTACACTGCCACTCTTTACCCCACTTCCCCAGAAGTCTGGGCTCAAATACCCCAGTAGGCTTCAAACTAGAATACACACCTCTCTGGGGCTACACATAGGCTTTCCAAAGGAGATGCGGCTGTGGGTGTTACACTCAAGATCCCAAACTCCAGATCAACTCTGTCTACATTCATCTGCCAAAAGGAGGGTCTGTACTTCCCTTCCACAGTCTTTTTTTTTTTTTTTTTTTTTTTTACAAGGTCTTGCTCTGTCACCTAGGCTGCGGTGCAGTGGCACAATCTTGGCTCACTGCAACCCCCGCCTCCCAGGTTCAAGCGATTCTCCTGCCTCTGCCTCCCGAGTAGCTGGGATTACAGGCACCTGCCACCACATCCGGCTAATTTTTGTACTTTTAGTAGGGACGAGGTTTCACCATATTGGTCAGGCTGGTCTCAAACTCCTAACCTTAGGTGATCCACCTGCCTCGGCTGGCCTCCCAAAGTTCTGGGATTATGGGTGTGAGCCACTGCCCCGGGTCTCCCACTGTCTCTTTTAACAATCACTTCCTAGCAACCTGATCCCCAAACGGCATGCTCTCAGTCACCTGACTCTTACAGGGGGATCATCCTGGAGTGAAGAACCTCCAGACCCAAGCAAAGAGGACAATTTGAAATAACTATGCTGGTGGAGAGAAAGTGAAGAACTTAATTAAACTGTCAACTCTGCAAATAATTTTTATAAACAACTTTACATGAAAGATCAGTATGTGATTTTTTGGCTTATAACTGGGAAGGAATTCAAAGAATTGAGTGACATTCCTCCAACAAAACTTCCCTTCCCATCTACTTATTCATGTAAGGTTTCGTAGCACATCATTAAAATGAAAAACAGGAACAGAATCTGTTCTCAACGCTATCACATTCAAATTACAAGTATATTCATCCACTAACATACTAGCTAATAATAATAAAAACTCTATCTCACTCCAGAAAAAACCTAATGCTCAGAGGCCTATAATTTTTTTAAAAAAGCTATCAATTTATATGCATATTTTTGTTGCAGAGAAAAATGATAGGACAATCAATAAAAGGCTTTCATGCATAAAGATATATTGGGGAAATGAATGGAATGGAAATTGGAAATAAAGTAGAAAAAGGGATTTAATTTCTGACAAAGAAAAGTGGCTTAGCATGAATTTTTTTTTTTTTTTAAATTAGAGACCAGGTCTCACTATGTTATTCAGGCTGGTCTTGAACTCCTTCTTTTTTTAGACGGAGTCTCGCTCTGTTGCCCAGGCTGGAGTGCAGTGGCGCGATCTCGGCTCACTGCAAGCTCCGCCTCCCGGGTTCACACCATTCTCCTGCCTCAGCCTCCTGAGTAGCTGGGACTACAGGCGCCCGCCACCATGCCTGGTTAAGTTTTTTTTTTTTTTTTTTTTTTTGTATTTTTAGTAGAGACAGGGTTTCAGCATGTTAGCCAGGATGGTCTCGATCTCCTGACTTCGTGATCCACCTGCCTTGGCCTCCCAAAGTGCTGGGATTACAGGTGAGCCACTATGCCTAGCTAGCGTCATCTTTAAACGGCATGATTTGAGTATTAAAGTTTCAAAAATGTCAATATATGAACAACTACATCCTTTGCAACTATTTAAATTTGTGATTAAAAATTCAGATATGGCCAGGCATGGTGGCTCATGTTCACAGTCCCAGCTCCTCAAGAGGCCGAGGCCAGAGGACCCCTTGAGCCCAGGAGTTTGAGGCTGCGGTGAGCCATGACTGTGCCACTGCATTCCAACTTGGGTGACAGAGCAAGACTCTGTCTCTACAAAAAACAAAAATAAAAAAATGATGTTAGCTTAAAAACTATGCCAAGGGATATGTAGTTTAGAAAACTGCATTTAGCGGTGTGGAGCAGCCACATGTGAAAATGACTGACTGATCTACTGCCCAGCCATCTGATACCACTGTCTCCCCTCTGTACATCTAACCGGTGCCCCAACCCCCTAGGCCCACAGAGAGCTCCTGCTGGTGCCCCCCAGTCCACTTCTCTCCCAGTCTTGTCAATCTCAAGAGGTGATACCACCTTCCCTCAGGTGCTGCCGCCCACACTCAAGTGCCAGCCTTGGTTCCTGTCCTGACACCTGCTGTTGGCAGCCTGCTGGCTCTCCTGCCAAGGCAATATGTGACGAGTCTGCTTCCCTCCGACTCCACAGCTACTGCCCTGGTCCAAGTCACCCTCTCCTTCTCCTCCCTTTCCTACGTGAAGCCGTTCTTCACTCTTCAGAGTCTTGGAAAACGCAGGCTGTTGCTTTCCTGCTTAAAGCCCCCCAGCTGCTTCCCAGCAAACTGCAAGAGAACCACAGATACTGAACAGGGCCTCTGTAAGACCCCGTATGACCTGGGCCCTGGAGAGCTTTCTGTGTTCACCATGCTTCTACCACTTGGCCTTCCCTCTGCTCTCCAAACATCCCAAGCCTGGGCCTGCCTACAGCTGGCCATGCCCCCTGCTCGAAACGCTGTCTCCCACATCTGTACACGGCTGACCCCTCGTCACGCGAGACTCAGCTTAAGTATCACCTTTTCTGAGAGGCTGTCCCTGACTGCCCCGGTCAAGCTCTACACTGTAGCCACCTTTTTCAGCATGGCACTAAATACCACCTGCTCGCCTTTTCTTTACAACTTTTTTCCAACTGTGAGAACATATCAGCAGGCACGGAAAAGACTACATGGCTGTGTGCTGAGGGAATCAGTGAGGTGGGGAGCAAACTTTTTGACAGGAATATCAATCCAGAAAATTATGGATTGCATTGTTTTCCATTCAAAATGAAAGCAGCTTAATGAGCCAGGCTCGGGGGCTCATGCCTGTAATCCCAGCACTTTGGGAGGCCGAGGCAGGTAGATTACCTGAGGTCAGGAGTTGGAGACCAGCCTGACCAACATGGTGAAACCCTGTCTCTACTAAAAATACAAAAATTAGCCAGGCGTGGTGGTGCATGTCTGTAATCCCAGCTACTTGGGAGGCTGAGGCAAGGGAATCGCTTGAACCTGGGAGGCAGAGGTTGCAGTGAGCTGAGATCGTGCCACTGCACTCCAGCCTTGGTGACAAAGAGAGAGAGAAACTCCATCTTGAAAAAACAAAAAACAAAAAACAAAAAAATCAAATGGCCCAGCAGAGCATGGGGAGCTGTGGGGGTACCCATCTCAACAGGGGTGCTTTTTGGCTTCAGTCAACTGGCGTCAGGAGGGAATGCCACCCTGTGGTAGCAGTTCTTCCCATCTTTCAAGAGAATCCAGAAATGTGTATTCTATATAAGACCTCCTGATTCATTCTTTTTTGAGACGGGGTCTTGCTGTTTCACAGGCTGGAATGCAGGGGTACACTGCAGCATTAAAGTCCCAGGATCAAGCATCCTCCTGCCTTAAGAGTCCCGAGTAGCTGGGACTGCAGGCTTGTGCCACCACACCTATAATCTGATTTTTAAATGCTGGCAACTAATTTTAAAAAATTTAAAACATTGGCCGGGCGCGGTGGCTCATGTCTGTAATCCCAGAACTTTGGGAGGCTGAAGTGGGTGGATCACGAGGTGGGCGGATCACGAGGTCAGGAGATCGAGACCATCCTGGCTAACACAGTGAAACCCCGTCTCTACTAAAAAAATACAAAAAAATTAGCAAGATGTAGTGGCGGGCGCCTGTAGTCCCAGCCACTCGGGAGGCTGAGGCAGAAGAATGGCATGAACCCAGGAGGCAGAACTTGCAGTGAGCCGAGCACTCCACTCCAGCCTGGGCGACAGAGCGAGACTTCGTCTCAAAAATTTTTTTTAAAAAATACTACTTGTTCCACATAAAGTCACTGGTGGTCACATAAGACCTGCTGGCCTGTGGTTTTCTGGCATAATGACAGGGGATGGGCAACATCTATGACGCACAGAGCTTTAGAGTTCAAAGGGTTTACTGGCAGTAACTCCTTCCTCTTTTGAGAGAGGTGTGCTTGTGTGCATGTGCTTGAGATACTCGCTGCATTAGTATCCCTCTGGGGAGAGACTGAGGCACAGATAAGCAGAATGGCTTTGCCTAAGGCACCAGCTCTAAGTATTGATATTCTTGTGATTGCAGTAAGTACAACATTTGCATTTCTGTGATATATTAGGCCCCTCTACAGTGGAGAGAAAGAAATTGCATTCCCTGTGACTCCTCAACCAATGTGCCTCTGGGTGGTTGCAGAATTGGGCAGAAGGAGCTACTAGGAAGCCTGGGATGCTTCAGGCCCAGAGCCCTGGGTTCAGATGGTTCTAGGCTCAGAGGGCCCACTGTCTGTGGCCTTGGGCCTGCTGCCCTCAGCCAACTTGGAGAGGGTGCCCAGAGAGTGCCAAGTAGTCTATTACGGCCCTCGTAGCAGACCTAGAAGCCACCTCTCAGACTCTACCTGGCTACTTGCCTCCTGTTTCCCTGGACTTTTTTTTCCACTCCTTTTGCTTTCATAAATGGAAAGAAAAACTAGCACAGGCTGGGCCTCCTGTGTCCAGTGGGCCATTAATTGTAAGAAGCCCTGGAGACACTACACACTCACCATGTTTTGCTCAGCCATAAAGCATTCGATGAAACGCTCAGGGTACTCTTTGTTGAATATCTCAGAGAAGGTAGAGTACTTGGTGTCACCATCCAGCACAATGACTCTGTCATTTGCATAGCCCAGCTTAGCCAGAGCCAAACCACATGCTTTCCGGGTAGCTATCTAGAAGAAAGAATCAGGGGGTAGAGTTTCTTCAAATGCATTTAGAAGGAACGACTACAGAAGGAAGGTGCCATATCGTAGAATGACAAATTATCATCTATCTTGAAGAAGGTAAATTTGTGACTCACCAAAAATTTCCTTTAATGTCATAAACATGGATTGCTAGCCAATCTTAAATCCATACTAAATAGCTGATGTGGCACTCAAGTTTTTCTCAAATTGTGTTCTTTTTAGTCAACATCCCCCCTCCCGACCCCCACTTCCTAAGCAGGTAAACACTCCACAGCTCAGGAGTGAGGTTTCCGACATCAATGGTTCTCATTATATTTTTCAAATTACTTGGTCAGGTGTGCTGGCTCACACCTGTAATCCCAGCATTTTGGGAGACTGAGGCAGGTGGACCACCTGAGGTCAGGAGTTCGAGACCAGCCTGGCTAACAAGGTGAAAGCATGTCTGTACTAAAATACAAAAATTAGCTGGGTATGATGGCGGGTGCCTATAACCCCAGCTACTTGAGAGGCTGAGGCTGGGGCAGAATCATCACTTGAACCCAGGAGGCAGAGGTTGCAGTGAGCCAAGCACTCCAGCCTGGGTGACTGAGCCAGACTCCATCTCAAAAAAAAAAAAAAAAATGTTGAATTTTATGAATTGCTTTTGTTTAGTGTGTATGATGATGATCACACCTCCCCCCGTCCTTTGACCTAATACTAGAACAGTGAATTCTATTCCTACGTCTCCTGGCATGAGTCATCTGCATTACTAATTTGAGCTCACTGATTCACTTAACTTTTTTAATGTACTAATGAAGTTGAGATGGGTTAATGTTCTATTTAGAATTCTTACATTGCTATTCACAAATAAAGTTGCTCTACAGTTTGCTTTAGGCTAACTTTGTCACATTTTCGCTTCATAAATAAATCGCGATGACATTTTCATCTTCCTCCGTATTTGGAAAAATGTGAAACAGTTTAGAAATTACTCTTTTCGGGAAGGTTAAAAATGAGTCACTCTTATATAACCTGGTGAGCCTGGAGCTTTGGGGGATGGCCCTTGGATAGCTTTCTCCATTTTTTTCTAGGGCTATTGATCCATTTAAGTTTTTATACCTCTTTTAGTCAATTTTGATATTTTATGTATTCCTAAAAATGCTCCCCCCGCTTTTCACATTTTCATACCAATTATACAACTATGGTGTTATACAGTTTTCTAAAAAAAAAATTTTTTTTTTGAGACAGAGTCTCGCTCTGTTGCCCAGGCTGGAGTGCAGTGGCCCAATCATAGCTCACTATCCCCTCAAACTCCTGGGCTCAGGTGATCCTCCTGCCTCAGTCTCCAGAGTAGCTGGAACCACATTATGGCACCATGCCTGGCTAATTTTTAAATTATATGTAGAGATGGGGGGTCTTACTACTTTGTCCAGGCTAGTCTTGAACTCCTGGGCTCAACTGGTCTTCCTGTCTTGGCCTCCTAATAGTGCTGGGATTACAGGTGTGAGCCACTGTGCCTGGCCCACCCTCTGTTGATACACCTTTTTCTTTCTTCTGGTTTTTATCTTCTGATTTCTCAAGTATTCAAAATTCATTTATTTTTAACCCTCATTACCAGGCTAAGAAAACACAAACAACATTCAAAATTTCTCCAAATAAAAAAGGGTCAGAAAGTGTGTCCTTCCTCCCTAGGCTTGCCATCTTACTTCCTCTAGGCCATAGAGAACTTGCCTATGTCAGGTCTGCTATACCAGAAGGCAGGATGTAAACATGCTAAAAACCAAAAGGACTTGATATTCAGAGTTTTGTGCATAATTTTATTCCTTTTTGAGGTTTCTGATGAATTGGCCTGCTCCTCTGTGTAATTCAGAGAGTAAGTTCAAAAGATCAGCCCGCCTGGGACCAGTATTCTTAGCGGAGATACAGAATTGTAGCAGTTCCGTGCACAAACCGAAGTTGGGAAGCAATAAAAAGGCACACCACACCAGGAGTTAATAAATAGCAGTGGACCAATCAGAAAATTCAGACACACGTGTGAAAGCCAAAAATAAAAATCAGACCTAATAATAGAGAAGGGGGGCTAGGAGTGGTGAAGGATCAAGTACCTATTGGGTGCAATGTCCACTACTCTGATGCTGGGTGCACTGAAAGCCCAGACCTTACCACTACACAAAATCTATCCATGTGACAGAACTGCACTTTGTGCCCCTAAATCTGTTTTTTTTAAATGGCAAACCTCTCTTTATTGCTTATAAACTGTTATACGTTACTCTAATAATTGATTCGTCCATGGAGACCAGAATAAATGAAGAATCCTGTGTATATACGAACAACATTAGAGAACAAAACAGTTGACATACATTATTTATTCAATTATCCACCTTTCTGCCTACCTTGTCACCAACTCTGTAATCAGGTGGAGAGGTCATCCTTACATCTGTGATGTTGACTTCAGGTGAGTCCTCAATGGGGAGCTGTGGGTCAAGATTCCTGCTGGTCTCTATCTGGCTCTCAATTAATTTGATAATGGCATCTGCTCTTTCTCTTGGCATTGGCTTTCCATGCCAACTTTCTGCATCCTCAATACCTGTAATGAAACAAATAAAAGACATCCATTCCATAAATATTTAATGAGTGCCTATGAGGTCACCTGAAAAACAGACCCTGATGAAAAAGACGTCACCCTAGGACTCACAGGAGGAACACCTGGCACGGAGGGCCTGGGATGCTGCTGCAGCCAGAGAGAACAGCTTGGACAAAGATCTTGAGGCTTTTTGTTTTGAGACAGGGGTCTCACGCTATGACTCCTCCCCAAGCTGGAGTGCAGCGGGTGGTCATAACTCACCACAGCTTCCAACTCCTTGGGCTCGAGAGATCCTCCCGCCTCCGCCTCCTAAGTAGCTGGGATTATAGGTGCAAGCCACTGCACCTAGCTATGCCCCTGAGGGCCACTGGTGAGTGGAAGGGAGAATGATGACAAGGCTGGAGTGACAGGTAGGGCAGATCATCGAGGGTGGGTCTTGTGGGTATGGTAAGTTTGAGTTTTATCTAAAGCAAGATTGGAAACTATTGAAGGGTTTGGAGTGGGGAAAGTGACTGATCAGATCCATTATAGAAAGATCACTGTGGTGGCAGTGTAGAGACTGGTGCAGAGGCAGGCCAGCTGGAACTTTGGGAGAGATGATGGGTGTGGCAACAGCCATGGTAGTAGAGACGGGGAGGAGTGAATGAGTCCAAGATATGTAATCTAGGGGACTGGGTGTATGTGTGGGCCTATGAGGGGGAGGCAGAGGCAAGGCCAATACCCAGGGTCCTGCCGGGAGCACACTGGCAAAATAAGTTACCGAACAGAGGGTACCAGAGTAAAACTATATTTTCGGTAGGAGTCACAGAACGGTTTTATTCTAAAATGTCTACAGTCTTAAAAAAAATCCAGGAACTGGCCGGGCGCGGTGGCTCAAGCCTGTAATCCCAGCACTTTGGGAGGCCGAGACGGGCGGATCACGAGGTCAGGAGATCAAGACCATCCTGGCTAACACGGTGAAACCCCGTCTCTACTAAAAATACAAAAAACTAGCCGGGCGAGGTGGCGGGCGCCTGTAGTCCCAGCTACTCGGGAGGCTGAGGCAGGAGAATGGCGTAAACCCGGGAGGCGGAGCTTGCAGTGAGCTGAGATCCGGCCACTGCAGTCCAGCCCGGGATACAGAGCAAGACTCCGTCTCAAAAAAAAAAAAAAAAAAAAAAAAAAAAAAAAAAAAAAAAAAAAAAAAAAATCCAGGAACTACACTCTTTGTAATGAGTTAAATTGAGATAAACAATTTCAGCTATCAGCCTTGAAATGTGATAGTTGGTGATTCCAAGCTCCCTTCTTCCCCAACTCCCAGGGTTCTTCCAGAAAAGTGTGGACCTAGGCACGTGTTTAAGTATGCACTCTTATTTCTGCACCTGCTCATACACACAGCACACTTTCTGATTCTACTAACCGTAGAGATGGTTCCCTGTCAGTCCTCCAGTGGGCTGTACTCCTAGCCACTCCCTCGTGCAGGCAGTACATCACTGTCCACCTGCTAGGGCTTTCGATGTCCCCTACGCTAAGCAGACACTAGCTAGTGAAAATGAGAGAGCAGGAGCCTCCAGCATATACTCCAGGCAGAATTGCTATTCACTAAATGAGTCATCTTCCTAGGCCCATTTAAGCCTCTCCCCACCTCTGCTGCTGAGCGGACAGATGCTTTGAACAACCAGGAGCACGAGGAAAGGGCTTGCTTACTTGGTGTGCCCCGGCCCTTGAAGGTCTTGGCCACCACAGCAGTGGGCTTGTGCTTCACCTGAGAGGCCTGCCAGAACACCTGGCACAGCGCCTCCACGTCCCGGCCATCCACCACGTAAGTGTTCCACCTGCCAACGGAGGAGCAGGCTGGGTTACAAGAGATGAAGGGGGCAGGACAGAATGGAAATCAAGCGCAAGAGAATACAGTTACCCGAAGGCTTCGCAGCGCCTCTGATAGATGTCTATGCAGTGCTCGGCGGGCAATGCACCACTGTGTCCCAGGCGGTTCACATCAAAGATCGCCACCAGATTGTCCAGACTGTAGTAGGAAGCAAAGGCCATTGCCTCCCAGACAGAGCCTTCTGAGGACTCGCCGTCACTCATGAGGCAGAACACCCGGTAGCTGGAGCAAGACAAGAGAGGTTTAGGACCCTGTGGGGGCTCATCTGGGCCAACCAAGCAAATGCGTTTCAGGAGGAGAAATGGAAGCAATTGGAGCAGCTGCTTCAGACCATCCACTTCCCACAATTTCCGTCATCAACTCTGCCCCAGCCCAGCAGCTAAGGAAGCCGACCTTGAAGAGCCTGGGGCTCACAAACAGGCTTTGCCTCTGGCTAGTTTTCTCTTTCTAACTGTAAAGCAACTTTTAGGTTCTTCTGCCACATTTCCTTATCAATAAGCAAACAGGGCCAGAGGGGAAGGGGAAGAAAGTAGCACCCTTAAGTTCCCCAAACATTTACACATTCATTTTCCTGGTAAGTTCCCTTTTAAAGCACTGCCATCTTCTAATTTTTTTTTTTTTTTTTTTTGAGACAGAGTGTCTGTCATCCAGGCTGGAGTGCAATGGCGTGATCTTGGCTCACTGCAACCTCCACCTCCCGGGTTCAAGTGACTCTCCTGCCTACAGGCCCACGCCACCATGCCCAGCTAGTTTTTGTATTTTTTAGTAGAGACGGGGGTTTTGCCATGTTGACCAGGCGGGTCTTGAACTCCTGACCTCAGGTGATCCGCCCACCTCGGCCTCCCAAAGTGCTGGGATTACAGGCGTGAGTCACCACCCCCAGCCACCTCTTTCTAGTTCTGTTCTTACAACTTATTTACAATAATCACAATCAAAACACCCCACCTGGAAACGTGTTCTGCTGTGAAGTAAATTCCTCCACAACCAACAATGCGAGTGTTCCCATCAAGAAAACACATCCGGCCAGGCACGGTGGCTCCCACCTGGAATCCCAGCACTTTGGGAGGCCAAGGCAGGCGGATCACCTGAGGTCTGGAATTTGAGACCAGCCTGGCCAACATGGCGAAACCCCATCTCTACTAAAAATACAAAAAGTAGCTGGGCATGGTGGTGCATGCCTGTAATCCCAGCTACCCAGGAGGCTAAGGCAGGAGAATCACTTGAAACCGAGAGGCAGAGGTTGCAGTGAGCTGAGATCGTGCCACTGCACTCCAGCCTGGCCACAGAGTGAGACTCAGTCTCAAAAACAAACCACACATCCCAGACCCCACTAAAGTGCTGGAAATCTTCAAAAAAGCTATAGAACGGAAAGGCAACAGCAGCTGAAACCTTTCAACAGACCTGTGGGATAGGAAGCGGGGCAGCTGCCCGAGGAGGGGAGAAGGCACAGGGAAGCCTTCCAGAGGGGTCACCACGGGATGTGATGGGGACTAGCCCTTTAGGGCTCTCCACTTCACGGAGATAGGTGGCTGTCCCCCAAGACTCTAGGAAGGGGGACGCAGGGCAGTTAAATGGCTTCTGGGTAAGAGCCTTACCTGGCCCGATCGAAGTACTTGCCAGTATATGCCATTCCACATGCGACTCCCAGTCCTTGTCCAAGCCATCCTGTTGCCACATCCACAAACGACAGTCTCTGTAAGAGAAGGGACCCAGGGAACCCTGATGCAGCTGCAGGACATGGTATCAGGTGGACTCACGCACTGAGTGCAGGCTACTCCTGTCAGCTGTGTAGCAGTGTTCCATCCAAACGGCCCCTCCCACCCCGCTGAGTGAATTCCTCTTCCCCACACCCATATGCACCCCAAGCTTCCAATCAACGTTACAAGTGGACAATGGGTCAAGCCCAGGGCTCAGCCTGGGCTGGAAACTCAGGTGACTAAGGTGACGAAGACATCCACTGTCCCTGCCTGGGGAGTCATAGCTAATCCATACAGTATGGCAAGGGTGGCTGGAGCTTTGGGAATAGAGACAGGGAGCCTAAGTGTAAAGCAGAAAATGTACAGTATGATTTTTGCCATTTTCCCATGGCCTTTTCCGGTCAGGTACAAATGAGATGTTCAATCCTATGGAGGATATGGATTCTTAAACAGAAACCAGACTATTCTGGTTCCCTGGTTTATAAAACTCAGGTCAACTGAGATCTTACAAGTGGTCATCGAGAAGTGCCCATGCTACAAATGAATCCCTTTCTACTAGCATTACCCCACCCCCAACATTCTGTTTGCAGGCACAGGGTCATCACTATCCCAAGCAGAAAATGTGGCCCTCTGTGGGCCACAAGGTCATGCCAAAGAGCTGCTGCACTGACTGGAGAGGCCCAACTTGCAAGCATACTGAATTTACCCAACAGCTTCTGCAGCCACCGTTTCCACCTGGTCTTAAACATCCCTTGCATCTGTCACAGCCATTCTCAATCTAGCCACCAGGGGGAGCCTGTTAAAACTGAAGTTGACTGATCACATCTCTGTTAACTTTTCAAGGTCTTCCCACCTCCCACCAAGTACAGCTCAACTTTTTGCACCTGTCTGCCCACCCCAGCCCCCATCACCTCCATTTCTCCCTCCCACTGCTCCGGCACCCTGGCCTCCTTGCTGCTCCTTGAACACAGTGGGCATACACCTGCCTCAGGGCCTTAGCACTCATGGCACCCACTAGTGGAGTGCTTGTGCCTGGATGTGGACACAGCTCACTCTCCTGCCTCTTCCAAATCCCTACACAAGCGTCAGCACTGAGGTCTTTCTGGACCATTCTTTTTCAACCAGTGCCTCCTACCTCCTCCACTTTTACTTGATCCCAGATGCTTGGCCCCACCTTACACTCCATCTATTGACTTAAAAGTTTGTTTCCTGCCTGTCACCCTCCTCTGCTCAAATGTCAGTGCCTTTCCAGCAGAGAAGAGCAGGGTCATCACTACTGTAGATGGATGGATGGTATTTATGATTCTCAGATCTCCTGCTTCTTGCCTCCTACCCTCTGCTACTCCCTGGGTACTCTTGACCTTCTCCGGCATTCTCTGCATGCTTTGTGCCCACCAGAGACTCCCTTTTGGTTCTGCATTACCAGCCCAGCACAACTGTCCCACTCAACTCAAGTCTCTTTTGACTATGTCTCCAGTCACGTCTCCCTTCCTATGGCACCCACCACACTCACGTAACAAGCTCTGGCTCCCAGTCGCCTTGCATGCCCTTGGAAGTCCTACAAAATCATGGACCGAGCCTGGGCTCAGCAGTACAGACCAATTCTGCTTCCCTCTAGCTGTGAAGTGTGAGGCCAGCGGGCCCACCTCAAAGATTTTATGGGTACAATGAAGACCAGAGCCCCTTAGGTGACAGGAGGTTAAGGATAAAGTGAGGATAGACTGAGAAAATGGTGAGGCATCAGTATGATGCCTGTTATGGCAGAAGTGCTCCCACATGGGTGTTGTCTTTCTTAAGAACCCTTATGCTGTGGGGGTAGACAATTCAGGGAGGTGAAAGGCTAGAATACAGATCTGCTCTGCTTGGAGGATAGCTGTTTGCCCCGTCCCCAGGCAAACCATAATGGACTATGCTTCACATGTTTTCTCTTTTGTTCCAATTTCATCTACCAGCTAAATCTGATGAACACACAAATTCTGGCAGCTGAACAGTGCCTGGTGTGCTGCTGCCCAATAGAAAGCCTCTTCATCCCCTAAGGCCAATGGCTCTGATAGCAGCTGTTACATGACAGTCTAGACTTTTTTTTTTTTTTTTTTTTTTTTGAGACAGCGTCTTGCGCTCTGTCTCCCAGGCTCAAGTGATCCTCCCACCTTAGCCTCCTGAGTAGCTGCAGGCACGCATCACCATGCCCAGCTAATTTTCGTATTTTTTGTAGAGATTGGGGTCTTGCTATGTTGCCTAGGCCGGTCTCAAGAGATCCTCCTGCCAGAGCCTCCCAAAGCACTGGTGTGAGCCACTGTACCCAGCCTTTCCTTATTTTAAACCAGAAATCTAAACACCCATATTGCATTTATACATCTAATTTCTTTTTTCAATTTTCATTGTAAAGGGGGCTGGAAGTGGTGGCTTGTTGCCTGTAATCCCAGCACTTTGGGAAGCTAAGGTGGGCGCTTGGGCCCAGGAGTTTAAGGCCAGCCTGGGCAACATAGTGAGACCCTGTCTCTACAAAAAATACAAAAATTAGCCGGTCGTGGTGGCGCATGCCTGTAATCCCATCTACTCAAGAGGCTGAAGTGGGAAGATTGCTTGAGGCCAGGTGGTCAGGAGTGCATTTTGCTGAGACCAAGCCACTGCACTCAAGCCTGGGCAAAAGCGAGACTCTATCTCCCCCCAAAAATAAAGAAAAAAAGATGTAAAAAAAGTTCAAGTTTACAGACATGTTTAAAGACTAGCACAATGAATTCCTTCCTGTATACTGCTTACCTCCAGTAACCAACTAAAAGCAATGGAAGGCATTTACTTCCTCTCTCTCCACACATGCGCGTACACATATAAATTCTATTTATTTTTTGCCAAACCGTTTGACATTATGGTTCAGACACCAAGACAAGGATCACAATTATGACCTTTAGGCACCTCAACTATGCCCATAGTTTTTGTCTTTACTTCCCACTGTGCTAATCTGACATTTCTATTTGGACACAGTACTCTACCCAGCCAGATTTTTTTTTTCTTTTGAGAAGGAGTCTTGCTCTATTGCCCAGGCTGGAGTGCAGTGGCACGATCTCAGCTCACTGTAACCTCTGCCTCCCAGGTTCAAACAATTCTTGTGCCTCAGCCTCCCAAAAAGCTTGAGATTAGAGGCATGTGCTACGATGCCCAGCTAATTTATTTATTTATCTATTTATTTATTTATTTTTAAGTAGAGACAGAGTTTTGCTATGTTGACCACGCTGGTCTCGAACTCCTGGCCTCCAGTGATCCGCTCACCTCAGTCTTCCAAAGTGCTGGGATTACAGGCGTGAGCCACTGCGCCCGGCCCCTAGCCAGGTTTTAATTTGCTTCGGGACACAGTGTACTTTGAGATGGCATCAAACCAGCCACACAGATTGACCTTGAGGTTTTTTCTTTCCTATCCCCCAACATCATGAGGTAGCTGGTATTGCGCCCAATCTAATGAGAAGTGCCCCATCAGTTTCAGGTCAGATGTGCAGAAACATAGAAGAGGAGGAAGCTGACTGACAGGGGTGGGATGTCCCTCCCAGTTACGCTCAATTTCCCCCAGGCTCAGTGAGTGGGATTCACTGAGGCTGTCTGCCTCTGCTCAGGCAGCCCAGAGGGTGGGAGCAGCATAACCCGCCAAGGAGGAAGCTTTCATGCTAAGTGGGGTGAGGTAGGGTATGACCAAAGGAAAGGAAGGACAGCCAGCTCTCCCAAGCCACCCTTCCTACCATGCCATCACAGGGCTCCAAGTGGCCCTCACTAGAACACTAAAGCTTTAAGACTCAAAGAAAGAACCAAAATGATAAACGAGGCCCATTTCAGGCCTTGTTCCCACATGGTGGCTGTTCAAACTGGGCTTAACTGGCAAGCACCACAGCAGCCCTAGGCTCCCCCCGGCATACCTTTGCGAGGACAAATCGGTCGTTGTCTGGATTCTCTGGATCTGACTGCTTGTACCTCATGATGTAGAAGAACAGCACAGACATGATCTCGGCAGAACTGCTACAGGATGTAGGGTGGCTGAAAGACAGACATGACACTGGTCATTTCTCACAGCAACTGACTTCCTAACACGTGACCTTGGCACATGGTCTCCTCATAGAAGCAGTCATTTATCCCAGCCCGGGAAGAATCCAACCAAGGGTAAGGAACGCAGGGCTCACGGGTTGGAAGGGTGCTTTAAAGCCCAGTAACCTCACCACCCCTCCCCCTGCGCACAGCGAGGCCAGCTCCTAACAGCAGAGCACTGTGGACTCAGGGCAAGTTTCCTTCATGCCTCTGACGTGAGTATTCTTTCACACGCTTAAATTCATTTGTGGCCTTTCCACATGCCGAGGAACTTTCAGGAGCATTGCTAACCAGAAATGCCATGAAGATCCCATTCTACCTTCTACAATGAATTTCTTTTAGGAAGTGAATGGTGACATATTGAGAAATTTGTCATGGTAGAGTAACTGAGGACCTTTCTGAGTGTTGGCAAAGTAATTGCTGCTCTTAGAAAGCGGCCTGCATGTGAATCCAGCCAGGTCCTAATTAATTAAACAGGGGGAGGGGACAAGACACAGCAGGGGAGAGAACCAACTCCCTGGAGCTCTGCCCAACTGTAAGTAAAAAAAGATGTTAGGCCCAGCTCATATTAATAATCTCTCATTTCAAATTTCACTAAGAAAGTCCCCATTAAGAAAATGGGGACTTAGACGCCGGGCGCGGTGGCTCAAGCCTGTAATCCCAGCACTTTGGGAGGCCGAGACGGGCGGATCACGAGGTCAGGAGATCGAGACCATCCTGGCTAACACGGTGAAACCCCGTCTCTACTAAAAAATACAAAAAACTAGCCGGGCGTGGTGGCGGCGCCTGTAGTCCCAGCTACTCGGGAGGCTGAGGCAGGAGAATGGCGTAAACCCGGGAGACGGAGCTTGCAGTGAGCTGAGATCCGGCCACTGCACTCCAGCCTGGGTGACAGAGCCAGACTCCGTCTCAAAAAAAAAAAAAAAAAAAAAAAAGAAAATGGGGACTTAGGCTGGGCACGGTGGCTCACGCCTGTAATCCCAGCACCTTGGGAGGTCGAGGCGGGCGGATCACCTGAGGTCGGGAGTTCGAGACCAGCCTGACCAACGTGGAGAAACCCCCATCTCTACTAAAAAAAAAAAAAAAAAAAAAAAGTGTGGTGGCACATGCCTGTAATACCAGCTACTTGGGAGGCTGAGGCAGGAGAATCACTTGAACCCGGGAGGCAGAGGTTGCGGTGAACCGAGATCACGCCATTGCACTCCAGCCTGGGCAACAACAGCAAAACTCCATCTCGGGGAAAAAAAAAAAAAAAAAGAAAAAGAAAATGAGACTAAAACCTCTTGCTTTGCAAACATCCTCTAAGTGGATGATTTAGATTTAAAAGCCACACAGATCCCTCGAGAAAATTCAGCCATCTGTTACTAATTTTGAAGGTGAAGGGAACAAAATGAACATGTACAAAAAATTCAGACAATATATGGTTCTTAACTGCATCCACACTGTCCTTTTACTATCTAGCTCAGGCTCTGGAGCAAGATTTATTTTATTTACTTATTTTTTGAGACACAGTCTCACTCTGCTGCCCAGGCTGGAGTACAGTGGTGCTATCTCGGCTCACTGCAACCTCCGCCTTCTGTGTTCAAGTGATTCTCCTGCCTCAGCCTCCCAAGTATCTGGAATTACAGACGTGCACCACCACGCCCGGCTGATTTTTGCATTTTTAGTAGAAACAGGGTTTCACCATGTTGGCTAGGCTGGTCTCAAACTCCTGACCTCAGGTGATCCACCCCACCTTAGCCTCCCAAAGTGCTGGGATTACAGGCATGAGCCACCGCACCCGGCCAACAAGATTTAAAAAGACATAGTGTACTAAGTATTTTCTCTTAACCGCAATGGGATGAGGTTAGAAATCAATAATAGATGGAAAACCGGAAAATTCACAAATTTGTGAAAATTAAGCAACACACTCTTACACAACCAAAGAGCAATGGCGAAATAAATAAAGGGCATCCACATTGGAGAAGAGGAAGTCAAACTAGTGCTGTAACACTGATGATACAATCAGACAGCTAGAAAACCCTAGGCCAGGCGCAGTTGGCTCACGTCTGTAATTCCAGCACTGTGGGAGGCCGAGATGGGCGGATCACCTGAGGTTAGGAGTTCAAGACCAGCCTGGCCATGGTCTGGTGAAACCCCGTCTCTATTAAAAATACAAAAATTAGCTGGGTGCGGTGGCGCACACCTGTAGTCGCAGCTACTCGGGTAAGGCAGGAGAATTGCTTGAACCTGGGAGGTGGAGGTTGCAGCGAGCTGAGATCATGCCACTGCACTTCAGTCTGGGTGACAGAAGCTCCATCAAAAACAAACAAAATCCTAAAGACTCATCCAAAAGACTCTTAAATCTGATAAACAAATTCAGTAGTCTCAGGTCACAAAATAAATGTACACAAATCAGTAGCACTAGACCAACAACAATCAAGCTTGAGAATCAAATCAAGAACTCAATCCCTTTCACAACAGCTGTAAACAACAACAACAAAACCCACCCTAGGAATATACTTAACCAAGGAGGTGAAAGGTAACTACAAGAAAAACTACAAAACACAGCTGAAAGACATCACAGATGACACAAACAGAAACATATCTCACGCTCATGGATAGGAAGAACCAGTATTGTGAAAATGGCAATACTGCCCAAAGCTATCTACAGAGTCAATGCAGTTCCCATCAAAATACACCATTGGGCTGGACGCAGTGGCTCACGCCTGTAATCCCAGCACTTTGGGAAGCTGAGGCGGGCGGATCACAAGGTCAAGAGATCGAGACCAGCCTGGCCAACATGGTGAAACCCCATCTCTACTAAAATTACAAAAATAAGCTGGGAGTGGTGGCATGTGCCTGTAGTTGCAGCTATTCGGGAGGCTAAGGCAGGAGAATCCCCTGAACCTGGGCAGCAGAGGTTGCAATGAGCCAAGATTTTGCCACTGCACTCCAGGCTGGGCGACAGAGCAAGACTCCATCTCAAGACGAAAACAAAACAAAACAAAACAAAAAGCAAACAAACAAACAAAAAAAGACAAAAAACCGAAAAACAGTAGATCTACCATCTATCTACCATCCAATCCAGAAATTCCACTACTGGCTATCTACCCAAAGGAAAAAAAGTCATTATATGAAAAAGGTACATGCACACATGTTTATAGGCAGCACAATTCACAACTGCAAAGATAAGGAACCAACCTAAGTGCCCATCAACCAATGAGTGGATAAAGAATGTGGTGTATATACAACATGGATACTACTCAGACATGGAAAACAATGTATTCTGCAGCAACTTGGGTGGGGCTGGAAGCCATTATTTTAAGTGAAGTAACTCAGGAATAGAAAACCAAATACTGTATGTTTCACTTGTAAGTGAAGCTAAGCTTTGGAGTGATATAATGGACTTTGGGGAGAAGAGTAAAGGGGGAGGGTAGGAAGGAAGTGAGGAATAAAAGACTACATATTGGGAACAGTGTACACTGCTTGGGTGATGGATACATTAAAATCTCAGAATTCACCAATATAGAAGTTATTCACATAATCAAAAACCACGTATACCCCTAAAAGCATTAAAATTAAAAAAAGAAAGAGAGGCTTGGTGCAGTGGCTCATGCCTATAATCCCAGCACTTTGGGAGGCTGAGGTGGATGGATCACCTGAGGTCGGGAGTTCGAGACCAGCCTGACCAACATGGAGAAACCCCGTCTCTACTAAAAATACAAAATTAGCTGGGCGTGGAGGTGCATGCGTGTAATCCCAGCTACTCAGGAGGCTGAGGCAGGAGAATTGCTTGAACCTGGGAGGCAGAGGTTGCAGTGAGCCTAGATCGCGCCATTACACTCCAGCCTGGGCAACAAAAGCAAAACTCCGTTTCAAAAAAAAAAAAAGAAAAATCCTTCAGGGACAAATGAAAACAGAAGCACAAAATACCAAAACCTATGGGATGCAGTAAAAGCAGTGCCAAGTGGGACATTTATAGCTGTAAACACATTTTTTAAAACCCCTCATATCTGGCCAGGTATGGTAGCTCACACCTGTAATCCCAACACTTTGGGAGCCGAAGCAGGCAGATCACTTGAGGCCAGGGTTCGAGACCAGCCTGGCCAACATGGAGAAACTCTATCTCTAGCCTGGGCGACACAGCAAGACTCTGTCTCAAAAAGTAATAATAAATAACCCTTCAAATCAACAACCTAACTTTACAACTTAAGGACTAAACTCAAAGCTAGCAAGAGAAAGAAATTAAAAAGATCAAAGCACAAATAAAACAGACTAAGAAAATAGAAAAAAATCAATGAAACCAATTTTTTTTTTTCTTTTTGAGACAGGGTCTCACTTTGTCACCCTGGCTGGAGCGTAGGGCACAAATATGGCTCACTGCAGCCTCAAGCAATCTTTCCACCTCAGCCTTCCAAGTAGCTGGGACTACAGGTGCTCGCCATGTCTAGCTAATTGTATTTTTGGCAGAGAGGGGGTTTCCCCATGTTGGCCAGGCTTGTCCTGAACTCTTGAGCTCAAGCGATCCAGCTGCCTTGGCCTCCTAAAGTGCTGAGATTACAGGCATGAGCCACCTCTCCCAGCCAAAGCTGGTTCTTTATAAAAGGTCAACAAAACTAGCTATTAATAGATGGGCAGGGCACCGTGGTGTGCACCTGTAGTTCCAGCTACTCACGAGGCTGAGAGGCAGGAGAAGTCGCTTGAAGCCCAGGAGAGTTCGAGGCTGCAGTGAACTATGATTGCACCACTGCACTCCAGCCTGGGTGAAAGAGCAAGACCCTGCCTCAAAAAAAAAAAAAAAAAAAAAAAAAAAAAAAAAAAAAAAGGTTCATCACGTTAAAGTGGGGTCACTAATACCGCTTCTACGGAAATAAAAACAGTGACAGTGTACTATGAATAATTGCATGCCAACAAACGGGTTAACCTACAATAGATAAATTCCTAGAAACAGAAAGCCTCACAAGACTTAATCAGCACAAGAAAATCTGAATAGACCTACAACTAGCTAGTAAGGAGATTACAGCAGTAATAAAAAAAACTCCCAATAAATAAAAGCCTCATAGGCAATTATTACCAAACATTTAAAGAAAAATTAACAACAATCTTCTTCAAACTCCTCAAAAAAAATTTTTTTTTTCTCTACAATGTCTCGCTTCCTCTGTTGCCCAGGCTGTTGTATAGTGGCGCAATCTCAGTTCACTGCAAACTCTGTCCCCCGCGTAGCTGGGACTACAGGCACGTGCCACCACGCCCAGCTAATTTTTGTAACATTCTGCAGAGGCTTGCCATCTTGCCCAGGCTGATTCAATGCAATTCCCATCAAAATACCATGGCTCACACAATCCTCCTGCCTTGGCCTCCCAAAGTGCTGGGATTACAGGTGTGTAATCTCATCCCATGAAGCCAGCATTACACTTTGATACCCAAAGCAAACACTACAATAAAACCATAGACCAGGCCGGGCGCAGTGGCTCACGCCTGTAATCCCAGCACTTTGGAAGGCCGAGGTGGGTGGATCACGAGGTCAGGAGATCGAGACCATCCTGGCTAACACGGTGAAACCCCGTCTGTACTAAAAAATAGAAAAAATTAGCCGGGCGTGGTGGCGGGTGCCTGTAGTCCCAGCTACTCGGGAGGCTGAGGCAAAAGAACGGTGTCAACCCGGGAGGTGGAGCTTGCAGTGAGCAGAGACTGCACTACTGGACTCTAGCCTGGGGGACAGAGTGATACTCCATCTCAAAACAAACAAAAAACCAAAACAGAAAGAATCATGGACCAATATCCCTTATACTGAAGCAAAAACCATCAACTGCATACTAGCAAATCCAACAGCTCATTTTTGTTCCAATTCGTACTCAATTGCCAGTTTCTTTTACCTTTTTTTTTTTTTTTTTTGAGGCAGGGTCTCACTGTTTCCCAAGCTGAATTCGAACTCCTGGGCTCAAGCGATCCTCCTGCCTCAGGCCCCACGTACTGAGACTGCAGGCCTGAGCCACCGCGCTCAGCTAGGTTTAACTTTTTTTTCCTTGAGACAGAGTCTCGCTCTCGCCCAGGCTGGAGTGCGGTTGCGCAATCTCAGTTCACTGCAACCTGACCCTCTCCGCCTCCCGCGTAGCTGGGACTACAGGCACGTGCCACCACGCCCAGCTAATTTTTGTAACATTTTGTACAGAGGTTCGCCATCTTGCCCAGGCTGATTTCGAACTAGTTTCTAGCCTCACACGATCCGCCTGCCTCGGCCTCCCAAAGTGCTTGGGATTACAGATGGGAGCCACTACACCCGGCCACTCCAAAACATTTAAGATGGAACACTTTGAAACATCCTATGAAGCCAGCATTACACTTTGATACCAAAACCAAATACTACAACCAGAGACAAATCTCTCTCAAACTGATGCAAAAACCATCAACCGCATATACCAGCAAACCCAACAAAAAGCAACCCTCCCACCTCAGCCTCCCGAATAGCTGGGAGCGCAGGCGCGTGCCCCCATGCCCAACTCATTTTTTATTTTTATTTTTTGGTAAGAGACGGCGTTTCACCACGTTGCCCAAGTTAGAATTTTAATTGCTTTTTCTCCTCACATTCTGGGTTAGGGTCGCTTATTCACCCTCAGGGATCCCCTGCAACTGCTTACCCGGGAAGCCGTGCTCCCCGCTAAAATGAAAACCACAACTAGCCCGATTTGATCCCAACAACATCCCTCTGCCACCTCGGTCCGGTCTGGATCCTTGTCTCCCAACTGGGGATCTTGGGGACCTCCAGAACTTCGGCCGGGGGTAAATGAGGGGCGGGCTCCAGAGCCTGTGGCCGACCGACTAACCGACCGACCCTTGGGCTGGCGGGAAGAGTGCCTCGCCGCCATCTAGGGTGCTCGGCCCGCCCCAACAGCCCAAGACAGGGCATCTACCACAGAGCCCATTGCGCCTCTGAGGGCTCTCCCCTCACCACACGGCCTCATGGCCACCGGGCCCATGGCCCCTGCACGACCCAGACTTCAACGAGGAGAACTTACCCGGAGCTCGTGGAGCATGTAGCCCTGATGGAATGGATTCGCAAGCGGCTGGCCATATCTCTCAGCACCTGCAAGGTGCCCCCGTCGGGTCTGGCCTCCTCCGGCAACTCTGCGCTCGCCTCAGCATCCGCCATTAATCCAATCCCTTAGGTGTCCGAAGACCCACTCTAAACCCTCCGGCGTCTGAAGAGCGAATGGTGGCGGCGTGCTGCCCAGCGCGTTTATGTGATATCGGCGTGGCTCCCTCCGCGTGCTGCGTGCCGCTCCCTCCGCGTGCCGATCCCTCCGCGTGCCGCTTCTTCCGCAAGCAATTCAAGGGATCTGGAATGTTTGTGACTGGCATGTGCAAAAGTTATTGAAAATAGTCCCATCTCATCTTCTCTCATGCTAGCAATGTCAAAAGGGCTCCCTCCGCGCGGGTGCAGGGTCTTCTTTCTGTGTGCAAAAAGTTCCGGCACCAGCTGTGTGGTGCGGAAGGTGTCACGGGGTGATGCTGCACGTGGCACGTGCAGCCGCAACCGTAAAGCAAGGGGGGAGGTGCTGTGGCGCATTTTTTTTTTGCTTTAAATGGTAACCCCTCCCCCACAACAGCCCAGGCTGTGGCGGGAGCAGGCGGGGGGAGGGAATGCTCAGGGTTCCGAGACCAGCGGTGCCTGCGCCAGCCTCCTCTTTCTAGAACATTCTATGAGGCAAGCCCCATGTGATTGTTGAGGTGAGGTTAGCCCATTGTTAGACTGTGACGTGACCGTGACTTGAGTGAACCCTGGTAACTAGGAAATGTGCTCGCCCTCTGTCTGAAATGCCCCATGTCCGGTGGTGCCTGCGCTAGCCCCCATGTCGGTCTCAGAGAACCTTCTCCCCACCTCTGAGGTAACCTACCGACCCAGAACTAGCATGGCTCCCAACGGCCCCAGCTCTACAGCCCTGTGCCCAAGTCCAGACATTCGGGATGCCAAGTACTGTCTGTTGGTTCAAAAATGCCGAATTTCTATGTGAGCTCAAGTCAGGCCGCCTGGTCACGCCACAGGCTGAATGCCCCTTGGGTTCCCATGGTTAAAGGGAACGTGCGTTTACATTTTTTTTTTTTTTTTTTTGAGACAAAGTCTTGCCCTGTCGCCCAGTCTGGAGTGCAGCGGCTCGATCTTAGCTCATTGCAACCTCCGCCTCCTGGGTTCAAGCGATTCTCCTGCCTCAGCCTCCTGAACAGCTGGGATTATAGGCGTGCGCCACCACGCCTGACTAATTTTTTGTATTTTTAGTAGAGACGGGGGTTTCACCGTGTTGGCAAGGTTGGTCTTGAATTCCTGACCTCAGGTGATCTGCCAAACTCGACCTCCCAAAGTGTTGGGATTACAGGTGTGAGCCAGGGCACCAGGCTGTAGTGGGCACCTGTAGTCCCAGCTACTGGGAGTCTGAGGTGGGAGAATCGGTTGAACCCAGAAGGCGGAGGTTGCAGTGAGCCAAGATGGCGCCACTGCACTCCAGCCTGGGCGACAGAGCAACACTCCGTCTGAAAAAAAAAAAAAAAAGTGGCTGGGCACAGTGGCACACACCTGTAATCCCAGCACTTTGGGAGGCCAAGGTGGGTAGATCGCCTGAGGTCAGGAGTTTGCGACCAACCTGACTAACATGGAGAAACCACATTTCTACTAAATACAAAAAAATTAGCTGGGCATAGTGGCGCATACTTGTACTCCGAGCTACTTGGGAGGCTGAGACAGGAGAATCACTTGTACCTGGGAGGTGGAACTTGCGTTGAGCCAAGATGGAGCCATTGCACTCCAGCCTGGGCAACAAGAGCAAAACTGTGTCTCAAGAAAAAAATTTAACACGCCACCTAATTGCGATAAAAAAAAACCAACCCTGAACCTGTTTAGATTCCCACTTGCAGAGTATGTGACATCGCCTTCTGCTACATTCTCACCAGCCCTAGACATTGTTAGGCTTTTTAATTTTTGGTGTTCTGGTGGATGAGAAAATAGTATTTAATCGTTGCTTTTCGTTTACTATTCCCCGATCACCTTGCAATTACACGTTTTTTCGTAGGTTTTACTGCCTTTCATTTTTCGTCTTGTCTGAGATGTCCGTGGCTACCGTTTAATGTCTTTATTTTGGGTTATTTGCTCTTAGTTTACTGAATTGCAGTTCTTTATATATGTGATGATTAGCCCTTTATCTATTAGATATATTTCAAGCTTTGTTTTTCTTATTTGTTTGCTTTTATTTATTTATTTATTATTTATTTATTTATTTTTAACTTTTGGAGACAGAGTCTCGCTCTGTCACTTAGGCTGGAGTGCAGTGGTGTGATCTCTGTTCACTGCAAGCTCCGCCTCCGGGTTCATGCCATTCTTCTGCCTCAGCCTCTTGAGTAGCTGGGACTACAGGTGCCTGCCACCACGCCCGGTTAATTTTTTGTATTTTTAGTAGAGACGGGATTTCACCGTGTTAGCCAGGATGGTCTTGATCTCCTGACCTCGTGATCCGCCCCCCTCAGCCCCCCAAAGTGCTGGGATTACAGGCGTGAGCCACGGGGTCCAGCCTATTTATTTATTTTTTGAGATGGGATCTCAGTCTGCCACCCCGGCTGGAGGGCAGTGGTGCGATCACGGCAGCCTCGACATCCCCGGGATCAAGTGATCCTGCCGTCTCAGCCTCCTGGGTAGCTGGGACTACAGGTGTGCACCACCACTCCAGGATAATTTTTGCATTAATTATTTTTTAATAGAGACAGGGGTTTTGCCATGTTGCCCAGGCTGGTCTCGACCTCCTGGGCTCAAGAGATCCACCCACCTTGGCTTCTAAAGTGCTGGGATTACAGGCATGAGTCAGCATACCCAGCCCTTGTTTTTTTTGTTTGTTTGTTTTGTTTTGTTTCCCCTTTCTTTCATTTTTTAAAAAATTATTATTAATCAAGTCCCATTTTTTTCTCCCCTTGGTTATTTGGATGTTATGTACATATGTAGCTTCTTTTCTAGTTATTACTTTTTTTTGGAGACAATCTCACTCTGTCAGCCAGGCTGGAGGGCAGTGATGCAATCTCGGCTCACTGCAACCTCCGTCTCCCGGGCTCAAGCAATTCTCCTGCCTCAGCCTTCCCAGTAGCTGGAATTACAGGTGTGTGCCTCCAAGCCCAGCTAATTTTTGTATTTTTAGTAGGGACAGTGTTTCACAATGTTGACCATACTGGTCTCAAACTCCTGACCTCAAGTGATCCATCCGCCTTGGCTGCCTAAAGTGCTGGGATTACAGGTGTGAGCCACCACACACCGCTCCTTTTTTTTTTTTTTTTTAAGACAAATTCTCACTCACTCTGTTGCCCAGGTTGAAGGGCAGTAGCACAGTCACAGGTCACTCTAGCCTCTACTTGCTGGGCACAAGTGATCCTCCTGCCTCAGCATTCTGGGTAGCTGGGACCACAGGTGCACACCACTGTCCTGGCAAGACTTGCTTTTTAAAGAGTTAATGAATTCTTAGATTTGTCAATGGTGTACTGAACTCTTTCATGTCTAAAAATGTCTTTAGTCTAACCCCACAGTAGACAGTTGGGGTGTAGAATTTTAGGCTGGGAAATCATTTTTCCCTCAGAATTTCGAAGGCAGCACTTCATTGTCTTTTTTTTTTTTTTTTTTTTTTTAAGATGGAGTCTTGCTCTGTCGCCCAGGCTAGAGTGCAGGGGCGTGATCTCAGCTCACTGCAACCTCTGCCTCTTGGGTTCAAGTGATTCTCTTGCCTCAGCCTCCCGAGTAGCTGGGATTACAGGCGCCCACCACCATGCCCGGCTAAGTTTTGTATCTTTAGCAGAGACAGAGTTTCCTCATGTTGGTCAGGCTGGTCTCAACTCTTGACTTCAAGTGATCTGCCTGCCTGGGCTTCCCAGAGTGCTGGGATTACAGGCGTGAGCCACCGTGCCCAGCCAGTACTTCATTGTCTTCTAGTTCCCCATGCTGTTGCTGAAGTCTGAAGCCATTCTGACTTCTGATTCTTTGAATGTGACCTATTTTTTTCTCTCTGGCAGTTATTCTCTCAGCGTGTCGAAGGTATCAGTCAACTATCTTCTGGATTGCATTGATGCTATTGAGAAGGCAGCCTGCAGTCTAAAAGTCATGGTTTTAAAGGTAATCAGCTTTTTTCCTCTGGCTGCTTTTAACATCTTGTGTCGGCCGGGTGCAGTGGCTCATGCTTGTAATCCCAGCACTTTGGGAGGCCGAGGCGGGTGGATCATTTGAGGTCAGGAGTTCCAGACCAGCCTGGCCAACATGGTGAAACACTCTCTCTACTAAAAATACAAAAGTTATCTGGGCATAGTGGCGGGCGCCTGTAATCCCAGCTACTTGGGAGGCTGAGGCAGGAGAATCGCTTAAACCCAGGAGGCAGAGGTTGCAGTGAGCCGAGATCACACCACTATACTCTGGCCTGGGCAACAAGAGCGAAACTCTGTTTCAAAAAAAAAAAAAAAAAAAAATCTTGTGCCTAGGTGTGGACCTATTTTTGTCTTCCCTGCTTAGGATTTATTGGGCTTCTTGAATTTGTGAATTTGTGTCTTTCTTCAGTTCTGGAAAGTTCTTAGGGAGTTATCTCTTAAAATATTGCTGCTGCGGCTGGTCATGGAGGCTCATGCCTGTAATCCCAGCACTTTGGGAGGCCGAAGTGGGTGGATCACCTGAGGTTGAGAGTTCGAGAACAGCCTTGCCAACATGGTGAAACCCCATCTCTACTAAAAATACAAAAGAATTAGCTAGGCGTGGTGGCACGCACCTGTAGTTCCAGCTACTCGTGAGGCTGAGGCACGAGAATTGCTTGAACCCGGGCAGCAGAGGTTGGCAGTGAGCCGAGGTCGTGCCATGACACTCCAGCCTAGGCAACAGAGTGTGACTCCTTTTCAATAAAAAAAAATTATATATATATTGCTGCTGCTGCATTCTCTCTGTCTTCTCTCTCTGGTATGACAATTGCATTTTTGTTAGACCTACTCACGCTACCTTCCATGTCTTCTATTTTTCAAGTTTTCTATTTCTTTGTGCCTCTGTGCTGTATTCTGCATACCCCTTCCTTCCTTCCTCCCTCCCTCCCTCCCTCCCTCCCTCCCTCCCTCCCTTCCTTCCTTCCTTCCTTCCTTCCTTCCTTCCTTCCTTCCTTCCTTCCTTCCTTCCGATGGAGTTTTGCTCTTGTTGCCCAGGTTGGAGTGCAATGGTGCGATCTCAGCTCACTGCAACCTCTGCCTTCTGGGTTCAAGCGATTCTCCTGCCTCAGCCTCCGGAGTAGCTGGCATTACAGGCATGTGCCACCACACCTAGCTAAGTTTGTATTTTTGATGGAGATGGGGTTTCTCCATGTTGGCCAGGCTGGTCTTGACCTCCCGACCTCAGGTGATCCGCCTGCCTCGGCCTCCCAGAGTGCTGGAATGATAGGTGTGAGCCACCATGCCAGGCTTTTTTTTTTGTATGGATGGGGTTTCACCCTGTTGGCCAGACTGGTCCTGGACTCCTGACCTGAAGTGATCTGCCCACCTCGGCCTCCCAAAGTGCTGGGATTACAGGCATGAGCCACCACACCTGGCCTATATTGAACATTTAAATAGTTTTAAAACTGTGAAATCTGGCATATGTATATAAAGGTGCAGAAAACATTGATGTATGTTTTAAGAAATAACGATAAGGTGAACACACATTTAACCACTACTCAGGCCAGGCACCGCAGCCTCCACTGTCACCCCAATCATAATCACCTTCTCCCGCCCTAGTGGGAACCACCATCCTGGGGTTTCTGTTGCCAGCATCCATGCTGCCCTTTATGCTTTCCTGCCTGCGTAGTCATCCCTACACAATATCGTTTAGTTTTGCCTGCTCTTGGAATTTGTGTAAGTGGAACCGTTTGTAGTATGGATTTTCTGTTTGGTTTCTTTTGTTGAGCATTATGCTTGTGAAATGTATTCATGTTTTTCAAGGCTGTAGCTCATTCTCCTTGCCGTACAGTAGTATATTGTTGCATATATTACAGTTTACTTACACTTTCTGGGCAGGTGGTTTGTTGCTAGTTGTTGGATATTGGGAACATCAGTGTATTTGTCTCCTGGGAATATTGCCTACGAATGCAGTTGCTGGATCATTTGGTATGCATGTCTTCAACTTTGTGATACTGTCAAGTGCTTTTCCAAGGTGGTGGTAGTACAAATTTGCTTCCCACCAGTAATGATTGAGAGTTCCTGTTGCTCTATATCCTTGCCAACACTCATCATTGTTAGTCTGTCTGAGTTTGACCAATCTACTGGGTGCATAGTGGTACCACTTTGAGTTTTAAAAATTGAGGTAGGCCAGGCGTGGTGGCTCAAGCCTGTAATCCCAGCACTTTGGGAGGCCGAGACGGGAGGATCACTTGAGGTCAGGAGTTGGAAACTAGCCTGGTCAACATGGTGAAACCCTGTCTCTACTAATAATACAAAAATTAGCTGGGTGTGGTGGTGCACACCTGTAATCCCAGCTACTCGGGAGGCTGAGGCATGAGAATTGCTTAAACCCGGGAGGTGAAGGTTGTAGTGAGCTGAGATTGCACCACTGCACTCCAGCCTGGGTGACAGAGTGAGACTCCATCTCAAAAAAGAAAAGAAAAAAAAAAGGCCGGGCACGGTGGCTCAAGCCTGTAATCCCAGCACTTTGGGAGGCCGAGACGGGCGGATCATGAGGTCAGGAGATTGAGACCATCCTGGCTAACACGGTGAAACCCCGTCTCTACTAAAAAATACAAAAACCTAGCCGGGCGAGGTGGCGGGCGCCTGTAGTCCCAGCTACTCGGGAGGCTGAGGCAGGAGAACGGCGTAAACCCGGGAGGCAGAGCTTGCAGTGAGCTGAGATCCGGCCACTGCACTCCAGCCTGGGGGACAGAGCGAGACTCCGTCTCAAAAAAAAAAAAAAAAAAAAAAAAAAGAAGTAGAAACAGAACAGAGGCTGCACCTGAGCTGCCCCCCACCTCCGTCTCCTAGCTCCTTGCTCCCCAGTCTGCCCTGGTGGGCTGGGTTCCAGCTATGCTTCTCTTGCCATCTTTGTTTTAGAGGTAAGAAAACTGAGCCTCAGAGCAGTTTATTAACTTGCTCAAGGTCTCAGAGTGGTAGAGCCAGGATTTGAACTGGGCTCTTTGTCAAAGGCAACGTTAACCCCCTCACCATGTGAGAGACTCATTCTTTTGTGTTACAATAAAATTTTCTACCCTAGACTGTCAGCTGTATGAGATCAAGGAATGTATCTGGCTTCTGTACCACATGGTAGGCACTCAAAATATGTGTTGAATGAATGATTGGATGAATGAATGAACCTGTTAGGAGGCAAATCTCTCTGCCTAACCCTTCCTGTCTCCCTGGGAGTAGCAATACAGCAAGCTGTAAGGGTTAACGGAAATGTTTATTCCATAGTTTACAAGAACAGCTCTTTATAAGTGAGACCCACAATTGGTAATTTTTGGAAGAGAAAATAGGAGTGCAGTGCAAAAACAGGCAGATGTAGAAGGGAGTCTGGCCACCTGTCGGTCGTAGTGAGGCACAAAACGTAGAGCAAGGAGTCAGACGCTGAAAAGGAGGGGAGAGGAGCCCTGAAGATGAGCATCACCTCCCCAGTCTGCGTCGGGCCCATCTTGAACGCACAAATCTTGCGTGTGTAAGTATCCATGCATATGTGGAGGTATTTTATGGAGCCATAACGTGTCCAATTCTCTCACACTTTGCGGCTCACAGAGCACCGTATTGTGATTTCTTGTTTCCCAATGTAGGCGGAACACACCAGGAGCCCCAGCGCAACCCTCCCCTCCAATGTGCCTTCATGCAGGTCCTTGTCATCCAGCGAAGACGGCCCCAGTGGCCCTTCCAGCCTCTCAGATGGGGGCCTAGCCCACAACTTACAGGATAGTGTCGGGCACCGCATCCTCTACCTCTCAGAGCAGCTGAGAGTGGAGAAGGCCAGTCGGGATGGCAACACCGTGAGCTACCTCAAGCTGGTGTCCAAAGCAGACCGGCACCAGGTGCCGCACATCCGGCAGGCCTTTGAGAAGGTGAACCAGCGCGCCTCTGTCACCATCGCCCAGATCGAGCACAGGCTCCGCCAGTGTCACCAGCAGCTCCAGGAGCTGGAGGAAGGCTGCAGGCCCAAGGGCTTACTGCTGATGGCAGAAAGCGACCCAGCCAACTGCGAGCCACCCAGCGAGAAGGCCCTGCTTTCAGAGCCCCCCATGCCGAGTGGGGAAGACAGGCCCGTCAACCTGCCCGATGCCAGCACACCCTTCACCGAGGAGAGTCGCTTCCAGAGCTCACAGCAGGGGACGCGCTTAGAGACAGAGGATGTGGCCCGGCAACAAAACCTGATATTGCAGAAGGTAAAGGAAGAGCTGGAAGAAGCCAAGAGGTTCCACATCAGCCTCCAGGCGTCCTATCACAGCCTAAAAGAGAGGTCTCTGACTGACCTGCAGCTGTTGCTGGAGTCCCTTCAGGAGGAGAAGTGTAGGTGAGGCCTTGGCTTTGGGGACTGGAAGCAGAGGAGGAAGCGCTCCCGGGAGCCACGTCTGGGAGGGTGAAAGGGAGCCAGGACATGAGCCTGGAGAGCCAGGGTGAGGGGCTAGTTGGAAGAGCAGGTCCATGCTTCTCTTAGCGACCGGGCCCTGCCGTGGGGCGACCAGCCCTCTCCCTGCAGTCCCACACCTGCCTTGACCCTTGCTGGCGAAAATGCTCCAGCTCGGCAGCCCCTGCCAGGTGGTTGCAGCGGCACAGCGGCTGGCCCTGACTCTGTGGTGGCAGGAGACAACATGGGGGTGGCAAGAGTCCGGTAGACACCTGGCACTAGTTAGGGAGGTGGCGTCCTCTGGTCCCAGTCTGCCGGGAAGGTGGGAGTCAGGACCGGAGTCGCCTCGCCAGCTCTGGTCTCTTCACCCGTGCTCCTAGCTGAGCTGGGCACAGGTCGGGTCTCAGATACTTATTTCAAAAATGACTGCCTTCTGGTGAGTGCTTTCTCTGCGCCGTGCAGTAGCTCGATTTTCTTTTTCTTTTTCTTTTTTTTTGAGACGGAGTCTCGCTCTGTCGCCAGGCTGGAGTGCAGTGGCACGATCTCGGCTCACTGCAACCTCCACCTCCCAGGTTCAAGCGATTCTCCTGCCTCAGGCTCCCGAGTAGCTGGGACTATAGGCGTGTACCAGCACACCCAGTTATTTTTTGTATTTTTAGTACAGGCGGGGTTTCACCATGTTGACCAGGACGGTCTCAATCTCTTAACCTCGTGATCCACCTGCCTCGGCCTCCCAAAGTGCTGGGATTACAGGCGTGAGCCACCGCACCCTGCCCTAGCTTGATTTTCTTTCCCTCTAAGATAAGGCTAGGGCCTACCAATTGGGGAAAAAAAAAAAAAAAGGCAAACTCAGTCTCTCAACGGATTCTCTCCATTCCGACTGGGACCGTTCTCTGGGTTTCCATGGGCCCTCAGGGGGTGTCACATTCTGTCCCCCTCGCTGCAGTCTGTGGCTAATCAACGCCAGTCCCTCCAGAGTCCTGGCTAGGGAGGCAGTGACTCCCTTAGGTGAGCCAAGATTCTCAGCATTTGCTTGAAAAGAAGAACTCCGCAGTCCTTTTAGTGCCTGATGCAGGGGAAGAGGCACGTGGGAATCGTCCTCTTTAGTTTCCCCAGGGAAATTTTGCCAGTGTTTATTTACATAGCCTAAGAATCTGTTAAAGGACAATCAAAGAATATTACAGGACAACCACTATCAATGAGATGACTAGTCAGAGTCACAGGTGTCTCTTGGAGGTTATTTTCATAGGACATGGCAACCAAATCTAAAATCTTGGGAGCATTAGAGACCCTTTTGTCAAAATCACACTTACCCAGTCAGCTTTCTATTAAGCAACAACAGAGTTTGGTGGCAGTTACAAACTTCCCCGTATGTTTCCAAACCGTATGGGTCAATGAGAATGCTGTGCTCGGGTAAACTCTTAACCCCTCTCAAATCCGAGTCTTTCACCCCCTCTTGATACAGGGGTGACTACCGGGGAGCAGGGCAATACCTCTCTCTCCCCCTCTCAGACTTTTGCTGCAAATTCCAGAAGCCTGCACTTCTGACCCAGTACCCACCATTGGACTGTGACATGGGATTTCTGGTTGTTTGCTGCAGCAGCGAGCCTATCCTTACTAATGTTCGTCGTGAGCGGAAAAGCAGATCTGCAGGGCCCAAATTTACTAGGAGGAGAAAGGGCTGATGATGATTTTTCACTGTTGTCACGGGCTCGTAACTGAGCTGGGGCACCAGGTTAAGCAGCATTGTTCTTTGGCCCTCAGACGCCTACTTTATGGTTGGGGAAGCAGAGTCTCACAGAGGCAGCACAAGCAGCCTATGTGGATGGTAAGAGTGGACCTGAGAGCATTTCACCACACCTTGGCTGTGTGGCTAAGTTAGATGCAGGGGACACAGGAATTCATGGCATTATAAAAACATATACTTTCGTAAAATCTTCTTCAAAACTTTTACATGAGCTGGACACAGAAGTGTTTCAACCAGCCAGGCCTCCTGTGACTGTTGCGTCCCCTCTGGTGCATCACAAACTGAGAAGCCACGCTGCAAGTCCTGTGCTGTTTATCACAGTTAAATCCGTTTGCTTTCAAGAGGGCTGTAGTGGTTTTTACCATTCTGGTTTCTTTTTAATTTGATCTTGGCATGTCTCTACTGAGCGTGGCCATAGCCGAGATACCCAGTCTCTAGGAGATCCCTGACCCGTGGGATCGTTAGGTTCGGGTGTGCGTGTCAGGGGAGCCACAATGAGGAGGCAGATGAAAATGCATGCAACAGCGACATGGGCTGGGCGCGGGGGCTCACACCTGTAATCCTAGCACTTTGGGAGGTTGAGGTGGGCAGATTGCTTGAGCTCAGGAGTTTGAGACCAGCCTGGGCAACATAGCGAGACCTTGTATCCACAAAAAATTCAAAGAAATTAGCTGGGCGTGATGGCGCGTGCCTGTAGTCCCAGCTACTCAGGAGGCTGAGTGGGAGCGGGGATCCCTTGAGCCTGGGAGGTTGAGGCTGCAGTGAGTCATGATTGCACCACTGCACTCCATCCTGGGTGACAGAGCGAGACCCTGTGTCAAAAAACAAACAAACAAACAAAACGGAAAAAAGAAATGTATGACTCAGATCGCAGAGACGTTAGGTGTGCTGATGGGAGGCAGAGGGGAAGTCTGGATGCAGCAGGGAGCTGATTGAGCTCATCAGTTGTGCAAGAGCGAAGCCCAGAACGAAGAGCGGGGAAGCTTCCGGGGCTGTGCCTGTATTAAGGTCGCAGGGTGTGAAGGGGTCCCACAGGCTTTCCTGTGGGGGTTGCGGTTGGCTGGTTTAAAGAAAACATGCACAAAGGAGGAAACTGATTTACATGACTCTGGTGTTGAGCATTAGGTTTTATCGTGGTCAGCAGCCATGGAATGTGTTGGGTTTTGGGTCAGTGAGGTGAGGACCACATGAGCTATATCGCAAACAATCACATGGTAGGGAGGGACGGGTGTTATCTAGGGCAAAGGTGACAGGGTACAACTGCTAAAGTTGGATGCTGAGGCAGCAACTGTATTAAACACATTTATGACAAGCACTTTAAAAAATTGGTGTAGAATTCACACAATTTCACATAATGTGAAATTAACCATTTGGAAGCATGTAATTCAGTGCATTAAGTACATCTGCAGTGTGGTCCAACTGTCACATCTGTACAGTTGTCTAACATTTTCATCACCCCAGAAGGAGACCTCCAGACTCACTATGCAGTCACTCCTAGCCTCGGCTCCAGGCGTTCCCTAATCTGCTTTCTATCTCCGTGGGTTTGCCTCCTCTGGACTTTTCATATAAATGGGACCACACAATATGTGGGCTTTTGTGTCTAGCTTCTTTCGCTGTTTTCAAGGTTCATTCATGTTGTAGCATGTATCAGTACTTCATTCTCTTGATGGCTGACTTATATTCCAGTCCATGGGTAGACCACATTTTGTTTATCTGTCCGTCGGTGGATGGAGGTTTGAGTTGTTTCCACCTTTTGGCTATTGTGAGAAGCCCTGCCCTGAACACTCACATACATGCCACTTATTTGAATACCAGTTTTCAATTCTTTGGGGTCTATCTATAATCAGGAGTAGAATTGCTGGACCCTGTGGTGACTCCAAGTGTAAGGTTTAGAGGAGTCTTCCCACAGCAGCCGCGCCGCTCCGCCTTCCCACCAGCAATGCTGAAGGCTTCCAGTTGCCTCACATCCTTGCCAACGTTTGTCGTTATCCTTTTTTTTTTTTCAACAGATGTCACTGTGAAGTGGTATCTCATTATGAGGGCTGGCTTTCTTTTTTATTTTTCCTGAGTCTTTCGATACGCAAAAGTTCGTTTTCTTTCTTTCTTTCTTTCTTTCTTTCTTTCTTTCTTTCTTTCTTTCTTTCTTTCTTTCTTTCTTTCTTTCTTTCTTTCTTCTTTCTTTCTTTCTTCTTTCTTTCTTTCTTTCTTCTTTCTTTCTTTTTCTTTTGCTTTCTTTTTTCTTTCTCTCTTATTCTCTTTCTTTCTTTCTTTCTTTCGTTTTTTTTTTTTTTTTTTTTCAGGGTCTCTGTTGCCCAGGCTGGAGCACAGTGATGCAATCATAGTTCACTGCAGCCTTGAACTCCTGGGCTCAAACGATCTTCCTGTCTCATCCTCCCGAGTAACTGGGAGTACAAAGCATGTGCCACCATGCCTGGCTAACTTTAAAAAAATTATTTGTAGAGATGGGATCTTGCTATGTTGCCCAGGCTGGTCTTGAACACCTGGCCATGGCCTCCCCAAGTGCTGGGGTTACAGATGTGATCCACTGTGCCTGGCCAGTTCTTACTTTTTAATGCATTTTTTAAATTGATTGTGGTAAAAAAAAAAAAAAAGGCAACACAGTATATTCTTTTTGATTCTGCAACGTGCAGGGTCTCTATCACAGCAACAATTAGACTCAGGAGGCTTGGGGCTGGGCTAGTGGCCCTGGGGTCTCCTCCTTCATGAGGTCTGGGTTTGTGGGTCCTTGCAGAGGACATTCCTTGGCCCTGGAAGGACTGTGACAGCTTCTGCTGGAGTTGCTTGCGGCCCCTGGTAACTCTCCCCTCTGTGTGCTGAGGAGAGGCACGGGCGTCGCGAACTTGATTCTGGATGGAAGGGTCTTTGCCAAGCTTCTCTTTCTTTCTTGTGGAAATTGGGGGAGCTTCAGATCTCCAAGAAGATGCACAGTGAGTGGCCTGTCTCCTCAGCACAAGCCAGTCTCCTGGGGGACCAGAAGGCCCCGGTTCCTCAGCGTCTCTGTGGGTCAGGAGGAAAGAAGGCTTGAGAAAGTCAGAAAATGTTCATTGGTAGAAGAGATGGCACCCAAGGAAGGCGTGTGGAGCCTTCAAGTGAAAGTCTCGACTGGGCAGGTCTCATCTGGGCACCTTGCATGGAGAGTTGCAGGAGATCCCCTCTAGCCTCCTCATGAGCCAGGGGGCTCTGGGAGGGTCTGGGGGTCCTTCTCCCTGTCTTACAGGATGTGCAGCTGACTTCTGCTTGATGGTGAAAGGCAGTCAGGTTTCAGGCTTGGCCCCGTAGACAGGGCATGGACAAGTCCTGGAGTTGGGGGTGTGGTGCCAGCAAAACCATCTTTACTCTCTGGGGTCCATAGCCAGTCCCAGCCTGCCCAGCCCACCCTCCTCCTTCACCTTTGTAGCCCTAGTGGTGAATGCCTGGGTTAGATGGGTTGCTGGGACATCTTTGTTCTTTGTTGGATGAGTAAAATGGTCCCAGGAGAAAACCCGACGGTGAGGAGGACATTGCTTCTTTTTTTTTTCTTTTTTATGAGATGGAGTCTCACTCTGTCCCCCAGGCTGGAGTGCAGTGGCACGATCTCGGCTCACTGCAATCTCTGCCTCCCTGGTTCAAGCGATTCTCCTGCCTCAGCCTCCCAAGTAGCTGGGATTACAGGCGCCCCCCAGCACGCCTGGCTACTTTTTTGTATTTTTTAGTAGAGATGGGATTTCGCCATGTTGACCAGGCTGGTCTCGAACTCCTGACCTCAAGTGATCCACTTGCCTCGGCCTCCCAAAGTGCTGGGGTTAGAGGCGTGAGCCACCACACCTGGCTGGAGGACATTGCTTCTTACCCCATTTCTAGTTCCCTAGACCTGCCTTGGCATCACCTCATTGAAGGCTCCACTTGGTGACAAGGAACTGGCTTATTTGGAAACAGGGTCGTTGCGGACATGATGAGTTAGATTTGGATGAGGTCATTCTGCAGAAGGGCAGGTCCTAATGCAGTGTGACCTGTGTCCTGAAAGAAAGGGGAGACGGAGACACAGACACACCCAGAGGGAGAACACCATGTGGAGACAGAGGCCGAGGCTGACCTGCCGTGGCAGAAGCCAAGGAAGCCTGCGGATGGGCAGCAGAGCAGAAGCTGGGACAGAGGCCCCGAGTGGAGGCGCCTTCTCAGTCCTCAGCAGGAGCCCAATTCCGCCTGCGCCTTCCTCTCGGACTGCTGGACCCCCAGCCAGGAGAGAGGCCGTCTCTGCTGGGAAAGCCACTCAAAGTTTGCAACGCTTTGTGATGGCAGCCACAGGAAACTCCCACACTCAGCTTGTCCTTTAGGCTCTGCTCTGATGTCCTCTCCTCAAAGGGACTTCCCAGGCTACCATGTTCAAATGGCCTCTTCTTTTATTCTTTTGGAGGTGGGGTTTTTTGAAGTAAAGGTTTTTGTTTGTTTGTTTGTTTGTTTGTTTTGACGGAGTTTTGCTCTTGTTGCCTAGACTGGAGTGCAATGGCGCGATCTTGGCTCACTGCAACCTCCGCCTCCTGAGTTCAAGCGATTCTCCTGCGTCAGCCTCCCGAGTAGCTGGGATTATAGGCATGCAGCACCACGCCTGGCTAATTTTGTATTTTTAGTAGAGATGGGGTTTCTCCATGTTGGTCACGCTGGTCTGGAACTCCCAACCTCAGGTGATCCACCCGCCTCAGCCTCCCAAAGTGCTGGGATGACAGGCATGAGCCACCGCGCCTGGCCTTTTCGAGGTAAATTTTATACAGTGAAATTGCATTTAAGTTTAGGCATACAGTTTAACGAGTTTTGACAAAGGTTGACACCTGGGCAACTAAAATCCCAATAAAGAGCTTTGCCACCACCCCAGACAGTACCCTCACGCCCTCTTCCAGTGAACACCCATCTCCCATAATCAGCCACTGTTCTGGTTTCTGTCACTCTAGCTTGGTCTCCTCTTGAACCTCATGTAAGTGGAATCGCACGGCACGCAGTGCTTTGCGTCTGGCTGCTTTCGCTCCGTGGAATTGTTTTGAGATCCACCCAAGCTGTGTGAGGAGCTCATGGCTTCGTATTGCTTGGCAGCATTCCATTGCATGGAGACACCGCAGGTTGCTTATGCCCCGGTCCGCTGCCAGTTGGGCGAGTGAATAAAGCTGCTATGAACGTTCTCGTACAAGTCTTTCTGTGAACATATGCTTTCATATATGGAATTGCTCGATGACAGGGAAGTGTTATGTGTCTTAGTCCCACTTTCTGGTGCTGTAACAGAGTACTGCAGGCTGGGTAGTTTATAAAGAAAGGAAGTTCAATGTCAAAGCGCTGGCAACTGGTGAGGACCTTTGTACTGCATCATCCTATGGCAGAAGGCAGAAGGGCAAGAGGGCGTGAGAAAGCGAGCGGGGACCAAACTTTCACGATAACAATATTAATATTAATCCCCTCTTACCAGTCCCATCCCTTAACACCATCACATGGCCATTAAATTTCAACATGAGTTTTGGGGGTGACATGCACACCATAGCAGTATGCTTAACTTTTTAAGAAAGAGGAAGGCCGGGCACGGTGGCTCACGCTTGTAATCCCAGCACTTTGGGAGGCCGAGGTGGGTGGATCACCTGAGGTCGGGAGTTGGAGACCAGCCTGACCAACATGGAGAAACCCCGTCTCTACTAAAAATACAAAATTAGCCGGGCGTGGTGGCCCATGCCTGTAATCCCAGCTACTCGGGAGGCTGACACAGGAGAATCGCTTGAACTCAGGAGGCGGAGGTTGCAGTGAGCCGAGATCGTGCCATTGCGCTCCAGCCTGGGCAACGAGTGAAACTCTATCTCAAAAAACAAACAAACAAACAAACAAACAAAAAAAAAACAAAACACAAAAACCACCAGAGGAACGGTTTTCCGACATGGTTATACCATTTTACAGTCCCGCTAGGAGTGTGTAAGAGTTCCAGTTGCCAACGTTTGGCAAGATCAGTCTTTTAAATTTCAGCCTCTTAAGTTCAGCCACAACTTGGTGAAATTAGACTCCAAAATTTCATCACCCTAGCCCATGTTCTCTCAACCTTGGCACTGTCGACATTTTGGACCAAATGATTCTCTGTTGTGCGGGGCTGTCCCATATATTCTAGGATGATGAGCAGCATCCCTGGTCTCCAATTACTTGATGCCAGTGGTGCGGTGAATTAATTTGCTGATGGTGCCGTGACAAATTGCCCCCAACTTCACGGCTTAAAATAATAGAAAGTTATTCTCTCACTGTCTTGGAGGCTAGAAGGCTGAAATCAGTTTCACTGGGCTGAAATCAGGCGAGGACACACTCTCATTGAAGGCTCTAGGGGACAAACTGATCTTTGCCTCTTCCAGTTTCTGGTGGCTGCCAAATTCCTTAATTTTGTGGCCACATCATTCTAGTCCTGAAGGCCAGCATCTTCAAACCTGTGTTCTGTCTTCACATGACATTCTCCTCTGTGCGTGTCTAATGTCCTTTTGCCTCTCTCTTATACATGTGATTGCATTTAGGGCCCACCAGGATAATCTGGGATAATCTTTGCATCTCAATACCCTTAAACTCACCACTTCTGGAAAGCCCCCTTTTTTGGTCATAGAAGGTAACATTCACAGTTTCCAAGGATTATGACATAGATATCTTTTGCTTGGGGGGGGGGGGTGTTTTTCTTTTTTAGACAGAGTCTTGCTCTGTCATCCAGGCTGGAGTGCAGTGGCACGATCTTGGCTCACTGCAACCTCCACCTCCTGGGTTCAGGCAATTCTCCTGCCTCAGCTTCCCAAGTAGCTGGGACTACAAGCACGTGCCACCACACCCAACTAATATTTTATATTTTTAATAGAGACGGGATTTCAGCATGTTGCCCAGGCTGGTCTTGAACTCCTGAGCTCAGGCAGTCTGCCCACCTCAGCCTCGCAAAGTGCTGGAGTTACAGATGTGAGCCACCGTGCCCAGCCCAGGGGGGCAATTTTAACCTACCATGCCCCACCTATTTGTAACAACCAGAAATGTCTCTCCAGAGATTGCCAAATGTCCCTTGGAGCGGAGGGGAGCAAATTGCCCCTGGTTGAGAACCACTCTCCTAGCCCATGAAACTAGTGGGTGTGAACCTGTCTCTGATGATTAATAGTGCTGAACCCCTTTTCATGTGCTTATCAGCCAACAAGTCTTTGGCTTGTTTTCAACTTGGTTTGTTTTTTCATTGTTGAGTTGTCAGAGCTCTTTGCATACTCTGGACTAATCTTTGTCACTCCCCTACTTTTTCCTTTCTCGCACCACTCACCGCCCAAACTGCTCTCCCTTGTGTAGGTATTCATTTGTGTTGTATTGTTCTCGTCAAAATATCAGCACATTCAGGTTGGCCAGTGTGTTCGAGTGACTGCCCAAAGACATGTTGACACATGATGGCTGTTCTGTGAGTACCTGTTTCATGGATCAATCTGGGTGCTGCTTTTCCTCCCTTCCTGAAGGGACCCAGCTCGCCCTCTGGGCTGCTTTCCTCCTCCACGTATGCCAGAACTCTATCTGCTGTGTCTTGGGAACATCAGGGCAGGGTCAGGAGGGCTGATTCTGGATTTAGGCCTGACCCAGCCTCCTCTGTGCCGGGTATTTCCTACCTTGGACAAGGTGCTTCAAGTTTGCAATCCTCAGTTTCCATATCTGTAACATGGAGGTAATAATGATCCCACTATTGTTGGAACTGTTGTGAGTATTAATTAATACTTGTGTGTAAGCCCCAAGTAGATGCTGATGGAACTGAATTTACAATTCCTTTCTGCTTCCTATCTACAAACTAAGTCCTTGAAAGATTGTAAAGAAAAATTGGGCCAGATGTAGTGGCTTGTGACTGCAATCCCAGTGCTTTGGGAGGTCGAGGCAGGAGGATTGCTTGAGCCCAGGAGTTTGAGACCAGCTTGGGTAACAAAGTGAGACCATATCTCTGCAAAAAAATTTAAAAGTATTAACCGGACTTGGTGGCACATGCCTGTAGTCCCTGCTACTTGGGAGGCTGAGACAGGAGGTTCGCTTGAGCCTGAGAGTTTTATGTTGCAGTGAGGTATGATTGTGCCACAGTACTCCAGCCTGGGTGATAGAGGACAGAGTGAGACCTTATCTCAATTAAAAAACAAAAACAAACCAAAAAAAAAAAACAAAAACAAAAAGGGAAAGAAAGAAAAAAGTTGTTAATGGCTTTTTCTTTTTTCTTTTTCTTTCTTTCTTTTTTTTTTTTTTGTTTTGAGATGGTGTCTTACTCTGTTGCCCAGGCTGGAGGGAGTGCAGTGACTCCATCTCAGCTCACTGCAACCTCTGTGTCCCGGATTCAAGTGGTTCTCCTGTCTCGGCCTCTTGAGTAGCTAAGATTACAGCATGCACCACCATGCCCAGCTAATTTTTGGGTTTTTTAGTAGAGACAGGGTTTCATCATGTTGGCCAGGCTGGTCTCCAACTCCTAATCTCAAATGATCCACCCGCCTTGGCCTCCCAAAGTGCTGTGATTACAGGCGTGAGCCACCACTCCCTGGCCAATGACTCTTGATAAATTCATCAATGGAGCACCCTAGGTTGATGAGCTCAGGGATTTGGCCAAGATCTCGACCTGACCCTGCCTTCCTCTTCTTTCCCTGAGTCAATGCCTCCTGGGCTTGTCATTCCTGCTGCCCTCTCCTCTCCACAGCATTACAATGCCCCACTACCCCTTACTCTGGTTGTCTGTCATTTTCTAGCAGCTTGTCTAGGACCGTCTCCACACATCTGATGGTCTTGTCCATCTCTCATTCATAAGTTGCTGGTAGAGGTTCAGAGATAAGAAGCTGCTCAAGTCAGAAAGCAGGTTGGTGGTTGCCAGGGACTGGGGTGATGGGAATGGGGAGTGACTGCTAAATGGTATTTTTTCGAGGGGGTGATGAAAATGTCTTGGAACTTTTTTTTTTTTTTTTTTTTTTTTTTTGAGACGGAGTCTCGCTCTGTTGCCAGGCTGCAGTGCAGTGGCGTGATCTCGGGTCACTGCAACCTCTGCCTCCCAGGTTCAAGCGATTCTCCTGCCTCAGCCTCCCGAGTAGCTGGGACTACAGGCGTGCACCACCATGCCCAGCTAATTTTTGTATTTTCAGTAGAGACGGGGTTTCACCATGTTGGCCAGGATGGTCTTGATCTCTTGACCCCATGATCCGTCCGCCTCGGCCTCTCAAAGTGCTGGGATCACAGGCGTGACTGCAGCCGGCCAATGTCTTGGAACTATTAACAGCCATGGTGGTTGCACACCACCACATGTGCTAAATGCCACTGAATTGTTCGCCTTAAAATCATTCATTTTATGTTACATGAAATTTACCTCAATAAAAATTGAATAAAATGAAGCTGCTCAGGTGCCGAGTAGGCAAAAGTTTCACTCTTGCTTTGTGTTTCTGGCTGTATCCACAAGTGGGCAGTTGTGAAATTTTCTTATAGCCTCCTGCCATATTGAAAATGCCCTGAAGTGAATATGCCAGGTCTCCATGCTTTTTTTTTCCTTCTGGACACCAGGTCCTTGCGGGCATCCAGACCCTAGCTCCTCTGTCCCAAGAATGTTCTGGTATGTTTTGCTTTCAGACAAGGCTTGGAGATAACAGGCTATGGTTACTAGAGGCTTCACTGTTGCTGTGTGACCTCTCAGCCCCAGGGATCCAGTCTCGGGCTGACTTTCCTCAAGGTATCTGCTTAGGCCTTTGTTGCAGGCTCAGGTCGTGTTAACTTGAAGACATAAGAACTTCCATTTTTTCCCCGACTTCTCCTCCACGTCAGAGCATCCTGCATCTTTGGATCTCTGAGGAGGTCTGACCTGAGGTCTGACCTAAGGTCTGAGGTGCTCTCTGAACTGGTTCCTCTCATCCCTATTGTGTTGAAGCAAAGCACAGACATTACATCAGTTCATCTGTAAATATTTCAGTGTGAACCTGAAATATGGATCATTTTGTTAATGTAGCCTAAATACCATACCAAAAATGTCTTAAAACAAGTCCACAATGTTAAATATACAGTCACGGTCACCTGATTGCCTCACACATGCCATCATTCGTTTTTATTTCTGAAGGATTTTTTTTTTTTTTTTTTTTTTTTTTTTGTGGGATGTAGTCTCACCCTGTCACCTAGATTGGAGTGCAATGGTGAGATCTTGGCTCACTGCAACTTCTGCCTCCCGGGTTCAAGCGATTCCCCTGCCTCAGCCTCCCGAGTAGCTGGGATTACAGGCATGTGCCACCACGCCCGGCTAATTTTTGTGTTTTTAGTAGAGACGGGGTTTCACCATGTTGGCCAGGTCTTGAACTCCTGACCTCGTGATCCGCCCGCCTCGGCCTCCCAAAGTGCTGGGATTCCAGGCGTGAGCCACCACGCCCGGCCCTGAAGGATATTTTTTGCCAGACATAGAATTCTAAGTTGGCACTTAATTTTTGGAGATAATAAGCATTTTGAACAAATCATTCCCTTCTGACTTCCATGGTCTCTGTTGAAAAGGCAGCTGCCAGTCTTCTTGTTGCTCCTCAGATCACAGTTTTGTTTTCCTCAGGCTCCTTTTAAGATCTTTTCTTTTTCATTGTTGTTTAGTGGTTTTGCTATCATGATGTTTGGTGTGATTTTCTTTCTCGTGTTTTGTGCCGCTGACTCTCCCCTTGGTGTGATTTTCTGTGCATTCATCCTGCTTAGGGTTCGCATGGCTACTTGGGTTTATGGCTTGATGTCTTTTGTCAGTTTTGGAAATTTTCAGCCACTGTATCTTCAAATGTTGATTCTGCCCTAGTCTCTCATTTCTCCCCTTCTAAGGCCCCAGTTACATGTATGTTCGACCTTTCTACTGTATCCCTACATCCTCTGGGTTCCTGTGTGAGCCGTCCTGGTGATTTTCCTTCCACTTTGGCTTCTGTTTTGTTGGCTCTTCCCGCAGCTCCCTAGGGCCCCTTGCTTTGGCACATTTGCTCAGAGCGAGCTCATCCATCCTGGCCACATGCGTCGATTGCCCCCGGGCTATTGACCCCTCCTACAGCTGTTTCTCCATCTCAGACTTTTCCTCCAAGTTGCGGGCCATGATTAGGTTCTAGCTCAATTTGCCAAAAGCAAATTCTCAGAAATGATCAAGAATATACTCTTTCTGGCTGGGCCCAATGGCTCACGCCTGTAATCCCAGCACTTTGGGAGGCCGAGGCAGGCGGGTCACCAGAGGTCAGGAGTTGGAGACCAGCCTGGCCAACATGGTGAAACCCTGTCTCTATTAAAAATACAAAAATTAGCCGGGCATGATGGTGCATGCCTGTAGTCCCAGCTACTCAGGAGGCCGAGGCAGGAAAATCACTTGAACCCGGGAGGCGGAGGTTGCAGTAAGCCAAGATTGTGCCACTGCACTCCAGCCTGGGCAAACAGAAGGAGATCCGTCTGAAAACATAAAAATAAAAATACACTAGTTTGAAAAAATAAATAAATAAAGTTTACAACACTTTTTGTTGGAGAGGGTGGTCTTAACACCCTTGGTCTGTCTTGAGGGTGTCTGGGTTGACTGGTCATTGTTCTGTCTTCATAAGAGCATTCTCCAGAGTTGTCCATTTGCCTCTGTGACTGTAGGAGTTGGAGAGAGAGGGGTCCTTGACCAAGGAAGAGAAGGGAGCGTGGCTGCCAGAGGGCCAGGAGATGGGGGCCAGAGAGAAGGGGAGACTGAGAGAATATCCTTATGAAAATATTGTTTATTAACATCTGAATAGGCTATTCAGGAATGCATTCAAAAATATCTTCATGTGTCTTTATCTACACATTGATGAAGATTGACTTCATATTCCTGAGGACACTTAAAATCTTGAATGTTCTCGCAGCTAGATCATTCATGTAAATGGAAAGACAGTAATGAGGAATCTATTTTCGGGGTGACCATCCTGCCGACCCACTCCCCCTCTCTGTGAGCAGTAGCCTAGTCCATGTTGTCCACCGACTCTCTTCTTAACAGGGACCTGGGGCCGAGGCAAATGAAACATTCCTTTAAATGCTGCGAGGAACCGGCTTTTGACAAATTGGCTTTCAACAAATGAGCTGTCAGCTTATTCAGTGCCCAGGGGATTTCTCCGTGTGGGTGTTGGTCAAGTCCTTGGAGCGGGACCAAATAGAAGTCGTCACCGTTTTCCCCGTCACTGTCAGCACCACCGTTTAGACCTCCTGCACCTGAGGCCTGCCGCCACCCTCCTGGGCCTCCTGGGGCAGCAGCCCTGCCAGTCTATGGGTTCCATCGCTCTCCGGTGCCTTCTCTCTTCTGCGTAAGCGGTGGTGCCAGAGCCCCCTCACTGGCCCCCCGGCCTCTGTCCTTCTGGCCTGTTCTTTGTGGTGCCGAAAGAGGAACTTTGAAGGAGTTTTTAAATTATGAAGTATTTCAAGCACAGGGAAAATGTACAGGATAACATAATTAACAGCCCCAGCTTTCTGAAATCTTAACATTTGCCATGTTCACTTCAAATCTTACTTTTTTTAAGGAAATAAAACTTGAAAATATTCAGTTGAAGTCCTCATTACCCCTTTCCAGTACCATCTTCCTTCCTTGGTATTCTGGCCTCGCTATACCGGCCTCGCCATTCTCATTTGGGTGCTTATCTTTTCCATGCGTGGTTTTATACTTTTACTACTTATATAATTATATACACAACAGGTAGTGATTGTTTTCTTTTAGAGATGGGGTCTCACTCTGCTGCCCAGGCTGGAGTGCGGTGGCGTGATGGCAGCTCACTGCAGCCTCGAACTCCTGGGCTCAAGAGATCCTCCTGCCTCAGCCTCCAGAGTAGCTGAGACTACAGGCAGGTGCCACCACACCCAGATAATTAAAAAAATTTTTTTGTAGGGACAGGGTCTCACTGTGTTGCCCAGGCTGGTCTTGAATTCCTCCTGGCCTCAAACAATCCTCTTGCCTTGGCCTCCCAAAGCGCTGGGATTGCAACTGTGAACCACTGTACCTGGCCTGCTTGTGTTTTTTTAACAGCTCTATTGAGATATAATTTACATATTATAAAATGCACCATTTTAACTACATTTCAATGGTTTTTAGTAAATTTACTGAGTTGTGCAACTATTGCCATGATTCACTTTTTTCTTTTTGTTTAAATAACAGCTCTATTGAGATATAATTCACATCCCATAAAATTCACCAATTTAAAGTGTACAATTCACTGGTTTTTAGTATATTCACAGAGTTGTTCAACCATCACCACTATCTAATTCCACAGTATTTTTATCAGCCCCAAGGCAACCCTGTACTCATTAGCAGCCGCTGCCTATCCCCCACCCCCAGCCCCTGGCACCCACTAATCTGCTTTCTGTCTCTATGGATTTGCCTGTTCTGGACATTTCGTAATTAGTGGAATCGTACTGAAATCTGTGGTCTTTTGTGACTTTTCAATCCTTATAGTCACCATGTTTCTATAGAGTAACTGCAGGCTAAACTTCGTACTCCACACTGGTCCTAGGGGATCTGCGGAATTGACGAGCACCCACGGATAGTTCACACTGTCATTTCTACAACTTCTAGTCTATGGCTATTCTTGTAAAGCTGTTACAAAAGAGTAACTACATATAAAATATATATGAATGTTGGTGTGTGTGTGGCTGGTGTGTGTTTGGGGTGTTCCCAGGCAGACCTGGAGCGGGAGTCAGTCTTTTCCTAGAGCCTGGGGAGGGAGGAGGAGGGCAGAAGCTGAACCCGAATCTGGTCTAGGTCAGGACCGCTCCCTGTTGGCATGAACTCTGGGTGAAGTACTGAAGGAATCTTACTTTCTCTTTTGCTCCCAAGACAAGCGTTGGTGGAAGAACGGGTGAATGATCGCCTGCAGGGACACCTGAATGAGATTTACAACCTCAAACACAATCTGGCCTGCAGCGAAGAGAGAATGGCCTATCTATCCTATGAGAGAGCCAAGGAAATATGGGTGAGAACCTCCTGGGGGAGCCTTGTGAGAAGACTGGAGAGATGAGCGAATCCATTCTGATACCCCCAAACCAAAGCAAGGCACTCGAGCTGCCCCCTCCTGAGTGTTCAGTGGCCACATACACATTTGTTTCAGAGCTAGCAGCATCTGACCTTTACACGCACGCTCCGCTTCCCACCATCTGGCTTAGCTGCTTTTGCCACTCTGGTGCTGCAGTGCTCACCCGTGAGCCTCTGACTCAGGAGATCTGGGGTGGAGCTGCTTCTGCTGCGGCTGTGGGTGTAGGGAGCACCCTCTCAGAACCCCTCCTTAGACCTGGCTTCCCTCTCCTCACTGTTCCATTTCCATAGCGCCCACCCTCGTCCCTGGGTAGTTGTGTCTTGACCAGGTCCTCAGCTTCGGGAGACAGGGGATGAGGGAGTGCGACTGGGTCAGATGAAGCTTTCCCAGTTGCTGGAGAGCCTGCGCCCTCCCCTCTGCCCTGGATGTGCTCTAGGCTCTCTGCCTGCCTCCTCGAATACCCACCCCACAGTGCTTGCTGCTCACCCCTAGGAACTCAATAAATGACCACAGTTGCGTGCTGACTTCTGGTGCGTGCATTTTCGTCTCCTGCAGGAGATCATGGAGACCTTCAAGAGCCGAATATCCAAGCTGGAGATGCTACAGCAAGTCACCCGACTGGAGGCAGCAGAGCACCTCCAAAGCCGTCCTCCGAAGATGTTGTTCAAGTTCGTGAGTCTGCTCTTCTCACCGGCAGCCATCCTCTTGGTCTTTATCTCCACCTTGTGTGCCTGCCCCTCATCACTGATCACCTCACGCCTGTGCACTTGCACCACCCTGATGCTGATTGGGCTTGGGGTACTGGCCTGGCAGAGGCGGCATGCCATCCCTGCCACAGACTGGCCAGAATGGGTCTCCTCCAGGTGTAGACTGTACTCCAAGAACTCTGGGCCTCCAGCCCATGGACCTTAAGGGGCCAGGAGGGCCACCTGCCTTAGCTTGCTAGCTCCCTCCCTCCTCCTGGGTGTCGAGGGCATCCAGCAAGCCCTCCCCAGACAGCCCCTCCACAGCTCTTGCTTGCCGATTATGTAACCACCAGCCTGGCGAAATGGATATAGACGCCCACCTGCCTTACACTTCCGTTTTGTCAGGATCCTTTCACGCCATCGATAGACATGAGGCTCGGGAAAGATTAAAGTCTATGAAGCACTCTCTCCTCTTTATCCCCCTTGCACCCTCTCGAGACCCAGTGCCTGCACACGCAGAGGCTCAGGTGGTCCCAAACTGCAGTGAAAGCCTCTGTGACTTTGTTGGTTTTGGCAAAGATAAATTACATTTATTTCACAGGGATGGAGAAGGAGGGGGAAGGGAGAGGTGGCCAAAGCCCCGGTGGGCGGGATGGGTAGGAGGCAGATCTCATGCAGGCGACACCGAGGACACAGATGAGACCTCCGTTTTGGAGGCGCTGGAGAGTTCAGAGCCATCGTCAACCTTCTTCCCAAAAAGCTGCAAGATGCAGTTTCGAAACTGGAAGGACAGAAAGTGTTATTGAGCAGAGCAGGAAAGGGTGGAGCCCTGTGCTGAACGTACGTGCCCGAGCCTTCCGTTCACCCATTCCAAACGCCATGGGGGATGGAGGAAGGCTTGGGTTATTTCTCCCTCACATGCCGGGATGTCATCCGACTTAGCAGTTGATGGTGACTACACTGGGTTGAAGTGTGTTCCCCAAAAGATGTGTTCAGGTTAAGACGAGGTCACACTGGAGCCGGGTGGGCCCTAATCCAGTGACTGGTGTCCTCATAAGAAAAGGAATGCTTAGACACGGACACGCAGACAGAGGGAAGATGGCCACGTGAAGATGAAGGCAGAGACTGGGGCGACACACCTTGGAGTCAAGGAGTGCCAAGGACTGCCGGCAGCCCTGCAGCTGCTTCTCCCTCTCGGCCTCCATGGGAAATCTTTCCATTTGCCAACACCCTGATTTCAGACTCATGATTTCCAGAACCGTGAGAGAATCCATTTCTGTGGTTTGAAGCCACCGAGTTTGTGGTAGTTTGTGACAGCAGCCCCAGGACAGTCATCCACAGTGACAGCTAAGGGGCAGTGGTGACCTGTCCCCAGACTGTCTGGTGAGCGGCTCAGAGAAATGTTAATGAAAAGGCATGTGGTTGTCATGTTTTTTCCAGTCCATGAATCTGGGGCAAGGTGAGGCCTAGGTAATGACAATCTAGCCCCTACCTCATCTCTCCAGGCAAGCGTCTCCCGGTACCAGGAGGGGGTCTGTCTTTGCTGCTTCACCCCAAAGAGATCTGGGCCATATGAATGTCTCAAATCATGTCCTGTGTCATCACTGAAGTAACCGCAATGCTTTGAGGACCCAGACCAAAGGCATTTTCTAATTATTTCAGGCCTACTCTTGACGAGTTCTACCTCCCTCTATCATCAAAACTCTCAAAATTAAAAAAATATAATGGTTGAAATTAATAACATAAGACATGGGATGAACAGCAGAATCAGCTCAGCTGAAGAACTGGGAGATAGGGTTGAGGAATCCGTCCAGCAGCTGCTGCTTGAGCACCCGCTGTGTGCCAGACTCTGTCCTGAGCATAATTTCCTGTCTTCTTGGAACTGCGTTCCAGAAAATTCTCTCAGAATGTGGCAGGACAGGATAATTATGTGGAAAGGGTGAAAGCAAAGTTGGGGGCCTGGTGGGGTCCAGAAGTGCCAACATTTGTCTAGGAGGGGGAGTTCTGGAAGGGAGAATGGAAATAATCCAGTAAAGACAGTACTTGGCAAGATAGTTTAGGATCCCAGAAACCTAGAAAAGATCCTCATGAAAGTCAGGAAACGGGGTTCAGGGATAGAACTACACTCTGGGCATCAGTGTGCTACAGCGAGTTCCCGGAAATCCACTGCAGGCCTGGTCCTACTTACTGTTTAAAAGTTACCAGAGAGAATGAACCCTTAATGAACTCTGCAGACTTGGCTTGTGTGAGTCAAAGCCGAGCCAAAGGGGCTGGAGCCGTTGAGTGGCTCTAAGATGGAGGAGCAAGGAAGAGCCGAGTGGAAGGGATGGACTGGGCCTGGTGAAATGGGAGGCCCCTGCGTACCTTTCTGGCCACCATCGAGTCACATCACAGCTGCGCTTTAATGAAGCTTGTAACCTACAGGAGGTAGGGGGATTTAGGTGTGTGAGCAGCTTGCTGCTGAGGCCCAATATGTCAGCTAAGGAGGCTGCCTCTGGGCAGGACCACAGCACTTCCCCACTGAACTAACCCACGAACTCGTGAAAGCTCTTGAACTCTTGGTCAGTGTAGCCAAGAAGGGCCGACATTTGCTCTTATAGGAAGACAAATTCCAGAGGTTATGCTTTGAAAATGGAGAGATGAGGGTTGAGAAGGGTTGAGTCTGAACAGAAGAGGGGCACATGTAGGGTGGATATACCTAGGGCTCACCAACTCCTAGAGCGTCTGAACGCCAGGGGAGCCCCTGAAGCTCGGCAGCCATAGTTCTAGGGCCACCGGAAAGGAAGAGCACACAGCACACAGACGCTTTGGGAAATGCCATCCTTGGGCTGAGACTATAAAGGATTCCAGAGGGCGCACCTAAGCCTTCTGCTAAGGGCCAGCTGGAGCTCTGACTGGGGCTGGGTCACATGCTGAGCCTTTCCCGGTCATTTCCCTGGGGGGTCCCCCAGATGCTCCGTGGGCTTCTCATCAGAGACATGGTTCCAGGTGGGGCCATCACTCTGTCCTTCTAGGCCACACAGTATTTTGAGCGGGATCTGCTGATGGCGTTGCTTACCTGCCGGTTCATAAAGACATAGATAATGGGGTTGTAGATAGTGGCACTTTTGGCAAAGTAGGCTGGCAAGGCAGCCATCAGAGGGTGGAAGGCGTAGCCAGGGTTGGCAGCAGCAAAGCATGCGAAGAAGGCGTAAGGTCCCCAGCAGAAGCAGAACGCCAGGAACATCACCACCACCATGCGCGTCACTTCCTTCTCTGCCTTCTGGGTGGATTCAGACTCTTTCTGCTGCTTTGCCACCTGAGGGAGACAGGGACAGTGAGTCGGGGGTTGGGGGGCAGCAAGAGGCAGGTGCCCCAGGCATAGGGAGATGTGGGAAGGAGGAGAGGAGCCCAGCAGCCAGCTTCCAGCCCTGAGTCGTGCATAGCCAGTCCCAGGCAGACATGGAGGCCTCAGGCTGGCCCTGGGGGAGTTATAGAATTGGAGGTGGCACGTAGCTAGGCCTGGCCTAAGAGGACCTCAGAGCTGGATCTAACAAGCTCCTTTGCTTCACCTGATTCCTTAACAGACTGTCCTGTCCTGCGCTCAGGCCTGAGCATGGAGGCCGGACCTGATCACTGGGCGTGGAGAATGAAGGAGCTAACAAGATGGAGATGGCGGGGGAGGCGAAAGCTGTGGCTGGCGGGGTGCCCAATAGGAGTTTCAGAGCAATGCATACACATCCCTCAGGCTTCCTAGGCCAGGTTGGCCACTCTGTGGGCTAAATCCTGCCCTGGACTCATTGTGGCTGAGGGCAGCTGTGGTGGGGTGACTCCTTCATGCCTGGGAGGAAGGAGACGAATGACCTCCAGGCAGAGGCACTGTGGGGGAGGCCACAAAGGCCAGCAACCAGCTGCCAGGGATGAGGGACTGATGGTAGGCAGATGAGTGGGGATGAGAGAGGGACTGTGAGGGCTGGAATGCGGGGACGGCCAAGATAACAGGGCTAAGGTCACATTCTGGAGCTGGGGCTCCACCATCCCAGACTAATACAGCCCAAGCTATGGTTGGGTACGTGTGGGAGCCTTCAGCCCAAGGTGGTGGGGTGAGGGGGCCTTTCACAGGCTCACAGACTCCTCTAGGGAGAGCTCAGCAGGCATGCCCATCCAATTGTGGGCACAGGTAGCTTCATATAGGAAAGCCACCACCCTGAAAGGGCTCCCACTGCTAACAGAAAGAACCAGCCTTGCTCTCCTCGCTTGCCTGATGTCCCGCAGGGGCTCCCAGTGGTAACCTAGTCTAGGGGTAGAGGGTGATGGCTGTGGACAGGATCAGCTTCCCAAGGCAGAGGGCCAGACATGGAGGGTGGAGAGTGCGTCAGGGGTCAAATGGCACACTTGGGTCCACTCCTTGGTCGGCCCCACAGCCTATGAAAGGGACAAGGGTACTCCGGTGGCAGCCTCATAAAAACATGCCTTGATTTGCAGGTGTCATTTGCTGATGTGGCTGCTCCACTCTACTCTGTGGGAAAGGCAGCCTTTCCACCCCGGGGAGAACTGTCCGGGGTCGGGGAAAGGCACACCTCTGTTCCCTTAGCGGACTCCTCCAGGGAGGGAGTGGCAGTGCTTTCCTGTCTCACAGACCTGAGGACAACAGGGCTGGGGCTGAACCTGCAGGCAGTGGTACAGCCCCAAAGGAATCGCCCGATTCTCATTGCTGGATCTTAATATTTTCTTATAGGGGTAGAATCCTCTTCTCTAATGATTTTTGAAAAAAATAGTTTAGGAGTCTCAGTGGACTGATTTGGGGGCAGAGAAACTTAGGGGCAGGAGGGGGGTGAGGCCAGGAGGAATCGGGGGGCTTACCGCTCGGATGGCCAGCCACACTTGGAGGTAGCAGAGCACGATGATGGTGAGTGGGGTGATGCAGCAGGTGACCATGAGGACAATCATGTAAGACTGCACCCCGGGGTACGAGCTGCCACTGAACACATCAGGGCCACATGAAGTCTTTAGGCCGTGGGGCCAGTACCTGGAGAGAAGGGCCAGCAGCCAGTCCTGATGCAGGGGACAGTGACCCAGGACCCCTAGCTCAGGCATGGTGCTGACTCGGATGGGGTTTGTTTTTTTAATTTGAGGTGAAATTCACTTTGCATGAAATTTCCCGATTTGAAGTGGTCAGTTCTGTGACAGTCACCACCTCTGCTTCCAGAACATTTGCATCAACCCAAAACGAAACCATTGGGTAGGATTTTGGTAAATCCTTGTCCATTTTTAGATGTCATGCCTTTTCTGTTTTTAAAATTCTGGTAAAATATACATAACATAAAATGTACCATTATAGGCCAGGCACAATGGCTCACGCCTATAATCCCAGCATATTGGGAGGCAGAGGTAGGAGGATTGCTTGAGCCCAGGAGTTCAAGACTAGCCTGGAACACGCAGTGAGATCTTGTCTCTACAAAAAATTAAAAAATTAGCCGGGTAAAGTGGTGCACCTGTAGTCCCAGCTCATCAGGAGGCTGAGGTGGGAGAATCACTTGAGCCCAGGAGGTCGAGGGTGCAGTGAGCCATAATTACACCACTGCACTGTGCCAGCCTGGGTGACAGAGTGAGACCCTGTCTAAAAAAAAAGTACCATTATGACCTTTGGTACATTCACGATGCTGTGCAAACATCTCCACTATCTGCTTCCAGGACATTTTCATCTACCCAATCACTCCCCCTTTTTACAAACGGAGTGTGAGGTTCCATCTTGCCCTGACCTTCTGAGAACACCCGTGAAGAGCTGAGTCTTTTATCTGAGGTCAGCTAGGCCATGACTGAAATAAAAGGCCCTGCTCACTGGGTGGCCTGAAGGATTAAATGAGATAACCCGCAGGAGAGCCTCCACCAGGGTCAGCTCGCCACACATGTTTGATAACAGGCAACTGTGTGGGGCATGGCGGCATGAGGAGGGTGGGAGACAGAGACAGGCTTTCACAAGGTTTGTTTCCCAGAATGATGGAACGTTCCCAAAAAAAGAACATTCCCTCTCCAAACACCACGAGAACTTATTCACGAGCTTGTTGATAAAACAGTGAAATGCTGTCCATCCAGTCCCTCCCAATCAAACATTTGAGCCACTTGCTTGGCCTGGCCAAGACATGTGCTCTGCAGGCCCAGGTGGATCTATGACCCAAGCAGCCTCTGAAAGGTGGGGGGCGGGGTGGGGCAGCATGTGCACGAAAGAGACCTGGAATGCAAACACACTGTCTGTTCACTGACAGCTGTGTTGATGGCCCGAGCTCCGTGTGCTCCTGTGACCCGATCGTGCTTGGGACAAATATGTTTCCAGAGGTTCGGGGACCACAGATCCATTTCTATGTTGCAGCCACATTCATACATTGATAGACGTTGCATGCTCAGAGGTGCCCAGAGAAAGGAAGTGATTTGCCTTAAGGTCACAGAGTCTGACCCTGCCGACTCCATCTTGCGCCCTTGCACCCTTACCTGCTCCAACCAAAGATGGGCGGGGCCGTCCACACAGCAGCCCATACCCAGGAGAAGACAATGCCCACGATGGCGAGCTTGGCATCAAATCTCACGTTGCCAAAGGGCTTGCAGACCACCATCCATCTCTCCCAGGAAATGATGGCCAGGGACCAGAGACCTGTGATCCCTAAAGGGAGAGCAGACAGATGAGGGCTTTGTGCCGAAGCAAAGGTAGAACAGCCTTCAATGTCACTGCTCCCTTCCCCGACCAGCCGAAAGCTTTCAAAATCAGGAGGTGTCCTCCCACCCAGCTGTAAAACCTAAGTCTCCAAAGAGTGTTTTCAGGTCCAGGGTGAGCAGGCCTCTGGGTCAGCTTGTTTCTCTAACTCCTGCTTTCCACTTCCTTCCCCATCTCATTCAGCCTCTCCTCCCACCTTGCTTCCCCACTGACCCCAGCGCCTTACTCTCTGCTCCTCTGTTCTCCTCCTCTCCTCCCCCTTTCTTTCTTTCCTCTTAAACCTCTGTTGCTCTCCCTCTGGAGCAGGAGCTTAGAGCTCCCAGTTTGGCCAGCGGGTTTCTTGCCAACCCAGTCTTAGAATCTCGAATCTGGGAACAGAACTCAGGGAGCTCTGTCCTCAACCTCCACACATCCAGCACCAAAAGGGAAGCCAGAGCCACAGACACAGTGGCCAGTGCCTGTTCACCCACAGGAGCCCTGTTACCACTTCTCGCCCTCTTGGCCACCAGCCCTTCCTCTAATGACAGAACTCTTGATGGCCACGTCCAGAGCAGCATAGCCACACTGAGCTGTTGTTGTCCGAGCCAAGAGCAAGGAATCAGGCCCTGTGTAGAACCCTGCGTTCCTCCTTCCGGTACACACCCATGTTCCTTTAGGCGTTTGTAAAGGCCTTAGATTCTCCCCGGCTCCCTCTCTGCAGTAGGTGGAGACAGTTTCCCACTGTCCTGCTTAGACCCCAAACGTCTGCACACAGAATTCAGAGCTCCACGGACTGAGGTGGAAAAAACGACATCTTTCTCTCCATCAACCTCGAACAGACACTGGACATTTCCTTCCATTATGAACGTGGCAGTATTAGCAGTACCTGTGACTCGGTCAGCAAGAGAGGTCACAGATGTTTTTCTGTCAATTCATAGAGGTGGCAGACAGTTCGAACATCACTTATGTTCATCACTACTCTGAAATAACAGTGGTTGTCAGGCGGGATCCTGTTATTTAATACTTTAGTACTGAGTGGTGTCACTAATACGTTTAATACATGCTTTTATTTTTATTTACTTTTTGAGACAGAATCTCACTCTGTTGCCCAGACTGAGTGCAGTGCTGCCATCACAGCTCACTGAAGTCTTGACCTCCAGAGCTCAAGTGATCCTCCCACCTCAGCCTCCTGAGTAGTCCTGGGACTACTGGTGTGCCACCACGCCCAGCTGTTTTTATTTGTTGTAGAGAAGAGGTCTCACTATGTTGCCCAGGATGGTCTCAAACTCCTGGAGGCAAGCAGTCCTCCTACCTCAGCCTCCCAAAGTGCTGGGATTACAGGCATGAGCCTGGCCAATAAATGCTTTTAACGAAAGACTGTGCTACTGATGAATGTTTAATACTTCGATAACTGTTTTTCAATATAATTTGCTGCCTTTGTAATCCTAGGGGTCTCATTTTATGCGTTTGCAAAAATTCCTCTGAGATGGGGTCCATAGGCTTCCCAGATGGCCAAGGTCATCCGTGGACCAAAACTGGTGGGGAAGTGCTGGCTGCTTGGCACCTGACTGACCCAGGAACAGACCATGAGCAGAGGCAAGGGTGAGCGGGAGACCTTGGCAGAAACAGAGACAGACGTGGGCGGAGATGCAGGGGGCACTCAGGAAGGGTCGTGTGACCACCGAGGCCATGCCTGCTGCAGAGAGCACTCAGATCTGGGGATGGACTTTCACTGCCTGACCTTCCCTTGGCTTCCCTTCTAGACTGTCAGGGTAGTGCCAGGACTTGGACAAACGCCCTCTCTGGTCTGGGCCATCGTGGGTACAATTCAAGGCAGTTAACAGGGAGTGGGGAGGCTGCTAAGAGAGACGAGGGGAGGCAAGAGCAGGAGCTGCTCCTGTTGGATGTGGGGTCTCCTCCTCCTGAAATAAAGTTCCAGCTGCTAGGTGTGACCTCTGAGGCCTCCAAGACCTGGGCCTGGCCACCTTGTGTCTGGCAGCCACGGCTGCTTGGTGGCACTCTGCCCACTGGAACCACCAACTGCTCCCACCTGCTCCTCCACCACCTGCCCCAGGCCCCTTCCTGTCTGAGAGGACTGATGACAGTACTGTGTGGTCGCCGTCTGGGTGTAGGGTCCCCTCCTTAGCACAGAGCCTGGCACACTGGTACCTCTCAGCCACTGTCTGCTGACCTGAGCGGAATTGTGGCCCACAGATATATTAGTGATGGGGATGGGGAGAGGATCTGGGAATTGTGTCTCCTCCAGGAAAAGCAGATGCCGGTGAGCTGAAATGGCAGGCATCCCTAATTGCAGGGAAGTTCTGTCCAGAGTGCCCAGAGTCCCCACTCCCCTACTGTTCTGGAGTTGTCTAGCTCTGTATCTGTCTCCTCCCACACCAACCCCATAGCTCCGAAATGGCTGTTCCCGGGCAGAGCCTGACTCAAGAGTAGGAACTCAGGGTATATTGGACTGAAGGGAGCTGAATTTAATGTGACTGTCCAGATAGAAACCTCCAGAACCCTTCATTATATGGATGTGAGGCACAGATGTGGAGGGAGATAGACCCACAGGAGAAGCTGGGCCCAGCTCATCATGAGGTGGTCGGAGGGTCTTGCAAAGTGAATGAATGTTTTCTGCTGAGCTTGGGCCCCAACTGGCTTACCACACAGGGAGACGGTGTAGCCTTCCAGGACACACATAGGGTGGCCCAGCACGAAGTAGCCATAGACCTGGTTCACAACACTGATAGTGCTGGCGATGACGGTCTCTGCTAGGTCAGCAACTGCCAGGTTCACCAGGATCCAGTTCAGCGGGTGGCGCAGCTTCTTGAACTTCATGGTGGCAGCCAGCACAAGCCCATTTGTGAAGACGGATGCGATGACCACAAAGATCATCCAGACACTGGTGAGGTGGTACACCCATCTGGGAGCGATGTGGTAGTTGGGGCCTTCAAAGGGGCCTGGGGGCAGGAGGCAGAGGAGAGAGAGGAGCTGGGCGGCAGCCCCGCCTGTCTATACCAATGTTGATCTCACCTCTCCCTGCCCCATCAAGGCCTCCCCTCCCCCTCCCCCCCTCCTGCGTTTGCAATTGGCTCTTTCCCTCCAGCTTTGCCCATCCTCAGACCGACAGCCTCCCCTCCATCCTGTCGCTCAAGCCAGAGACCATCGCCTGCTGGTCACCGGCACTGGCACCTTGAACTTAACGGAACTCCTCATCATCTCCCCAAACTGATTCCCTGCTCGCAGTGTGCAGTCACCCCGCTTCCCTGCTCCCCTCTTCCCTTCGCCTCAGCTCTACCTCCTACCTCCCAGAGTCCTCTGCCCTTCCATAGACAGATGCTTTCCTCGTGTAAAGCCAAGCTCAGATGCATTTGCCTTCCAGAAGCCTTTCCAGATTCCCCAACTAGTGGTAACTCACCCCCTTGAGGGGAAGACCACTACCCACCTCTGTCACCTTCTGTCACATATAGGAGTTACTGTTCATGATGATCTGAATGTGCGTGTCCCCCATAAATTCCTGTGTTGAAATCCCAACCCCCAAGGTGATGGTATTAGGAGGTGGGGCCTTTGGCAGGTCATTCAGTTCATGTGTGCAGAGCGAGTGGGGCCCTCATGAATGGGATTAGTGCCCTTATAAAAGAGGCCCTAGAAGCTGGGCATGGTGGCTCACGCCTGTAACCCCAGCCACTCAGCAGGTCAACGTGGGAGGATCACTTGAGCCTTTGGGAACAGTTCAAATTAGCTGGGAATGGTGGCTCATGCCTGTAATCTCAGCACTTTGGGAAGCTGAGGGGGGAGTGTCTCTTGAGCCCAGGAGTTCAAATCCAACCGGGGCAACATGGCAACACCTCATGTAAAAAAAATATTTTTTTTAATTAAAACTTTTTAATTTTTTAAAAGAGTCCCTAGAGCGCTTTCTAGCTCTCTTTTTACCCTGTGAGGATACAACAAATTGTTGGCAATCTGCGGCCAGGAAGAGGTTCCTCGCCAGAGCCCACCACGCTGGCACCCTGACTTCCAGCCTCCAGAGCTGTGAGAAATAAATTTGTCATTTAAAAGCCACCCAATCTATGGTAATTTCTCTTTTATTCTTTTCTTTTTTTTTTTTTTTGGTTTTGTTTTTTGTTTTATGAGACAGAGTCTTGCTCTGTCGCCCAGGCTCGAGTGCAGTGGTGTGATCTTGGTTCACTGCAACCTCTGTCTCCCGGGTTCAAGTGATTCTCCTGCCTCAGGCCCTCAGGTATCTGGGACTACCAGGTGCGCATTACCGCAATGGCTAATTTTTTTATTTCTGTAGAGATGGGGTCTGGCTATGTTGCCTAGGCTGGTCTCGAACTCCTGACTTCAAGTGACCCGCCCACCTCGGCCTCCCAAGTAGCTGGGACTACAAATGCATTACTTCTCCTTTTTATTTGTAGGAGTTTGCTAGGGCTCTACACCTTTTTTGTTGGAAGGACCTTTGTTGTAACATTGTTTTTGGCAGATTACTTGAAGGGATTGCAAGCCACAGACCTGCTGCCATATAAGGCCTCATGGAGAGTCCCAAGATTTATCAAGAGATTCTTTAGTTGTGTGTTAGAAAAGTCCAACTCAAGCTAGCTTAAGAAAAATGGGGATTTCCTGGCTCTGGCCAGGAGAGACAGATAAATCTCACCCCTAGCACAGCTGGATCCCACAAGGCCCCTGCTGCCCTCTGTGCATGGGCCCCATTTGTTCCTAACACAAGGAGCTTCTAGAAACCCACTGACAATGTCTGCAATTCTGATACCTGGCACTGGCTCCCCAGGAACCCTCAGTATGAGCAGTAGGGACAGACCATTGACAATTGAAGGCCTTCGTGGTGTCAGTCTCCATGCAGAAGGAAGCAGAGGGGAGCAATGGGGTTGCTGATGGACCTAAGAACAGAGAACCCCCAAACTGTCGGCAGCTCTTCCCTGGGAAGTACTTCGGGTGAACTGGGGAAGAGCAGCTGAGACTGGGAGGGTTTGGGACACTCTGGCCTGTAGGCAAGTGCAAGGGGCTGGAGCAATCTAGGTGCTGTGACCTCTCAAAACAAGGCAGCCAGTTCTCTTCCCTGGCAACCCTTGCGGTCCAAATTGGGCAGTGCAGGGACAAGGGGGCAAAGGAGAGAACAGGTCCCAGCAGCAGTGGGGGAGGGGACAGGAGCTGCCACCAGTGCAACTAGAGCTGGTGTAATGGCCTGCCTCGCCCTTGTGAAAGTTCTGGAACTGATTTCGTGAAGCAACGAGCAAGAGAATCAAAGTCAACTCCCAGGCAAAGTGATTCGAAGAAATACAGGGAGAGAGGGAAGGCAGCAGCAGGGGGAGAAGGGGATGCAGTGGCGCAGAGAAGCCAGACTTCTTCAAGTACACCTTCTTTTCTAGATTTTAATTTGAAACATTTAACTGTTTTATTACATAATTATAAAACAAAATTTAAGTGGCTGGGGTCGGTGGCTCACATCTGTAATCCCAGCACTTTGGGAAGCTGAGGTGGGCGGATGACTTGAGGTCAGCAGTTTGAGACCAGCCTGGCCAACATGGTAAAACCCTGTCTCTACTGAAAATAAAAAAATTAGCTGGACATGGTGGCGGGCACCTGTAGTCCCAGCTCCTTGGGAGGCTGAGGCAGGAGAATCGCTTGAACCCAGGAGGCGGAGGTTGCAGTGAGCTGACATCACGCCACTGCACTCCAGCCTGGGCGACAGAGTGAGAGTGTCTTGAAAAAATAAAATAAAATAAAATAAAAATTTAAATTGAAAGACCAATCTCTGAAAATCAGCAACAAAAGAAATGAAACGAAATGCATATCCACTGAGTGGCATATCACTTAGAGAGGGACTGTTCTAAGGGACTTGAAACACACTGGTTTACTACACTACCTAGTGGCATATACCCTCAGGGGAAGAAGACCTGTGAAGATGTGAAAGTTTTGGTCACCAATGGGTGAAGACAGGGTAAGGTGTCCAAATGCCATCATTTTCCATCCGCACTGCAGTGGTTTAATTGGTACGGGCGTTGAGTTCACTAGCTGCCAACACCCCTGAAAAGAGACGCTCTCCTTGCCAAAAACACACCAACAAATCCAACCTGCCTCTGGTCAGACCCTCAGATCAACTACCAATTTACAGAAAAATCATAATGAACAACGTCAGAGGAGCCTGTCAGGCTACGTCATGAACGACTTGCTTTCTTCCAGAAATAAATTGCAGGGAGATAGAGCGGGAACCTCTAGATTCAAAGATAGTCAAAAGGCTTATCAATCAATCTGAATGTGTGGACCTCAACTGAGCCCTGGTTCAAGCAAACTGAAAATACGTATGACATTTTTTGAACACTATTAGGTATTTGAAGCTATTCAGGAAATATTGTTACACTCGTCAGTGTGATGATGACTTGTGGTTATGTATTGAGAAGATCCCTTTTCTCCTAGAGTAACATAGTAAAGATTTACAGAGGGAAGGGTGTGAGGTCTTGGATTTGCTTCCAAGAATCAGGAAGAAAGGGTAGTCGAGGGGTTACAGATGAAATGAGATGAAACTGTGGAAGTTGAGTGATGGGTACCGGGGTTCATTACACTCTATTACACTCTTCCTTCTACTTTAGTAGATGCTTAAAGTTTTGTGGGAAAAAAAACAACAAAAAACAAAAAACAAAAAACCCACCCGGACATTTGAAAAGAGTGCATTGAAGCATCATGCATTGATGAAGTCTGGGGGCATCTAGGAAGAGACTGTTGCATTGCCACCAAGGAAATTCTGGGCACAGTCATGTTGAGGTCAACTGCAAGATCCTCAGCCGGTTTGGTCTGTGTACTCTGTCACTAATTGGCACTCGGTCCTGGCCACCCCACAGTGGGATATTTATTGGCAACCAAGGAGCTGGCGTGGTTTCTGGAAACCACAGCCCCATAGCCTGCATGATATTCTCTTTTTTGAGACGGAGTCTCGCTCTGTCACCAGGTTGGAGTGCAGTGGCACGATCTTGGCTCACCACAACCTCCGCCTCCCGGGTTCAACGATTCTCCTGCCTCAGCTTCCGAAGCAGCTGAGACTACAGGCGTGTGCCACGAAGCCCAGCTAATTTTTGTAATTTTAGTAGAGACGGGGTTTCACTATGTTGGCCAGGATGGTCTCCATCTCTTGACCTCAAGAGCTGCCCGCCTGGGCCTCTCAAAGTGCTGGGATTACAGGCATGAGCCACCACGCCCTGCCTTCACGATGTTCTTGAAGGCACCAAAGGAATTTGGTTTGGAAGAGGGGCCAGGGGAGAGGGCCAGGAGTAGGGAGGTCACTGGCGTCCTCAGCTTCTTTGAGGGCCTGCGTGCAGCTTTTGGATTGGGCAACTGCCAATGGCAGAACTCAGGCTGCCCTGATGAGAACTTTCAGCTTTCTATTGTGCCTGAGCCCTCTCTCCCAGGACTGCTCCAAAGGGAAAGGTGGCCCTGGGCGCCAATCTAGCCTCTTCCCCCAGAGGTGTGCAGCCAAAAGCTGTGTGGCCCCATCACAGAGTTCAACAAAATGACTGCTACAATCTCTGCCGACCCTGAAGTTCTAGAAGTTTCTTGCCCTCTGCTGCTGTCTTCCCCACCCTCCCGCCTCCCTTGAGTGTGTCAGTATGTTGCCTCCTTTTGGCTTCAAGTGTAAAGACAGACCCGACTCTTCCCCAGGAAGCTGAGGGACTCCGTGGAAAGAGAGGTTACTTGCTAGCAGTGAACACACTCATCTACGGGCCAGAAAGAAACAGCACATAAATTCTTCCCCAGCCATGGATTCTCAAAGAGGCTGGGAAGCCTGTGTGGCTTGCGAATGCATATTCGATATTATGGTGTCCTTCTAGATTCGGAGAGGACCCCTGGATTCATGTCGTCTGAAAAGCTATGGGAGAAAGCCTCTGCTGGTGGGGATGTGCAGAAGAGAGATTCCCTTGGGCGGGGCAGGTGGGTGGTCGGTGGCCCCCAGTGCAGCCACCCAGCCTCCACGGGCCTGCTGGCTCACCTCTGGTGGAGTTGCTGTTGGTGTAGGTGAAGATGCTGGACTGGGTGCTGTCCTCATAGCTGTCCTGCGGATGGCGGCCTGCGAGCCTTTGGAGGCTCCACTGCTGGGCCATGGCTATGGAAAGCCCTGTCCCCGACGGCAGCCAGCCCTGGCGCATCACCTGAGGGTCACGGCGCTTTATACTGGCCTGTGAGATCAGCTCGGGCCTCTTCACCTTAAAAGCTCCCAAATCCTACACTACCTGATCTCTTAATTGGGCCTGGGACTTAGACCTCCTCCTCCCACCTCTTGCTCCCCTGCTCCTGAGGTGAGCCCCCGAGGGCGGCTCAGAGGGATTTGCTGGAAACCTGTAATCCCATCTACTGGGAGGCTGAGGCAGGAGAATCGGTTGAACCCGGAAGGCGGAGGTTGCAGTGAGCCAAGATGGCACCACTGCACTCCAGCCTGGGCGACAGAACAAGACTCCGTCTGAAAAAAAAAAGTGGCTGGGCACAGTGGCACACACCTGTAATCCCAGCAGTTTGGGAGGCCAAGGTGGGTAGATCGCCTGAGGTCAGGAGTTTGCGACCAACCTGACTAACATGGTGAAACCACGTTTCTACTAAATACAAAAAAATTAGCTGGGCATAGTGGCGCATACTTGTACTCCGAGCTACTTGGGAGGCTGAGACAGGAGAATCACTTGTACCTGGGAGGTGGAACTTGCGTTGAGCCAAGATGGAGCCATTGCACTCCAGCCTGGGCAACAAGAGCAAAACTGTGTCTCAAGAAAAAAATTTAACACGCCACCTAATTGCGATAAAAAAAAACCAACCCTGAACCTGTTTAGATTCCCACTTGCAGAGTATGTGACATCGCCTTCTGCTACATTCTCACCAGCCCTAGACATTGTTAGGCTTTTTAATTTTTGGTGTTCTGGTGGATGAGAAAATAGTATTTAATCGTTGCTTTTCGTTTACTATTCCCCGATCACCTTGCAATTACACGTTTTTTCGTAGGTTTTACTGCCTTTCGTTTTTCGTCTTGTCTGAGATGTCCGTGGCTACCGTTTAATGTCTTTATATTGGGTTATTTGCTCTTAGTTTACTGAATTGCAGTTCTTTATATATGTGATGATTAGCCCTTTATCTATTAGATATATTTCAAGCTTTGTTTTTCTTATTTGTTTGCTTTTATTTATTTATTTATTTATTTATTATTTATTTATTTATTTTTAACTTTTGGAGACAGAGTCTCGCTCTGTCACTTAGGCTGGAGTGCAGTGGTGTGATCTCTGTTCACTGCAAGCTCCGCCTCCGGGTTCATGCCATTCTTCTGCCTCAGCCTCTTGAGTAGCTGGGACTACAGGTGCCTGCCACCACGCCCGGTTAATTTTTTGTATTTTTAGTAGAGACGGGATTTCACCGTGTTAGCCAGGATGGTCTTGATCTCCTGACCTCGTGATCCGCCCCCCTCAGCCCCCCAAAGTGCTGGGATTACAGGCGTGAGCCACGGGGTCCAGCCTATTTATTTATTTTTTGAGATGGGATCTCAGTCTGCCACCCCGGCTGGAGGGCAGTGGTGCGATCACGGCAGCCTCGACATCCCCGGAATCAAGTGATCCTGCCGTCTCAGCCTCCTGGGTAGCTGGGACTACAGGTGTGCACCACCACTCCAGGATAATTTTTGCATTAATTATTTTTTAATAGAGACAGGGGTTTTGCCATGTTGCCCAGGCTGGTCTCGACCTCCTGGGCTCAAGAGATCCACCCACCTTGGCTTCCAAAGTGCTGGGATTACAGGCATGAGTCAGCATACCCAGCCCTTGTTTTTTTCGTTTGTTTGTTTTGTTTTGTTTCCCCTTTCTTTCATTTTTTAAAAAATTATTATTAATCAAGTCCCATTTTTTTCTCCCCTTGGTTATTTGGATGTTATGTACATATGTAGCTTCTTTTCTAGTGATTACTTTTTTTTTTTTTTTTTTTGGAGACAATCTCACTCTGTCAGCCAGGCTGGAGGGCAGTGGTGCAATCTCGGCTCACTGCAACCTCCGTCTCCCGGGCTCAAGCAATTCTCCTGCCTCAGCCTTCCCAGTAGCTGGAATTACAGGTGTGTGCCTCCAAGCCCAGCTAATTTTTGTATTTTTAGTAGGGACAGTGTTTCACAATGTTGACCATACTGGTCTCAAACTCCTGACCTCAAGTGATCCATCCGCCTTGGCTGCCTAAAGTGCTGGGATTACAGGCGTGAGCCACCACACACCGCTCCCTTTTTTTTTTTTTTTTTTTTTTAAGACAAGTTCTCACTCACTCTGTTGCCCAGATTGAAGGCAGTAGCACAGTCACAGGTCACTCTAGCCTCTACTTGCTGGGCACAAGTGATCCTCCTGCCTCAGCATCCTGAGTAGCTGGGACCACAGGTGCACACCACTGCCCTGGCAAGACTTGCTTTTTAAAGAGTTAATGAATTCTTAGATTTGTCAATGGTGTACTGAACTCTTTCATGTCTAAAAATGTCTTTAGTCTAACCCCACAGTAGACAGTTGGGGTGTAGAATTTTAGGCTGGGAAATCATTTTTCCCTCAGAATTTCGAAGGCAGCACTTCATTGTCTTTTTTTTTTTTTTTTTTTTTTAAGATGGAGTCTTGCGGCCGGGCGCGGTGGCTCAAGCCTGTAATCCCAGCACTTTGGGAGGCCGAGACGGGCGGATCACGAGGTCAGGAGATCGAGACCATCCTGGCTAACACAGTGAAACCCCGTCTCTACTAAAAACACAAAAAACTAGCCGGGCGAGGTGGCGGGCGCCTGTAGTCCCCGCTACTCGGGAGGCTGAGGCAGGAGAATGGCGTAAACCCGGGAGGCGGAGCTTGCAGTGAGCTGAGATCCGGCCACTGCACTCCAGCCCGGGCAACAGAGCAAGGCTCCGTCTCAAAAAAAAAAAAAAAAAAAGATGGAGTCTTGCTCTGTCGCCCAGGCTAGAGTGCAGGGGCGTGATCTCAGCTCACTGCAACCTCTGCCTCTTGGTTTCAAGTGATTCTCTTGCCTCAGCCTCCCGAGTAGCTGGGATTACAGGCGTCCACCACCATGCCCGGCTAAGTTTTGTATCTTTAGCAGAGACAGAGTTTCCTCATGTTGGTCAGGCTGGTCTCAACTCTTGACTTCAAGTGATCTGCCTGCCTGGGCTTCCCAGAGTGCTAGGATTACAGGCGTGAGCCACCGTGCCCAGCCAGTACTTCATTGTCTTCTAGTTCCCCATGCTGTTGCTGAAGTCTGAAGCCATTCTGACTTCTGATTCTTTGAATGTGACCTATTTTTTTCTCTCTGGCAGTTATTCTCTCAGCGTGTCGAAGGTATCAGTCAACTATCTTCTGGATTGCATTGATGCTATTGAGAAGGCAGCCTGCAGTCTAAAAGTCATGGTTTTAAAGGTAATCAGCTTTTTTCCTCTGGCTGCTTTTAACATCTTGTGTCGGCCGGGTGCAGTGGCTCATGCTTGTAATCCCAGCACTTTGGGAGGCCGAGGCGGGTGGATCATTTGAGGTCAGGAGTTCCAGACCAGCCTGGCCAACATGGTGAAACACTCTCTCTACTAAAAATACAAAAGTTATCTGGGCATAGTGGCGGGCGCCTGTAATCCCAGCTACTTGGGAGGCTGAGGCAGGAGAATCGCTTAAACCCAGGAGGCAGAGGTTGCAGTGAGCCGAGATCACACCACTATACTCTGGCCTGGGCAACAAGAGCGAAACTCTGTTTCAAAAAAAAAAAAAAAAAAAAATCTTGTGCCTAGGTGTGGACCTATTTTTGTCTTCCCTGCTTAGGATTTATTGGGCTTCTTGAATTTGTGAATTTGTGTCTTTCTTCAGTTCTGGAAAGTTCTTAGGGAGTTATCTCTTAAAATATTGCTGCTGCGGCTGGTCATGGAGGCTCATGCCTGTAATCCCAGCACTTTGGGAGGCCGAAGTGGGTGGATCACCTGAGGTTGAGAGTTCGAGAACAGCCTTGCCAACATGGTGAAACCCCATCTCTACTAAAAATACAAAAGAATTAGCTAGGCGTGGTGGCACGCACCTGTAGTTCCAGCTACTCGTGAGGCTGAGGCACGAGAATTGCTTGAACCCGGGCAGCAGAGGTTGGCAGTGAGCCGAGGTCGTGCCATGACACTCCAGCCTAGGCAACAGAGTGTGACTCCTTTTCAATAAAAAAAAATTATATATATATTGCTGCTGCTGCATTCTCTCTGTCTTCTCTCTCTGGTATGACAATTGCATTTTTGTTAGACCTACTCACGCTACCTTCCATGTCTTCTATTTTTCAAGTTTTCTATTTCTTTGTGCCTCTGTGCTGTATTCTGCATACCCCTTCCTTCCTTCCTCCCTCCCTCCCTCCCTCCCTTCCTTCCTTCCTTCCTTCCTTCCTTCCTTCCTTCCTTCCTTCCGATGGAGTTTTGCTCTTGTTGCCCAGGTTGGAGTGCAATGGTGCGATCTCAGCTCACTGCAACCTCTGCCTTCTGGGTTCAAGCGATTCTCCTGCCTCAGCCTCCGGAGTAGCTGGCATTACAGGCATGTGCCACCACACCTAGCTAAGTTTGTATTTTTGATGGAGATGGGGTTTCTCCATGTTGGCCAGGCTGGTCTTGACCTCCCGACCTCAGGTGATCCGCCTGCCTCGGCCTCCCAGAGTGCTGGAATGATAGGTGTGAGCCACCATGCCAGGCTTTTTTTTTTTGTATGGATGGGGTTTCACCCTGTTGGCCAGACTGGTCCTGGACTCCTGACCTGAAGTGATCTGCCCACCTCGGCCTCCCAAAGTGCTGGGATTACAGGCATGAGCCACCACACCTGGCCTATATTGAACATTTAAATAGTTTTAAAACTGTGAAATCTGGCATATGTATATAAAGGTGCAGAAAACATTGATGTATGTTTTAAGAAATAACGATAAGGTGAACACACATTTAACCACTACTCAGGCCAGGCACCGCAGCCTCCACTGTCACCCCAATCATAATCACCTTCTCCCGCCCTAGTGGGAACCACCATCCTGGGGTTTCTGTTGCCAGCATCCATGCTACCCTTTATGCTTTCCTGCCTGCGTAGTCATCCCTACACAATATCGTTTAGTTTTGCCTGCTCTTGGAATTTGTGTAAGTGGAACCGTTTGTAGTATGGATTTTCTGTTTGGTTTCTTTTGTTGAGCATTATGCTTGTGAAATGTATTCATGTTTTTCAAGGCTGTAGCTCATTCTCCTTGCCGTACAGTAGTATATTGTTGCATATATTACAGTTTACTTACACTTTCTGGGCAGGTGGTTTGTTGCTAGTTGTTGGATATTGGGAACATCAGTGTATTTGTCTCCTGGGAATATTGCCTACGAATGCAGTTGCTGGATCATTTGGTATGCATGTCTTCAACTTTGTGATACTGTCAAGTGCTTTTCCAAGGTGGTGGTAGTACAAATTTGCTTCCCACCAGTAATGATTGAGAGTTCCTGTTGCTCTATATCCTTGCCAACACTCATCATTGTTAGTCTGTCTGAGTTTGACCAATCTACTGGGTGCATAGTGGTACCACTTTGAGTTTTAAAAATTGAGGTAGGCCAGGCGTGGTGGCTCAAGCCTGTAATCCCAGCACTTTGGGAGGCCGAGACGGGAGGATCACTTGAGGTCAGGAGTTGGAAACTAGCCTGGTCAACATGGTGAAACCCTGTCTCTACTAATAATACAAAAATTAGCTGGGTGTGGTGGTGCACACCTGTAATCCCAGCTACTCGGGAGGCTGAGGCATGAGAATTGCTTAAACCCGGGAGGTGAAGGTTGTAGTGAGCTGAGATTGCACCACTGCACTCCAGCCTGGGTGACAGAGTGAGACTCCATCTCAAAAAAGAAAAGAAAAAAAAAAGGCCGGGCACGGTGGCTCAAGCCTGTAATCCCAGCACTTTGGGAGGCCGAGACGGGCGGATCATGAGGTCAGGAGATTGAGACCATCCTGGCTAACACGGTGAAACCCCGTCTCTACTAAAAAATACAAAAACCTAGCCGGGCGAGGTGGCGGGCGCCTGTAGTCCCAGCTACTCGGGAGGCTGAGGCAGGAGAACGGCGTAAACCCGGGAGGCAGAGCTTGCAGTGAGCTGAGATCCGGCCACTGCACTCCAGCCTGGGGGACAGAGCGAGACTCCGTCTCAAAAAAAAAAAAAAAAAAAAAAAAAAAAGAAGTAGAAACAGAACAGAGGCTGCACCTGAGCTGCCCCCCACCTCCGTCTCCTAGCTCCTTGCTCCCCAGTCTGCCCTGGTGGGCTGGGTTCCAGCTATGCTTCTCTTGCCATCTTTGTTTTAGAGGTAAGAAAACTGAGCCTCAGAGCAGTTTATTAACTTGCTCAAGGTCTCAGAGTGGTAGAGCCAGGATTTGAACTGGGCTCTTTGTCAAAGGCAACGTTAACCCCCTCACCATGTGAGAGACTCATTCTTTTGTGTTACAATAAAATTTTCTACCCTAGACTGTCAGCTGTATGAGATCAAGGAATGTATCTGGCTTCTGTACCACATGGTAGGCACTCAAAATATGTGTTGAATGAATGATTGGATGAATGAATGAACCTGTTAGGAGGCAAATCTCTCTGCCTAACCCTTCCTGTCTCCCTGGGAGTAGCAATACAGCAAGCTGTAAGGGTTAACGGAAATGTTTATTCCATAGTTTACAAGAACAGCTCTTTATAAGTGAGACCCACAATTGGTAATTTTTGGAAGAGAAAATAGGAGTGCAGTGCAAAAACAGGCAGATGTAGAAGGGAGTCTGGCCACCTGTCGGTCGTAGTGAGGCACAAAACGTAGAGCAAGGAGTCAGACGCTGAAAAGGAGGGGAGAGGAGCCCTGAAGATGAGCATCACCTCCCCAGTCTGCGTCGGGCCCATCTTGAACGCACAAATCTTGCGTGTGTAAGTATCCATGCATATGTGGAGGTATTTTATGGAGCCATAACGTGTCCAATTCTCTCACACTTTGCGGCTCACAGAGCACCGTATTGTGATTTCTTGTTTCCCAATGTAGGCGGAACACACCAGGAGCCCCAGCGCAACCCTCCCCTCCAATGTGCCTTCATGCAGGTCCTTGTCATCCAGCGAAGACGGCCCCAGTGGCCCTTCCAGCCTCTCAGATGGGGGCCTAGCCCACAACTTACAGGATAGTGTCGGGCACCGCATCCTCTACCTCTCAGAGCAGCTGAGAGTGGAGAAGGCCAGTCGGGATGGCAACACCGTGAGCTACCTCAAGCTGGTGTCCAAAGCAGACCGGCACCAGGTGCCGCACATCCGGCAGGCCTTTGAGAAGGTGAACCAGCGCGCCTCTGTCACCATCGCCCAGATCGAGCACAGGCTCCGCCAGTGTCACCAGCAGCTCCAGGAGCTGGAGGAAGGCTGCAGGCCCAAGGGCTTACTGCTGATGGCAGAAAGCGACCCAGCCAACTGCGAGCCACCCAGCGAGAAGGCCCTGCTTTCAGAGCCCCCCATGCCGAGTGGGGAAGACAGGCCCGTCAACCTGCCCGATGCCAGCACACCCTTCACCGAGGAGAGTCGCTTCCAGAGCTCACAGCAGGGGACGCGCTTAGAGACAGAGGATGTGGCCCGGCAACAAAACCTGATATTGCAGAAGGTAAAGGAAGAGCTGGAAGAAGCCAAGAGGTTCCACATCAGCCTCCAGGCGTCCTATCACAGCCTAAAAGAGAGGTCTCTGACTGACCTGCAGCTGTTGCTGGAGTCCCTTCAGGAGGAGAAGTGTAGGTGAGGCCTTGGCTTTGGGGACTGGAAGCAGAGGAGGAAGCGCTCCCGGGAGCCACGTCTGGGAGGGTGAAAGGGAGCCAGGACATGAGCCTGGAGAGCCAGGGTGAGGGGCTAGTTGGAAGAGCAGGTCCATGCTTCTCTTAGCGACCGGGCCCTGCCGTGGGGCGACCAGCCCTCTCCCTGCAGTCCCACACCTGCCTTGACCCTTGCTGGCGAAAATGCTCCAGCTCGGCAGCCCCTGCCAGGTGGTTGCAGCGGCACAGCGGCTGGCCCTGACTCTGTGGTGGCAGGAGACAACATGGGGGTGGCAAGAGTCCGGTAGACACCTGGCACTAGTTAGGGAGGTGGCGTCCTCTGGTCCCAGTCTGCCGGGAAGGTGGGAGTCAGGACCGGAGTCGCCTCGCCAGCTCTGGTCTCTTCACCCGTGCTCCTAGCTGAGCTGGGCACAGGTCGGGTCTCAGATACTTATTTCAAAAATGACTGCCTTCTGGTGAGTGCTTTCTCTGCGCCGTGCAGTAGCTCGATTTTCTTTTTCTTTTTCTTTTTTTTTGAGACGGAGTCTCGCTCTGTCGCCAGGCTGGAGTGCAGTGGCACGATCTCGGCTCACTGCAACCTCCACCTCCCAGGTTCAAGCGATTCTCCTGCCTCAGGCTCCCGAGTAGCTGGGACTATAGGCGTGTACCAGCACACCCAGTTATTTTTTGTATTTTTAGTACAGGCGGGGTTTCACCATGTTGACCAGGACGGTCTCAATCTCTTAACCTCGTGATCCACCTGCCTCGGCCTCCCAAAGTGCTGGGATTACAGGCGTGAGCCACCGCACCCTGCCCTAGCTTGATTTTCTTTCCCTCTAAGATAAGGCTAGGGCCTACCAATTGGGGAAAAAAAAAAAAAAAGGCAAACTCAGTCTCTCAACGGATTCTCTCCATTCCGACTGGGACCGTTCTCTGGGTTTCCATGGGCCCTCAGGGGGTGTCACATTCTGTCCCCCTCGCTGCAGTCTGTGGCTAATCAACGCCAGTCCCTCCAGAGTCCTGGCTAGGGAGGCAGTGACTCCCTTAGGTGAGCCAAGATTCTCAGCATTTGCTTGAAAAGAAGAACTCCGCAGTCCTTTTAGTGCCTGATGCAGGGGAAGAGGCACGTGGGAATCGTCCTCTTTAGTTTCCCCAGGGAAATTTTGCCAGTGTTTATTTACATAGCCTAAGAATCTGTTAAAGGACAATCAAAGAATATTACAGGACAACCACTATCAATGAGATGACTAGTCAGAGTCACAGGTGTCTCTTGGAGGTTATTTTCATAGGACATGGCAACCAAATCTAAAATCTTGGGAGCATTAGAGACCCTTTTGTCAAAATCACACTTACCCAGTCAGCTTTCTATTAAGCAACAACAGAGTTTGGTGGCAGTTACAAACTTCCCCGTATGTTTCCAAACCGTATGGGTCAATGAGAATGCTGTGCTCGGGTAAACTCTTAACCCCTCTCAAATCCGAGTCTTTCACCCCCTCTTGATACAGGGGTGACTACCGGGGAGCAGGGCAATACCTCTCTCTCCCCCTCTCAGACTTTTGCTGCAAATTCCAGAAGCCTGCACTTCTGACCCAGTACCCACCATTGGACTGTGACATGGGATTTCTGGTTGTTTGCTGCAGCAGCGAGCCTATCCTTACTAATGTTCGTCGTGAGCGGAAAAGCAGATCTGCAGGGCCCAAATTTACTAGGAGGAGAAAGGGCTGATGATGATTTTTCACTGTTGTCACGGGCTCGTAACTGAGCTGGGGCACCAGGTTAAGCAGCATTGTTCTTTGGCCCTCAGACGCCTACTTTATGGTTGGGGAAGCAGAGTCTCACAGAGGCAGCACAAGCAGCCTATGTGGATGGTAAGAGTGGACCTGAGAGCATTTCACCACACCTTGGCTGTGTGGCTAAGTTAGATGCAGGGGACACAGGAATTCATGGCATTATAAAAACATATACTTTCGTAAAATCTTCTTCAAAACTTTTACATGAGCTGGACACAGAAGTGTTTCAACCAGCCAGGCCTCCTGTGACTGTTGCGTCCCCTCTGGTGCATCACAAACTGAGAAGCCACGCTGCAAGTCCTGTGCTGTTTATCACAGTTAAATCCGTTTGCTTTCAAGAGGGCTGTAGTGGTTTTTACCATTCTGGTTTCTTTTTAATTTGATCTTGGCATGTCTCTACTGAGCGTGGCCATAGCCGAGATACCCAGTCTCTAGGAGATCCCTGACCCGTGGGATCGTTAGGTTCGGGTGTGCGTGTCAGGGGAGCCACAATGAGGAGGCAGATGAAAATGCATGCAACAGCGACATGGGCTGGGCGCGGGGGCTCACACCTGTAATCCTAGCACTTTGGGAGGTTGAGGTGGGCAGATTGCTTGAGCTCAGGAGTTTGAGACCAGCCTGGGCAACATAGCGAGACCTTGTATCCACAAAAAATTCAAAGAAATTAGCTGGGCGTGATGGCGCGTGCCTGTAGTCCCAGCTACTCAGGAGGCTGAGTGGGAGCGGGGATCCCTTGAGCCTGGGAGGTTGAGGCTGCAGTGAGTCATGATTGCACCACTGCACTCCATCCTGGGTGACAGAGCGAGACCCTGTGTCAAAAAACAAACAAACAAACAAAACGGAAAAAAGAAATGTATGACTCAGATCGCAGAGACGTTAGGTGTGCTGATGGGAGGCAGAGGGGAAGTCTGGATGCAGCAGGGAGCTGATTGAGCTCATCAGTTGTGCAAGAGCGAAGCCCAGAACGAAGAGCGGGGAAGCTTCCGGGGCTGTGCCTGTATTAAGGTCGCAGGGTGTGAAGGGGTCCCACAGGCTTTCCTGTGGGGGTTGCGGTTGGCTGGTTTAAAGAAAACATGCACAAAGGAGGAAACTGATTTACATGACTCTGGTGTTGAGCATTAGGTTTTATCGTGGTCAGCAGCCATGGAATGTGTTGGGTTTTGGGTCAGTGAGGTGAGGACCACATGAGCTATATCGCAAACAATCACATGGTAGGGAGGGACGGGTGTTATCTAGGGCAAAGGTGACAGGGTACAACTGCTAAAGTTGGATGCTGAGGCAGCAACTGTATTAAACACATTTATGACAAGCACTTTAAAAAATTGGTGTAGAATTCACACAATTTCACATAATGTGAAATTAACCATTTGGAAGCATGTAATTCAGTGCATTAAGTACATCTGCAGTGTGGTCCAACTGTCACATCTGTACAGTTGTCTAACATTTTCATCACCCCAGAAGGAGACCTCCAGACTCACTATGCAGTCACTCCTAGCCTCGGCTCCAGGCGTTCCCTAATCTGCTTTCTATCTCCGTGGGTTTGCCTCCTCTGGACTTTTCATATAAATGGGACCACACAATATGTGGGCTTTTGTGTCTAGCTTCTTTCGCTGTTTTCAAGGTTCATTCATGTTGTAGCATGTATCAGTACTTCATTCTCTTGATGGCTGACTTATATTCCAGTCCATGGGTAGACCACATTTTGTTTATCTGTCCGTCGGTGGATGGAGGTTTGAGTTGTTTCCACCTTTTGGCTATTGTGAGAAGCCCTGCCCTGAACACTCACATACATGCCACTTATTTGAATACCAGTTTTCAATTCTTTGGGGTCTATCTATAATCAGGAGTAGAATTGCTGGACCCTGTGGTGACTCCAAGTGTAAGGTTTAGAGGAGTCTTCCCACAGCAGCCGCGCCGCTCCGCCTTCCCACCAGCAATGCTGAAGGCTTCCAGTTGCCTCACATCCTTGCCAACGTTTGTCGTTATCCTTTTTTTTTTTTCAACAGATGTCACTGTGAAGTGGTATCTCATTATGAGGGCTGGCTTTCTTTTTTATTTTTCCTGAGTCTTTCGATACGCAAAAGTTCGTTTTCTTTCTTTCTTTCTTTCTTTCTTTCTTTCTTTCTTTCTTTCTTTCTTTCTTTCTTTCTTTCTTTCTTTCTTTCTTTCTTCTTTCTTTCTTTCTTCTTTCTTTCTTTCTTTCTTCTTTCTTTCTTTTTCTTTTGCTTTCTTTTTTCTTTCTCTCTTATTCTCTTTCTTTCTTTCTTTCTTTCGTTTTTTTTTTTTTTTTTTTTCAGGGTCTCTGTTGCCCAGGCTGGAGCACAGTGATGCAATCATAGTTCACTGCAGCCTTGAACTCCTGGGCTCAAACGATCTTCCTGTCTCATCCTCCCGAGTAACTGGGAGTACAAAGCATGTGCCACCATGCCTGGCTAACTTTAAAAAAATTATTTGTAGAGATGGGATCTTGCTATGTTGCCCAGGCTGGTCTTGAACACCTGGCCATGGCCTCCCCAAGTGCTGGGGTTACAGATGTGATCCACTGTGCCTGGCCAGTTCTTACTTTTTAATGCATTTTTTAAATTGATTGTGGTAAAAAAAAAAAAAAAGGCAACACAGTATATTCTTTTTGATTCTGCAACGTGCAGGGTCTCTATCACAGCAACAATTAGACTCAGGAGGCTTGGGGCTGGGCTAGTGGCCCTGGGGTCTCCTCCTTCATGAGGTCTGGGTTTGTGGGTCCTTGCAGAGGACATTCCTTGGCCCTGGAAGGACTGTGACAGCTTCTGCTGGAGTTGCTTGCGGCCCCTGGTAACTCTCCCCTCTGTGTGCTGAGGAGAGGCACGGGCGTCGCGAACTTGATTCTGGATGGAAGGGTCTTTGCCAAGCTTCTCTTTCTTTCTTGTGGAAATTGGGGGAGCTTCAGATCTCCAAGAAGATGCACAGTGAGTGGCCTGTCTCCTCAGCACAAGCCAGTCTCCTGGGGGACCAGAAGGCCCCGGTTCCTCAGCGTCTCTGTGGGTCAGGAGGAAAGAAGGCTTGAGAAAGTCAGAAAATGTTCATTGGTAGAAGAGATGGCACCCAAGGAAGGCGTGTGGAGCCTTCAAGTGAAAGTCTCGACTGGGCAGGTCTCATCTGGGCACCTTGCATGGAGAGTTGCAGGAGATCCCCTCTAGCCTCCTCATGAGCCAGGGGGCTCTGGGAGGGTCTGGGGGTCCTTCTCCCTGTCTTACAGGATGTGCAGCTGACTTCTGCTTGATGGTGAAAGGCAGTCAGGTTTCAGGCTTGGCCCCGTAGACAGGGCATGGACAAGTCCTGGAGTTGGGGGTGTGGTGCCAGCAAAACCATCTTTACTCTCTGGGGTCCATAGCCAGTCCCAGCCTGCCCAGCCCACCCTCCTCCTTCACCTTTGTAGCCCTAGTGGTGAATGCCTGGGTTAGATGGGTTGCTGGGACATCTTTGTTCTTTGTTGGATGAGTAAAATGGTCCCAGGAGAAAACCCGACGGTGAGGAGGACATTGCTTCTTTTTTTTTTCTTTTTTATGAGATGGAGTCTCACTCTGTCCCCCAGGCTGGAGTGCAGTGGCACGATCTCGGCTCACTGCAATCTCTGCCTCCCTGGTTCAAGCGATTCTCCTGCCTCAGCCTCCCAAGTAGCTGGGATTACAGGCGCCCCCCAGCACGCCTGGCTACTTTTTTGTATTTTTTAGTAGAGATGGGATTTCGCCATGTTGACCAGGCTGGTCTCGAACTCCTGACCTCAAGTGATCCACTTGCCTCGGCCTCCCAAAGTGCTGGGGTTAGAGGCGTGAGCCACCACACCTGGCTGGAGGACATTGCTTCTTACCCCATTTCTAGTTCCCTAGACCTGCCTTGGCATCACCTCATTGAAGGCTCCACTTGGTGACAAGGAACTGGCTTATTTGGAAACAGGGTCGTTGCGGACATGATGAGTTAGATTTGGATGAGGTCATTCTGCAGAAGGGCAGGTCCTAATGCAGTGTGACCTGTGTCCTGAAAGAAAGGGGAGACGGAGACACAGACACACCCAGAGGGAGAACACCATGTGGAGACAGAGGCCGAGGCTGACCTGCCGTGGCAGAAGCCAAGGAAGCCTGCGGATGGGCAGCAGAGCAGAAGCTGGGACAGAGGCCCCGAGTGGAGGCGCCTTCTCAGTCCTCAGCAGGAGCCCAATTCCGCCTGCGCCTTCCTCTCGGACTGCTGGACCCCCAGCCAGGAGAGAGGCCGTCTCTGCTGGGAAAGCCACTCAAAGTTTGCAACGCTTTGTGATGGCAGCCACAGGAAACTCCCACACTCAGCTTGTCCTTTAGGCTCTGCTCTGATGTCCTCTCCTCAAAGGGACTTCCCAGGCTACCATGTTCAAATGGCCTCTTCTTTTATTCTTTTGGAGGTGGGGTTTTTTGAAGTAAAGGTTTTTGTTTGTTTGTTTGTTTGTTTGTTTTGACGGAGTTTTGCTCTTGTTGCCTAGACTGGAGTGCAATGGCGCGATCTTGGCTCACTGCAACCTCCGCCTCCTGAGTTCAAGCGATTCTCCTGCGTCAGCCTCCCGAGTAGCTGGGATTATAGGCATGCAGCACCACGCCTGGCTAATTTTGTATTTTTAGTAGAGATGGGGTTTCTCCATGTTGGTCACGCTGGTCTGGAACTCCCAACCTCAGGTGATCCACCCGCCTCAGCCTCCCAAAGTGCTGGGATGACAGGCATGAGCCACCGCGCCTGGCCTTTTCGAGGTAAATTTTATACAGTGAAATTGCATTTAAGTTTAGGCATACAGTTTAACGAGTTTTGACAAAGGTTGACACCTGGGCAACTAAAATCCCAATAAAGAGCTTTGCCACCACCCCAGACAGTACCCTCACGCCCTCTTCCAGTGAACACCCATCTCCCATAATCAGCCACTGTTCTGGTTTCTGTCACTCTAGCTTGGTCTCCTCTTGAACCTCATGTAAGTGGAATCGCACGGCACGCAGTGCTTTGCGTCTGGCTGCTTTCGCTCCGTGGAATTGTTTTGAGATCCACCCAAGCTGTGTGAGGAGCTCATGGCTTCGTATTGCTTGGCAGCATTCCATTGCATGGAGACACCGCAGGTTGCTTATGCCCCGGTCCGCTGCCAGTTGGGCGAGTGAATAAAGCTGCTATGAACGTTCTCGTACAAGTCTTTCTGTGAACATATGCTTTCATATATGGAATTGCTCGATGACAGGGAAGTGTTATGTGTCTTAGTCCCACTTTCTGGTGCTGTAACAGAGTACTGCAGGCTGGGTAGTTTATAAAGAAAGGAAGTTCAATGTCAAAGCGCTGGCAACTGGTGAGGACCTTTGTACTGCATCATCCTATGGCAGAAGGCAGAAGGGCAAGAGGGCGTGAGAAAGCGAGCGGGGACCAAACTTTCACGATAACAATATTAATATTAATCCCCTCTTACCAGTCCCATCCCTTAACACCATCACATGGCCATTAAATTTCAACATGAGTTTTGGGGGTGACATGCACACCATAGCAGTATGCTTAACTTTTTAAGAAAGAGGAAGGCCGGGCACGGTGGCTCACGCTTGTAATCCCAGCACTTTGGGAGGCCGAGGTGGGTGGATCACCTGAGGTCGGGAGTTGGAGACCAGCCTGACCAACATGGAGAAACCCCGTCTCTACTAAAAATACAAAATTAGCCGGGCGTGGTGGCCCATGCCTGTAATCCCAGCTACTCGGGAGGCTGACACAGGAGAATCGCTTGAACTCAGGAGGCGGAGGTTGCAGTGAGCCGAGATCGTGCCATTGCGCTCCAGCCTGGGCAACGAGTGAAACTCTATCTCAAAAAACAAACAAACAAACAAACAAACAAAAAAAAAACAAAACACAAAAACCACCAGAGGAACGGTTTTCCGACATGGTTATACCATTTTACAGTCCCGCTAGGAGTGTGTAAGAGTTCCAGTTGCCAACGTTTGGCAAGATCAGTCTTTTAAATTTCAGCCTCTTAAGTTCAGCCACAACTTGGTGAAATTAGACTCCAAAATTTCATCACCCTAGCCCATGTTCTCTCAACCTTGGCACTGTCGACATTTTGGACCAAATGATTCTCTGTTGTGCGGGGCTGTCCCATATATTCTAGGATGATGAGCAGCATCCCTGGTCTCCAATTACTTGATGCCAGTGGTGCGGTGAATTAATTTGCTGATGGTGCCGTGACAAATTGCCCCCAACTTCACGGCTTAAAATAATAGAAAGTTATTCTCTCACTGTCTTGGAGGCTAGAAGGCTGAAATCAGTTTCACTGGGCTGAAATCAGGCGAGGACACACTCTCATTGAAGGCTCTAGGGGACAAACTGATCTTTGCCTCTTCCAGTTTCTGGTGGCTGCCAAATTCCTTAATTTTGTGGCCACATCATTCTAGTCCTGAAGGCCAGCATCTTCAAACCTGTGTTCTGTCTTCACATGACATTCTCCTCTGTGCGTGTCTAATGTCCTTTTGCCTCTCTCTTATACATGTGATTGCATTTAGGGCCCACCAGGATAATCTGGGATAATCTTTGCATCTCAATACCCTTAAACTCACCACTTCTGGAAAGCCCCCTTTTTTGGTCATAGAAGGTAACATTCACAGTTTCCAAGGATTATGACATAGATATCTTTTGCTTGGGGGGGGGGGGGTGTTTTTCTTTTTTAGACAGAGTCTTGCTCTGTCATCCAGGCTGGAGTGCAGTGGCACGATCTTGGCTCACTGCAACCTCCACCTCCTGGGTTCAGGCAATTCTCCTGCCTCAGCTTCCCAAGTAGCTGGGACTACAAGCACGTGCCACCACACCCAACTAATATTTTATATTTTTAATAGAGACGGGATTTCAGCATGTTGCCCAGGCTGGTCTTGAACTCCTGAGCTCAGGCAGTCTGCCCACCTCAGCCTCGCAAAGTGCTGGAGTTACAGATGTGAGCCACCGTGCCCAGCCCAGGGGGGCAATTTTAACCTACCATGCCCCACCTATTTGTAACAACCAGAAATGTCTCTCCAGAGATTGCCAAATGTCCCTTGGAGCGGAGGGGAGCAAATTGCCCCTGGTTGAGAACCACTCTCCTAGCCCATGAAACTAGTGGGTGTGAACCTGTCTCTGATGATTAATAGTGCTGAACCCCTTTTCATGTGCTTATCAGCCAACAAGTCTTTGGCTTGTTTTCAACTTGGTTTGTTTTTTCATTGTTGAGTTGTCAGAGCTCTTTGCATACTCTGGACTAATCTTTGTCACTCCCCTACTTTTTCCTTTCTCGCACCACTCACCGCCCAAACTGCTCTCCCTTGTGTAGGTATTCATTTGTGTTGTATTGTTCTCGTCAAAATATCAGCACATTCAGGTTGGCCAGTGTGTTCGAGTGACTGCCCAAAGACATGTTGACACATGATGGCTGTTCTGTGAGTACCTGTTTCATGGATCAATCTGGGTGCTGCTTTTCCTCCCTTCCTGAAGGGACCCAGCTCGCCCTCTGGGCTGCTTTCCTCCTCCACGTATGCCAGAACTCTATCTGCTGTGTCTTGGGAACATCAGGGCAGGGTCAGGAGGGCTGATTCTGGATTTAGGCCTGACCCAGCCTCCTCTGTGCCGGGTATTTCCTACCTTGGACAAGGTGCTTCAAGTTTGCAATCCTCAGTTTCCATATCTGTAACATGGAGGTAATAATGATCCCACTATTGTTGGAACTGTTGTGAGTATTAATTAATACTTGTGTGTAAGCCCCAAGTAGATGCTGATGGAACTGAATTTACAATTCCTTTCTGCTTCCTATCTACAAACTAAGTCCTTGAAAGATTGTAAAGAAAAATTGGGCCAGATGTAGTGGCTTGTGACTGCAATCCCAGTGCTTTGGGAGGTCGAGGCAGGAGGATTGCTTGAGCCCAGGAGTTTGAGACCAGCTTGGGTAACAAAGTGAGACCATATCTCTGCAAAAAAATTTAAAAGTATTAACCGGACTTGGTGGCACATGCCTGTAGTCCCTGCTACTTGGGAGGCTGAGACAGGAGGTTCGCTTGAGCCTGAGAGTTTTATGTTGCAGTGAGGTATGATTGTGCCACAGTACTCCAGCCTGGGTGATAGAGGACAGAGTGAGACCTTATCTCAATTAAAAAACAAAAACAAACCAAAAAAAAAAAACAAAAACAAAAAGGGAAAGAAAGAAAAAAGTTGTTAATGGCTTTTTCTTTTTTCTTTTTCTTTCTTTCTTTTTTTTTTTTTTTGTTTTGAGATGGTGTCTTACTCTGTTGCCCAGGCTGGAGGGAGTGCAGTGACTCCATCTCAGCTCACTGCAACCTCTGTGTCCCGGATTCAAGTGGTTCTCCTGTCTCGGCCTCTTGAGTAGCTAAGATTACAGCATGCACCACCATGCCCAGCTAATTTTTGGGTTTTTTAGTAGAGACAGGGTTTCATCATGTTGGCCAGGCTGGTCTCCAACTCCTAATCTCAAATGATCCACCCGCCTTGGCCTCCCAAAGTGCTGTGATTACAGGCGTGAGCCACCACTCCCTGGCCAATGACTCTTGATAAATTCATCAATGGAGCACCCTAGGTTGATGAGCTCAGGGATTTGGCCAAGATCTCGACCTGACCCTGCCTTCCTCTTCTTTCCCTGAGTCAATGCCTCCTGGGCTTGTCATTCCTGCTGCCCTCTCCTCTCCACAGCATTACAATGCCCCACTACCCCTTACTCTGGTTGTCTGTCATTTTCTAGCAGCTTGTCTAGGACCGTCTCCACACATCTGATGGTCTTGTCCATCTCTCATTCATAAGTTGCTGGTAGAGGTTCAGAGATAAGAAGCTGCTCAAGTCAGAAAGCAGGTTGGTGGTTGCCAGGGACTGGGGTGATGGGAATGGGGAGTGACTGCTAAATGGTATTTTTTCGAGGGGGTGATGAAAATGTCTTGGAACTTTTTTTTTTTTTTTTTTTTTTTTTTTGAGACGGAGTCTCGCTCTGTTGCCAGGCTGCAGTGCAGTGGCGTGATCTCGGGTCACTGCAACCTCTGCCTCCCAGGTTCAAGCGATTCTCCTGCCTCAGCCTCCCGAGTAGCTGGGACTACAGGCGTGCACCACCATGCCCAGCTAATTTTTGTATTTTCAGTAGAGACGGGGTTTCACCATGTTGGCCAGGATGGTCTTGATCTCTTGACCCCATGATCCGTCCGCCTCGGCCTCTCAAAGTGCTGGGATCACAGGCGTGACTGCAGCCGGCCAATGTCTTGGAACTATTAACAGCCATGGTGGTTGCACACCACCACATGTGCTAAATGCCACTGAATTGTTCGCCTTAAAATCATTCATTTTATGTTACATGAAATTTACCTCAATAAAAATTGAATAAAATGAAGCTGCTCAGGTGCCGAGTAGGCAAAAGTTTCACTCTTGCTTTGTGTTTCTGGCTGTATCCACAAGTGGGCAGTTGTGAAATTTTCTTATAGCCTCCTGCCATATTGAAAATGCCCTGAAGTGAATATGCCAGGTCTCCATGCTTTTTTTTTCCTTCTGGACACCAGGTCCTTGCGGGCATCCAGACCCTAGCTCCTCTGTCCCAAGAATGTTCTGGTATGTTTTGCTTTCAGACAAGGCTTGGAGATAACAGGCTATGGTTACTAGAGGCTTCACTGTTGCTGTGTGACCTCTCAGCCCCAGGGATCCAGTCTCGGGCTGACTTTCCTCAAGGTATCTGCTTAGGCCTTTGTTGCAGGCTCAGGTCGTGTTAACTTGAAGACATAAGAACTTCCATTTTTTCCCCGACTTCTCCTCCACGTCAGAGCATCCTGCATCTTTGGATCTCTGAGGAGGTCTGACCTGAGGTCTGACCTAAGGTCTGAGGTGCTCTCTGAACTGGTTCCTCTCATCCCTATTGTGTTGAAGCAAAGCACAGACATTACATCAGTTCATCTGTAAATATTTCAGTGTGAACCTGAAATATGGATCATTTTGTTAATGTAGCCTAAATACCATACCAAAAATGTCTTAAAACAAGTCCACAATGTTAAATATACAGTCACGGTCACCTGATTGCCTCACACATGCCATCATTCGTTTTTATTTCTGAAGGATTTTTTTTTTTTTTTTTTTTTTTTTTTTGTGGGATGTAGTCTCACCCTGTCACCTAGATTGGAGTGCAATGGTGAGATCTTGGCTCACTGCAACTTCTGCCTCCCGGGTTCAAGCGATTCCCCTGCCTCAGCCTCCCGAGTAGCTGGGATTACAGGCATGTGCCACCACGCCCGGCTAATTTTTGTGTTTTTAGTAGAGACGGGGTTTCACCATGTTGGCCAGGTCTTGAACTCCTGACCTCGTGATCCGCCCGCCTCGGCCTCCCAAAGTGCTGGGATTCCAGGCGTGAGCCACCACGCCCGGCCCTGAAGGATATTTTTTGCCAGACATAGAATTCTAAGTTGGCACTTAATTTTTGGAGATAATAAGCATTTTGAACAAATCATTCCCTTCTGACTTCCATGGTCTCTGTTGAAAAGGCAGCTGCCAGTCTTCTTGTTGCTCCTCAGATCACAGTTTTGTTTTCCTCAGGCTCCTTTTAAGATCTTTTCTTTTTCATTGTTGTTTAGTGGTTTTGCTATCATGATGTTTGGTGTGATTTTCTTTCTCGTGTTTTGTGCCGCTGACTCTCCCCTTGGTGTGATTTTCTGTGCATTCATCCTGCTTAGGGTTCGCATGGCTACTTGGGTTTATGGCTTGATGTCTTTTGTCAGTTTTGGAAATTTTCAGCCACTGTATCTTCAAATGTTGATTCTGCCCTAGTCTCTCATTTCTCCCCTTCTAAGGCCCCAGTTACATGTATGTTCGACCTTTCTACTGTATCCCTACATCCTCTGGGTTCCTGTGTGAGCCGTCCTGGTGATTTTCCTTCCACTTTGGCTTCTGTTTTGTTGGCTCTTCCCGCAGCTCCCTAGGGCCCCTTGCTTTGGCACATTTGCTCAGAGCGAGCTCATCCATCCTGGCCACATGCGTCGATTGCCCCCGGGCTATTGACCCCTCCTACAGCTGTTTCTCCATCTCAGACTTTTCCTCCAAGTTGCGGGCCATGATTAGGTTCTAGCTCAATTTGCCAAAAGCAAATTCTCAGAAATGATCAAGAATATACTCTTTCTGGCTGGGCCCAATGGCTCACGCCTGTAATCCCAGCACTTTGGGAGGCCGAGGCAGGCGGGTCACCAGAGGTCAGGAGTTGGAGACCAGCCTGGCCAACATGGTGAAATCCTGTCTCTATTAAAAATACAAAAATTAGCCGGGCATGATGGTGCATGCCTGTAGTCCCAGCTACTCAGGAGGCCGAGGCAGGAAAATCACTTGAACCCGGGAGGCGGAGGTTGCAGTAAGCCAAGATTGTGCCACTGCACTCCAGCCTGGGCAAACAGAAGGAGATCCGTCTGAAAACATAAAAATAAAAATACACTAGTTTGAAAAAATAAATAAATAAAGTTTACAACACTTTTTGTTGGAGAGGGTGGTCTTAACACCCTTGGTCTGTCTTGAGGGTGTCTGGGTTGACTGGTCATTGTTCTGTCTTCATAAGAGCATTCTCCAGAGTTGTCCATTTGCCTCTGTGACTGTAGGAGTTGGAGAGAGAGGGGTCCTTGACCAAGGAAGAGAAGGGAGCGTGGCTGCCAGAGGGCCAGGAGATGGGGGCCAGAGAGAAGGGGAGACTGAGAGAATATCCTTATGAAAATATTGTTTATTAACATCTGAATAGGCTATTCAGGAATGCATTCAAAAATATCTTCATGTGTCTTTATCTACACATTGATGAAGATTGACTTCATATTCCTGAGGACACTTAAAATCTTGAATGTTCTCGCAGCTAGATCATTCATGTAAATGGAAAGACAGTAATGAGGAATCTATTTTCGGGGTGACCATCCTGCCGACCCACTCCCCCTCTCTGTGAGCAGTAGCCTAGTCCATGTTGTCCACCGACTCTCTTCTTAACAGGGACCTGGGGCCGAGGCAAATGAAACATTCCTTTAAATGCTGCGAGGAACCGGCTTTTGACAAATTGGCTTTCAACAAATGAGCTGTCAGCTTATTCAGTGCCCAGGGGATTTCTCCGTGTGGGTGTTGGTCAAGTCCTTGGAGCGGGACCAAATAGAAGTCGTCACCGTTTTCCCCGTCACTGTCAGCACCACCGTTTAGACCTCCTGCACCTGAGGCCTGCCGCCACCCTCCTGGGCCTCCTGGGGCAGCAGCCCTGCCAGTCTATGGGTTCCATCGCTCTCCGGTGCCTTCTCTCTTCTGCGTAAGCGGTGGTGCCAGAGCCCCCTCACTGGCCCCCCGGCCTCTGTCCTTCTGGCCTGTTCTTTGTGGTGCCGAAAGAGGAACTTTGAAGGAGTTTTTAAATTATGAAGTATTTCAAGCACAGGGAAAATGTACAGGATAACATAATTAACAGCCCCAGCTTTCTGAAATCTTAACATTTGCCATGTTCACTTCAAATCTTACTTTTTTTAAGGAAATAAAACTTGAAAATATTCAGTTGAAGTCCTCATTACCCCTTTCCAGTACCATCTTCCTTCCTTGGTATTCTGGCCTCGCTATACCGGCCTCGCCATTCTCATTTGGGTGCTTATCTTTTCCATGCGTGGTTTTATACTTTTACTACTTATATAATTATATACACAACAGGTAGTGATTGTTTTCTTTTAGAGATGGGGTCTCACTCTGCTGCCCAGGCTGGAGTGCGGTGGCGTGATGGCAGCTCACTGCAGCCTCGAACTCCTGGGCTCAAGAGATCCTCCTGCCTCAGCCTCCAGAGTAGCTGAGACTACAGGCAGGTGCCACCACACCCAGATAATTAAAAAAATTTTTTTGTAGGGACAGGGTCTCACTGTGTTGCCCAGGCTGGTCTTGAATTCCTCCTGGCCTCAAACAATCCTCTTGCCTTGGCCTCCCAAAGCGCTGGGATTGCAACTGTGAACCACTGTACCTGGCCTGCTTGTGTTTTTTTAACAGCTCTATTGAGATATAATTTACATATTATAAAATGCACCATTTTAACTACATTTCAATGGTTTTTAGTAAATTTACTGAGTTGTGCAACTATTGCCATGATTCACTTTTTTCTTTTTGTTTAAATAACAGCTCTATTGAGATATAATTCACATCCCATAAAATTCACCAATTTAAAGTGTACAATTCACTGGTTTTTAGTATATTCACAGAGTTGTTCAACCATCACCACTATCTAATTCCACAGTATTTTTATCAGCCCCAAGGCAACCCTGTACTCATTAGCAGCCGCTGCCTATCCCCCACCCCCAGCCCCTGGCACCCACTAATCTGCTTTCTGTCTCTATGGATTTGCCTGTTCTGGACATTTCGTAATTAGTGGAATCGTACTGAAATCTGTGGTCTTTTGTGACTTTTCAATCCTTATAGTCACCATGTTTCTATAGAGTAACTGCAGGCTAAACTTCGTACTCCACACTGGTCCTAGGGGATCTGCGGAATTGACGAGCACCCACGGATAGTTCACACTGTCATTTCTACAACTTCTAGTCTATGGCTATTCTTGTAAAGCTGTTACAAAAGAGTAACTACATATAAAATATATATGAATGTTGGTGTGTGTGTGGCTGGTGTGTGTTTGGGGTGTTCCCAGGCAGACCTGGAGCGGGAGTCAGTCTTTTCCTAGAGCCTGGGGAGGGAGGAGGAGGGCAGAAGCTGAACCCGAATCTGGTCTAGGTCAGGACCGCTCCCTGTTGGCATGAACTCTGGGTGAAGTACTGAAGGAATCTTACTTTCTCTTTTGCTCCCAAGACAAGCGTTGGTGGAAGAACGGGTGAATGATCGCCTGCAGGGACACCTGAATGAGATTTACAACCTCAAACACAATCTGGCCTGCAGCGAAGAGAGAATGGCCTATCTATCCTATGAGAGAGCCAAGGAAATATGGGTGAGAACCTCCTGGGGGAGCCTTGTGAGAAGACTGGAGAGATGAGCGAATCCATTCTGATACCCCCAAACCAAAGCAAGGCACTCGAGCTGCCCCCTCCTGAGTGTTCAGTGGCCACATACACATTTGTTTCAGAGCTAGCAGCATCTGACCTTTACACGCACGCTCCGCTTCCCACCATCTGGCTTAGCTGCTTTTGCCACTCTGGTGCTGCAGTGCTCACCCGTGAGCCTCTGACTCAGGAGATCTGGGGTGGAGCTGCTTCTGCTGCGGCTGTGGGTGTAGGGAGCACCCTCTCAGAACCCCTCCTTAGACCTGGCTTCCCTCTCCTCACTGTTCCATTTCCATAGCGCCCACCCTCGTCCCTGGGTAGTTGTGTCTTGACCAGGTCCTCAGCTTCGGGAGACAGGGGATGAGGGAGTGCGACTGGGTCAGATGAAGCTTTCCCAGTTGCTGGAGAGCCTGCGCCCTCCCCTCTGCCCTGGATGTGCTCTAGGCTCTCTGCCTGCCTCCTCGAATACCCACCCCACAGTGCTTGCTGCTCACCCCTAGGAACTCAATAAATGACCACAGTTGCGTGCTGACTTCTGGTGCGTGCATTTTCGTCTCCTGCAGGAGATCATGGAGACCTTCAAGAGCCGAATATCCAAGCTGGAGATGCTACAGCAAGTCACCCGACTGGAGGCAGCAGAGCACCTCCAAAGCCGTCCTCCGAAGATGTTGTTCAAGTTCGTGAGTCTGCTCTTCTCACCGGCAGCCATCCTCTTGGTCTTTATCTCCACCTTGTGTGCCTGCCCCTCATCACTGATCACCTCACGCCTGTGCACTTGCACCACCCTGATGCTGATTGGGCTTGGGGTACTGGCCTGGCAGAGGCGGCATGCCATCCCTGCCACAGACTGGCCAGAATGGGTCTCCTCCAGGTGTAGACTGTACTCCAAGAACTCTGGGCCTCCAGCCCATGGACCTTAAGGGGCCAGGAGGGCCACCTGCCTTAGCTTGCTAGCTCCCTCCCTCCTCCTGGGTGTCGAGGGCATCCAGCAAGCCCTCCCCAGACAGCCCCTCCACAGCTCTTGCTTGCCGATTATGTAACCACCAGCCTGGCGAAATGGATATAGACGCCCACCTGCCTTACACTTCCGTTTTGTCAGGATCCTTTCACGCCATCGATAGACATGAGGCTCGGGAAAGATTAAAGTCTATGAAGCACTCTCTCCTCTTTATCCCCCTTGCACCCTCTCGAGACCCAGTGCCTGCACACGCAGAGGCTCAGGTGGTCCCAAACTGCAGTGAAAGCCTCTGTGACTTTGTTGGTTTTGGCAAAGATAAATTACATTTATTTCACAGGGATGGAGAAGGAGGGGGAAGGGAGAGGTGGCCAAAGCCCCGGTGGGCGGGATGGGTAGGAGGCAGATCTCATGCAGGCGACACCGAGGACACAGATGAGACCTCCGTTTTGGAGGCGCTGGAGAGTTCAGAGCCATCGTCAACCTTCTTCCCAAAAAGCTGCAAGATGCAGTTTCGAAACTGGAAGGACAGAAAGTGTTATTGAGCAGAGCAGGAAAGGGTGGAGCCCTGTGCTGAACGTACGTGCCCGAGCCTTCCGTTCACCCATTCCAAACGCCATGGGGGATGGAGGAAGGCTTGGGTTATTTCTCCCTCACATGCCGGGATGTCATCCGACTTAGCAGTTGATGGTGACTACACTGGGTTGAAGTGTGTTCCCCAAAAGATGTGTTCAGGTTAAGACGAGGTCACACTGGAGCCGGGTGGGCCCTAATCCAGTGACTGGTGTCCTCATAAGAAAAGGAATGCTTAGACACGGACACGCAGACAGAGGGAAGATGGCCACGTGAAGATGAAGGCAGAGACTGGGGCGACACACCTTGGAGTCAAGGAGTGCCAAGGACTGCCGGCAGCCCTGCAGCTGCTTCTCCCTCTCGGCCTCCATGGGAAATCTTTCCATTTGCCAACACCCTGATTTCAGACTCATGATTTCCAGAACCGTGAGAGAATCCATTTCTGTGGTTTGAAGCCACCGAGTTTGTGGTAGTTTGTGACAGCAGCCCCAGGACAGTCATCCACAGTGACAGCTAAGGGGCAGTGGTGACCTGTCCCCAGACTGTCTGGTGAGCGGCTCAGAGAAATGTTAATGAAAAGGCATGTGGTTGTCATGTTTTTTCCAGTCCATGAATCTGGGGCAAGGTGAGGCCTAGGTAATGACAATCTAGCCCCTACCTCATCTCTCCAGGCAAGCGTCTCCCGGTACCAGGAGGGGGTCTGTCTTTGCTGCTTCACCCCAAAGAGATCTGGGCCATATGAATGTCTCAAATCATGTCCTGTGTCATCACTGAAGTAACCGCAATGCTTTGAGGACCCAGACCAAAGGCATTTTCTAATTATTTCAGGCCTACTCTTGACGAGTTCTACCTCCCTCTATCATCAAAACTCTCAAAATTAAAAAAATATAATGGTTGAAATTAATAACATAAGACATGGGATGAACAGCAGAATCAGCTCAGCTGAAGAACTGGGAGATAGGGTTGAGGAATCCGTCCAGCAGCTGCTGCTTGAGCACCCGCTGTGTGCCAGACTCTGTCCTGAGCATAATTTCCTGTCTTCTTGGAACTGCGTTCCAGAAAATTCTCTCAGAATGTGGCAGGACAGGATAATTATGTGGAAAGGGTGAAAGCAAAGTTGGGGGCCTGGTGGGGTCCAGAAGTGCCAACATTTGTCTAGGAGGGGGAGTTCTGGAAGGGAGAATGGAAATAATCCAGTAAAGACAGTACTTGGCAAGATAGTTTAGGATCCCAGAAACCTAGAAAAGATCCTCATGAAAGTCAGGAAACGGGGTTCAGGGATAGAACTACACTCTGGGCATCAGTGTGCTACAGCGAGTTCCCGGAAATCCACTGCAGGCCTGGTCCTACTTACTGTTTAAAAGTTACCAGAGAGAATGAACCCTTAATGAACTCTGCAGACTTGGCTTGTGTGAGTCAAAGCCGAGCCAAAGGGGCTGGAGCCGTTGAGTGGCTCTAAGATGGAGGAGCAAGGAAGAGCCGAGTGGAAGGGATGGACTGGGCCTGGTGAAATGGGAGGCCCCTGCGTACCTTTCTGGCCACCATCGAGTCACATCACAGCTGCGCTTTAATGAAGCTTGTAACCTACAGGAGGTAGGGGGATTTAGGTGTGTGAGCAGCTTGCTGCTGAGGCCCAATATGTCAGCTAAGGAGGCTGCCTCTGGGCAGGACCACAGCACTTCCCCACTGAACTAACCCACGAACTCGTGAAAGCTCTTGAACTCTTGGTCAGTGTAGCCAAGAAGGGCCGACATTTGCTCTTATAGGAAGACAAATTCCAGAGGTTATGCTTTGAAAATGGAGAGATGAGGGTTGAGAAGGGTTGAGTCTGAACAGAAGAGGGGCACATGTAGGGTGGATATACCTAGGGCTCACCAACTCCTAGAGCGTCTGAACGCCAGGGGAGCCCCTGAAGCTCGGCAGCCATAGTTCTAGGGCCACCGGAAAGGAAGAGCACACGGCACACAGACGCTTTGGGAAATGCCATCCTTGGGCTGAGACTATAAAGGATTCCAGAGGGCGCACCTAAGCCTTCTGCTAAGGGCCAGCTGGAGCTCTGACTGGGGCTGGGTCACATGCTGAGCCTTTCCCGGTCATTTCCCTGGGGGGTCCCCCAGATGCTCCGTGGGCTTCTCATCAGAGACATGATTCCAGGTGGGGCCATCACTCTGTCCTTCTAGGCCACACAGTATTTTGAGCGGGATCTGCTGATGGCGTTGCTTACCTGCCGGTTCATAAAGACATAGATAATGGGGTTGTAGATAGTGGCACTTTTGGCAAAGTAGGCTGGCAAGGCAGCCATCAGAGGGTGGAAGGCGTAGCCAGGGTTGGCAGCAGCAAAGCATGCGAAGAAGGTGTAGGGTCCCCAGCAGACGCAGTATGCGAAGATCATCACCATCACCATGCGCGTCACTTCCTTCTCTGCCTTCTGGGTGGATTCAGACTCTTTCTGCTGCTTTGCCACCTGAGGGAGACAGGGACAGTGAGTCGGGGGTTGGGGGGCAGCAAGAGGCAGGTGCCCCAGGCATAGGGAGATGTGGGAAGGAGGAGAGGAGCCCAGCAGCCAGCTTCCAGCCCTGAGTCGTGCATAGCCAGTCCCAGGCAGACATGGCGGCCTCAGGCTGGCCCTGGGGGAGTTATAGAATTGGAGGTGGCACGTAGCTAGGCCTGGCCTAAGAGGACCTCAGAGCTGGATCTAACAAGCTCCTTTGCTTCACCTGATTCCTTAACAGACTGTCCTGTCCTGCGCTCAGGCCTGAGCATGGAGGCCGGACCTGATCACTGGGCGTGGAGAATGAAGGAGCTAACAAGATGGAGATGGCGGGGGAGGCGAAAGCTGTGGCTGGCGGGGTGCCCAATAGGAGTTTCAGAGCAATGCATACACATCCCTCAGGCTTCCTAGGCCAGGTTGGCCACTCTGTGGGCTAAATCCTGCCCTGGACTCATTGTGGCTGAGGGCAGCTGTGGTGGGGTGACTCCTTCATGCCTGGGAGGAAGGAGACGAATGACCTCCAGGCAGAGGCACTGTGGGGGAGGCCACAAAGGCCAGCAACCAGCTGCCAGGGATGAGGGACTGATGGTAGGCAGATGAGTGGGGATGAGAGAGGGACTGTGAGGGCTGGAATGCGGGGACGGCCAAGATAACAGGGCTAAGGTCACATTCTGGAGCTGGGGCTCCACCATCCCAGACTAATACAGCCCAAGCTATGGTTGGGTACGTGTGGGAGCCTTCAGCCCAAGGTGGTGGGGTGAGGGGGCCTTTCACAGGCTCACAGACTCCTCTAGGGAGAGCTCAGCAGGCGTGCCCATCCAATTGTGGGCACAGGTAGCTTCATATAGGAAAGCCACCACCCTGAAAGGGCTCCCACTGCTAACAGAAAGAACCAGCCTTGCTCTCCTCGCTTGCCTGATGTCCCGCAGGGGCTCCCAGTGGTAACCTAGTCTAGGGGTAGGGGGTGATGGCTGTGGACAGGATCAGCTTCCCAAGGCAGAGGGCCAGACATGGAGGGTGGAGAGTGGGTCAGGGGTCAAATGGCACACTTGGGTCCACTCCTTGGTCTGCCCCACAGCCTATGAAAGGGACAAGGGTACTCCGGTGGCAGCCTCATAAAAACATGCCTTGATTTGCAGGTGTCATTTGCTGATGTGGCTGCTCCACTCTACTCTGTGGGAAAGGCAGCCTTTCCACCCCGGGGAGAACTGTCCGGGGTCGGGGAAAGGCACACCTCTGTTCCCTTAGCGGACTCCTCCAGGGAGGGAGTGGCAGTGCTTTCCTGTCTCACAGACCTGAGGACAACAGGGCTGGGGCTGAACCTGCAGGCAGTGGTACAGCCCCAAAGGAATCGCCCGATTCTCATTGCTGAATCTTAATATTTTCTTATAGGGGTAGAATCCTCTTCTCTAATGATTTTTGAAAAAAATAGTTTAGGAGTCTCAGTGGACTGATTTGGGAGCAGAGAAACTTAGGGGCAGGAGGGGGGTGAGGCCAGGAGGAATCGGGGGGCTTACCGCTCGGATGGCCAGCCACACTTGGAGGTAGCAGAGCACGATGATAGCCAGTGGAATGATGCAGCAGGTGACCATGAGGACAATCATGTAAGACTGCACCCCGGGGTACGAGCTGCCACTGAACACATCTGGGCCGCATGAAGTCTTCAGGCCGTGGGGCCAGTACCTGGAGAAAAGGGCCAGCAGCCAGTCCTGAGACAGGGTGGGATTCCCAATCCAGGCATGGTGCAGAGTCGGGTGGGTTTTTTTTTCTTTTTTCTTTTTTTTTTGAGACGGAGTCTCACTCTGTCACTCAGGCTGGAGTGCAGTGGCGTGATCTCGGCTCATTGCAAGCTCCGCCTCCTGGGTTCATGCGTTTCTCCTGCCTCAGCCTCCCGAGTAGCTGGGACTACAGGCACCCTCCACCACGCCTGGTTAATTTTTTTGTATTTTTGTAGAGATGGGGTTTCACCGTGTTAGCCTGGATGGTCTTAATCTCCTGACCTCGTGATCCGCCCACCTCCACCCCCCAAAGTGCTTGGATTACAGGCCTGAGCTGCCGTGCCCAGCCTGTTTTTTTAAATTGAGGTGAAATTCACTTTGCATGAAATTACCCGATTTGAAGTGGTCAGTTCTGTCGCAGTCAGCACCTCTGCTTCCAGAACATTTGCATCAACCCAAACGAAACCATTGGGTAGGATTTTGGTAAATCCTTGTCCATTTTTAGATGTCATGCCTTTCCTGTTTTTAAAATTCTGGTAAAATATACATAACATAAAATGTACCATTATAGGCCAGGCACAATGGCTCACGCCTATAATCCCAGCATATTGGGAGGCAGAGGTAGGAGGATTGCTTGAGCCCAGGAGTTCAAGACTAGCCTGGAACACGCAGTGAGATCTTGTCTCTACAAAAAATTAAAAAATTAGCCGGGTAAAGTGGTGCACCTGTAGTCCCAGCTCATCAGGAGGCTGAGGTGGGAGAATCACTTGAGCCCAGGAGGTCGAGGGTGCAGTGAGCCATAATTACACCACTGCACTGTGCCAGCCTGGGTGACAGAGTGAGACCCTGTCTAAAAAAAAAGTACCATTATGACCTTTGGTACATTCACGATGCTGTGCAAACATCTCCACTATCTGCTTCCAGGACATTTTCATCTACCCAATCACTCCCCCTTTTTACAAACGGAGTGTGAGGTTCCATCTTGCCCTGACCTTCTGAGAACACCCGTGAAGAGCTGAGTCTTTTATCTGAGGTCAGCTAGGCCATGACTGAAATAAAAGGCCCTGCTCACTGGGTGGCCTGAAGGATTAAATGAGATAACCCGCAGGAGAGCCTCCACCAGGGTCAGCTCGCCACACATGTTTGATAACAGGCAACTGTGTGGGGCATGGCGGCATGAGGAGGGTGGGAGACAGAGACAGGCTTTCACAAGGTTTGTTTCCCAGAATGATGGAACGTTCCCAAAAAAAGAACATTCCCTCTCCAAACACCACGAGAACTTATTCACGAGCTTGTTGATAAAACAGTGAAATGCTGTCCATCCAGTCCCTCCCAATCAAACATTTGAGCCACTTGCTTGGCCTGGCCAAGACATGTGCTCTGCAGGCCCAGGTGGATCTATGACCCAAGCAGCCTCTGAAAGGTGGGGGGCGGGGTGGGGCAGCATGTGCAAGAGACCTGGAATGCAAACACACTGTCTGTTCACTGACAGCTGTGTTGATGGCCCGAGCTCCGTGTGCTCCTGTGACCCGATCGTGCTTGGGACAAATATGTTTCCAGAGGTTCGGGGACCACAGATCCATTTCTATGTTGCAGCCACATTCATACATTGATAGGCGTTGCATGCTCAGAGGTGCCCAGAGAAAGGAAGTGATTTGCCTTAAGGTCACAGAGTCTGACCCTGCCGACTCCATCTTGCGCCCTTGCACCCTTACCTGCTCCAACCAAAGATGGGCGGGGCCGTCCACACAGCAGACCAGATCCAGGAGAAGGCAATTCCCACGATGGCGAGCTTGGCATCAAATCTCACGTTGCCGAAGGGCTTGCAGACCACCAGCCACCTCTCCCATGAAATGATGGCCAGGGACCAGAGACCTGTGATCCCTAAAGGGAGAGCAGACAGATGAGGGCTTTGTGCCGAAGCAAAGGTGGAACAGCCTTCAATGTCACTGCTCCCTTCCCCGACCAGCCGAAAGCTTTCAAAATCAGGAGGTGTCCTCCCACCCAGCTGTAAAACCTAAGTCTCCAAAGAGTGTTTTCAGGTCCAGGGTGAGCAGGCCTCTGGGTCAGCTTGTTTCTCTAACTCCTGCTTTCCACTTCCTTCCCCATCTCATTCAGCCTCTCCTCCCACCTTGCTTCCCCACTGACCCCAGCGCCTTACTCTCTGCTCCTCTGTTCTCCTCCTCTCCTCCCCCTTTCTTTCTTTTCCTCTTAAACCTCTGTTGCTCTCCCTCTGGAGCAGGAGCTTAGAGCTCCCAGTTTGGCCAGCGGGTTTCTTGCCAACCCAGTCTTAGAATCTCGAATCTGGGAACAGAACTCAGGGAGCTCTGTCCTCAACCTCCACACATCCAGCACCAAAAGGGAAGCCAGAGCCACAGACACAGTGGCCAGTGCCTGTTCACCCACAGGAGCCCTGTTACCACTTCTCGCCCTCTTGGCCACCAGCCCTTCCTCTAATGACAGAACTCTTGATGGCCACGTCCAGAGCAGCATAGCCACACTGAGCTGTTGTTGTCCGAGCCAAGAGCAAGGAATCAGGCCCTGTGTAGAACCCTGCGTTCCTCCTTCCGGTACACACCCATGTTCCTTTAGGCGTTTGTAAAGGCCTTAGATTCTCCCCGGCTCCCTCTCTGCAGTAGGTGGAGACAGTTTCCCACTGTCCTGCTTAGACCCCAAACGTCTGCACACAGAATTCAGAGCTCCACGGACTGAGGTGGAAAAAACGACATCTTTCTCTCCATCAACCTCGAACAGACACTGGACATTTCCTTCCATTATGAACGTGGCAGTATTAGCAGTACCTGTGACTCGGTCAGCGAGAGAGGTCACAGATGTTTTTCTGTCAATTCATAGAGGTGGCAGACAGTTCGAACATCACTTATGTTCATCACTACTCTGAAATAACAGTGGTTGTCAGGCGGGATCCTGTTATTTAATACTTTAGTACTGAGTGGTGTCACTAATACGTTTAATACATGCTTTTATTTTTATTTACTTTTTGAGACAGAATCTCACTCTGTTGCCCAGGCTGAGTGCAGTGCTGCCATCACAGCTCACTGAAGTCTTGACCTCCAGAGCTCAAGTGATCCTCCCACCTCAGCCTCCTGAGTAGTCCTGGGACTACTGGTGTGCCACCACGCCCAGCTGTTTTTATTTGTTGTAGAGAAGAGGTCTCACTATGTTGCCCAGGATGGTCTCAAACTCCTGGAGGCAAGCAGTCCTCCTACCTCAGCCTCCCAAAGTGCTGGGATTACAGGCATGAGCCTGGCCAATAAATGCTTTTAACGAAAGACTGTGCTACTGATGAATGTTTAATACTTCGATAACTGTTTTTCAATATAATTTGCTGCCTTTGTAATCCTAGGGGTCTCATTTTATGCGTTTGCAAAAATTCCTCTGAGATGGGGTCCATAGGCTTCCCAGATGGCCAAGGTCATCCGTGGACCAAAACTGGTGGGGAAGTGCTGGCTGCTTGGCACCTGACTGACCCAGGAACAGACCATGAGCAGAGGCAAGGGTGAGCGGGAGACCTTGGCAGAAACAGAGACAGACGTGGGCGGAGATGCAGGGGGCACTCAGGAAGGGTCGTGTGACCACCGAGGCCATGCCTGCTGCAGAGAGCACTCAGATCTGGGGATGGACTTTCTCTGCCTGACCTTCCCTTGGCTTCCCTTCTAGACTGTCAGGGTAGTGCCAGGACTTGGACAAACGCCCTCTCTGGTCTGGGCCATTGTGGGTACAATTCAAGGCAGTTAACAGGGAGTGGGGAGGCTGCTAAGAGAGACGAGGGGAGGCAAGAGCAGGAGCTGCTCCTGTTGGATGTGGGGTCTCCTCCTCCTGAAATAAAGTTCCAGCTGCTAGGTGTGACCTCTGAGGCCTCCAAGACCTGGGCCTGGCCACCTTGTGTCTGGCAGCCACGGCTGCTTGGTGGCACTCTGCCCACTGGAACCACCAACTGCTCCCACCTGCTCCTCCACCACCTGCCCCAGGCCCCTTCTTATCTGAGAGGACTGATGACAGTACTGTGTGGTCGCCGTCTGGGTGTAGGGCCCCCTCCTTAGCACAGAGCCTGGCACACTGGTACCTCTAGGCCACTGTCTGCTGACCTGAGCGGAATCGTGGCCCACAGATATATTAGTGATGGGGATGGGGAGAGGATCTGGGAATTGTGTCTCCTCCAGGAAAAGCAGATGCCGGTGAGCTGAAATGGCAGGCATCCCTAATTGCAGGGAAGTTCTGTCCAGAGTGCCCAGAGTCCCCACTCCCCTACTGTTCTGGAGTTGTCTAGCTCTGTATCTGTCTCCTCCCACACCAACCCCATAGCTCCGAAATGGCTGTTCCCGGGCAGAGCCTGACTCAAGAGTAGGAACTCAGGGTATATTGGACTGAAGGGAGCTGAATTTAATGTGACTGTCCAGATAGAAACCTCCAGAACCCTTCATTATATGGATGTGAGGCACAGATGTGGAGGGAGATAGACCCACAGGAGAAGCTGGGCCCAGCTCATCATGAGGTGGTCGGAGGCGCTTGCAGAGTGAATGAATGTTTTCTGCTGAGCTTGGGCCCCGACTGGCTTACCACACAGGGAGACGGTGAAGCCTTCCAGGACACACATAGGGTGGCCCAGCACGAAGTAGCCAGAGACCTGGTTCACAACACTGATAGTGCTGGCAATGACGGTCTCTGCTAGGTCAGCAACTGCCAGGTTCACCAGGATCCAGTTCAGCGGGTGGCGCAGCTTCTTGAACTTCATGGTGGCAGCCAGCACAAGCCCATTTGTGAAGACGGATGCGGTGACCACAAAGATCATCCAGACACTGGTGAGGTGGTACACCCATCTGGGAGCGATGTGGTAGTTGGGGCCTTCAAAGGGGCCTGGGGGCAGGAGGCAGAGGAGAGAGAGGAGCTGGGCGGCAGCCCCGCCTGTCTATACCAATGCCGATCTCACCTCTCCCTGCCCCATCAAGGCCTCCCCTCCCCCTCCCGCCCTCCTGCCTCTGCAATTGGCTCTTTCCCTCCAGCTTTGCCCATCCTCAGACCGACAGCCTCCCCTCCATCCTGTCGCTCAAGCCAGAGACCATCGCCTGCTGGTCACCGGCACTGGCACCTTGAACTTAACGGAACTCCTCATCATCTCCCCAAACTGATTCCCTGCTCGCAGTGTGCAGTCACCCCGCTTCCCTGCTCCCCTCTTCCCTTCGCCTCAGCTCTACCTCCTACCTCCCAGAGTCCTCTGCCCTTCCATAGACAGATGCTTTCCTCGTGTAAAGCCAAGCTCAGATGCATTTGCCTTCCAGAAGCCTTTCCAGATTCCCCAACTAGTGGTAACTCACCCCCTTGAGGGGAAGACCACTACCCACCTCTGTCACCTTCTGTCACATATAGGAGTTACTGTTCATGATGATCTGAATGTGCGTGTCCCCCATAAATTCCTGTGTTGAAATCCCAACCCCCAAGGTGATGGTATTAGGAGGTGGGGCCTTTGGCAGGTCATTCAGTTCATGTGTGCAGAGCGAGTGGGGCCCTCATGAATGGGATTAGTGCCCTTATAAAAGAGGCCCTAGAAGCTGGGCATGGTGGCTCACGCCTGTAACCCCAGCCACTCAGCAGGTCAACGTGGGAGGATCACTTGAGCCTTTGGGAACAGTTCAAATTAGCTGGGAATGGTGGCTCATGCCTGTAATCTCAGCACTTTGGGAAGCTGAGGGGGGAGTGTCTCTTGAGCCCAGGAGTTCAAATCCAACCGGGGCAACATGGCAACACCTCATGTAAAAAAAATATTTTTTTTAATTAAAACTTTTTAATTTTTTAAAAGAGTCCCTAGAGCGCTTTCTAGCTCTCTTTTTACCCTGTGAGGATACAACAAATTGTTGGCAATCTGCGGCCAGGAAGAGGTTCCTCGCCAGAGCCCACCACGCTGGCACCCTGACTTCCAGCCTCCAGAGCTGTGAGAAATAAATTTGTCATTTAAAAGCCACCCAATCTATGGTAATTTCTCTTTTATTCTTTTCTTTTTTTTTTTTTTTTGGTTTTGTTTTTTGTTTTATGAGACAGAGTCTTGCTCTGTCGCCCAGGCTCGAGTGCAGTGGTGTGATCTTGGTTCACTGCAACCTCTGTCTCCCGGGTTCAAGTGATTCTCCTGCCTCAGGCCCTCAGGTATCTGGGACTACCAGGTGCGCATTACCGCAATGGCTAATTTTTTTATTTCTGTAGAGATGGGGTCTGGCTATGTTGCCTAGGCTGGTCTCGAACTCCTGACTTCAAGTGACCCGCCCACCTCGGCCTCCCAAGTAGCTGGGACTACAAATGCATTACTTCTCCTTTTTATTTGTAGGAGTTTGCTAGGGCTCTACACCTTTTTTGTTGGAAGGACCTTTGTTGTAACATTGTTTTTGGCAGATTACTTGAAGGGATTGCAAGCCACAGACCTGCTGCCATATAAGGCCTCATGGAGAGTCCCAAGATTTATCAAGAGATTCTTTAGTTGTGTGTTAGAAAAGTCCAACTCAAGCTAGCTTAAGAAAAATGGGGATTTCCTGGCTCTGGCCAGGAGAGACAGATAAATCTCACCCCTAGCACAGCTGGATCCCACAAGGCCCCTGCTGCCCTCTGTGCATGGGCCCCATTTGTTCCTAACACAAGGAGCTTCTAGAAACCCACTGACAATGTCTGCAATTCTGATACCTGGCACTGGCTCCCCAGGAACCCTCAGTATGAGCAGTAGGGACAGACCATTGACAATTGAAGGCCTTCGTGGTGTCAGTCTCCATGCAGAAGGAAGCAGAGGGGAGCAATGGGGTTGCTGATGGACCTAAGAACAGAGAACCCCCAAACTGTCGGCAGCTCTTCCCTGGGAAGTACTTCGGGTGAACTGGGGAAGAGCAGCTGAGACTGGGAGGGTTTGGGACACTCTGGCCTGTAGGCAAGTGCAAGGGGCTGGAGCAATCTAGGTGCTGTGACCTCTCAAAACAAGGCAGCCAGTTCTCTTCCCTGGCAACCCTTGCGGTCCAAATTGGGCAGTGCAGGGACAAGGGGGCAAAGGAGAGAACAGGTCCCAGCAGCAGTGGGGGAGGGGACAGGAGCTGCCACCAGTGCAACTAGAGCTGGTGTAATGGCCTGCCTCGCCCTTGTGAAAGTTCTGGAACTGATTTCGTGAAGCAACGAGCAAGAGAATCAAAGTCAACTCCCAGGCAAAGTGATTCGAAGAAATACAGGGAGAGAGGGAAGGCAGCAGCAGGGGGAGAAGGGGATGCAGTGGCGCAGAGAAGCCAGACTTCTTCAAGTACACCTTCTTTTCTAGATTTTAATTTGAAACATTTAACTGTTTTATTACATAATTATAAAACAAAATTTAAGTGGCTGGGGTCGGTGGCTCACATCTGTAATCCCAGCACTTTGGGAAGCTGAGGTGGGCGGATGACTTGAGGTCAGCAGTTTGAGACCAGCCTGGCCAACATGGTAAAACCCTGTCTCTACTGAAAATAAAAAAATTAGCTGGACATGGTGGCGGGCACCTGTAGTCCCAGCTCCTTGGGAGGCTGAGGCAGGAGAATCGCTTGAACCCAGGAGGCGGAGGTTGCAGTGAGCTGACATCACGCCACTGCACTCCAGCCTGGGCGACAGAGTGAGAGTGTCTTGAAAAAATAAAATAAAATAAAATAAAAATTTAAATTGAAAGACCAATCTCTGAAAATCAGCAACAAAAGAAATGAAACGAAATGCATATCCACTGAGTGGCATATCACTTAGAGAGGGACTGTTCTAAGGGACTTGAAACACACTGGTTTACTACACTACCTAGTGGCATATACCCTCAGGGGAAGAAGACCTGTGAAGATGTGAAAGTTTTGGTCACCAATGGGTGAAGACAGGGTAAGGTGTCCAAATGCCATCATTTTCCATCCGCACTGCAGTGGTTTAATTGGTACGGGCGTTGAGTTCACTAGCTGCCAACACCCCTGAAAAGAGACGCTCTCCTTGCCAAAAACACACCAACAAATCCAACCTGCCTCTGGTCAGACCCTCAGATCAACTACCAATTTACAGAAAAATCATAATGAACAACGTCAGAGGAGCCTGTCAGGCTACGTCATGAACGACTTGCTTTCTTCCAGAAATAAATTGCAGGGAGATAGAGCGGGAACCTCTAGATTCAAAGATAGTCAAAAGGCTTATCAATCAATCTGAATGTGTGGACCTCAACTGAGCCCTGGTTCAAGCAAACTGAAAATACGTATGACATTTTTTGAACATTATTAGGTATTTGAAGCTATTCAGGAAATATTGTTACACTCGTCAGTGTGATGATGACTTGTGGTTATGTATTGAGAAGATCCCTTTTCTCCTAGAGTAACATAGTAAAGATTTACAGAGGGAAGGGTGTGAGGTCTTGGATTTGCTTCCAAGAATCAGGAAGAAAGGGTAGTCGAGGGGTTACAGATGAAATGAGATGAAACTGTGGAAGTTGAGTGATGGGTACCGGGGTTCATTACACTCTATTACACTCTTCCTTCTACTTTAGTAGATGCTTAAAGTTTTGTGGGAAAAAAAACAATAAAAAACAAAAAACAAAAAACCCACCCGGACATTTGAAAAGAGTGCATTGAAGCATCATGCATTGATGAAGTCTGGGGGCATCTAGGAAGAGACTGTTGCATTGCCACCAAGGAAATTCTGGGCACAGTCATGTTGAGGTCAACTGCAAGATCCTCAGCCGGTTTGGTCTGTGTACTCTGTCACTAATTGGCACTCGGTCCTGGCCACCCCACAGTGGGATATTTATTGGCAACCAAGGAGCTGGCGTGGTTTCTGGAAACCACAGCCCCATAGCCTGCATGATATTCTCTTTTTTGAGACGGAGTCTCGCTCTGTCACCAGGTTGGAGTGCAGTGGCACGATCTTGGCTCACCACAACCTCCGCCTCCCGGGTTCAACGATTCTCCTGCCTCAGCTTCCCGAGCAGCTGAGACTACAGGCGTGTGCCACGAAGCCCAGCTAATTTTTGTAATTTTAGTAGAGACGGGGTTTCACTATGTTGGCCAGGATGGTCTCCATCTCTTGACCTCAAGAGCTGCCCGCCTGGGCCTCTCAAAGTGCTGGGATTACAGGCATGAGCCACCACGCCCTGCCTTCACGATGTTCTTGAAGGCACCAAAGGAATTTGGTTTGGAAGAGGGGCCAGGGGAGAGGGCCAGGAGTAGGGAGGTCACTGGCGTCCTCAGCTTCTTTGAGGGCCTGCGTGCAGCTTTTGGATTGGGCAACTGCCAATGGCAGAACTCAGGCTGCCCTGATGAGAACTTTCAGCTTTCTATTGTGCCTGAGCCCTCTCTCCCAGGACTGCTCCAAAGGGAAAGGTGGCCCTGGGCGCCAATCTAGCCTCTTCCCCCAGAGGTGTGCAGCCAAAAGCTGTGTGGCCCCATCACAGAGTTCAACAAAATGACTGCTACAATCTCTGCCGACCCTGAAGTTCTAGAAGTTTCTTGCCCTCTGCTGCTGTCTTCCCCACCCTCCCGCCTCCCTTGAGTGTGTCAGTATGTTGCCTCCTTTTGGCTTCAAGTGTAAAGACAGACCCGACTCTTCCCCAGGAAGCTGAGGGACTCCGTGGAAAGAGAGGTTACTTGCTAGCAGTGAACACACTCATCTACGGGCCAGAAAGAAACAGCACATAAATTCTTCCCCAGCCATGGATTCTCAAAGAGGCTGGGAAGCCTGTGTGGCTTGCGAATGCATATTCGATATTATGGTGTCCTTCTAGATTCGGAGAGGACCCCTGGATTCATGTCGTCTGAAAAGCTATGGGAGAAAGCCTCTGCTGGTGGGGATGTGCAGAAGAGAGATTCCCTTGGGCGGGGCAGGTGGGTGGTCGGTGGCCCCCAGTGCAGCCACCCAGCCTCCACGGGCCTGCTGGCTCACCTCTGGTGGAGTTGCTGTTGGTGTAGGTGAAGATGCTGGACTGGGTGCTGTCCTCATAGCTGTCCTGCGGATGGCGGCCTGCGAGCCTTTGGAGGCTCCACTGCTGGGCCATGGCTATGGAAAGCCCTGTCCCCGACGGCAGCCAGCCCTGGCGCATCACCTGAGGGTCACGGCGCTTTATACTGGCCTGTGGGATCAGCCCGGGCCTCTTCACCTTAAAAGCTCCCAAACCCTACACTACCTGATCTCTTAATTGGGCCTGGGACTTAGACCTCCTCCTCCCACCTCTTGCTCCCCTGCTCCTGAGGCGAGCCCGCAAGGGCGGCTCAGAGGGATTTGCTGGGAACCAAACTCAGACGCCCCACCCATCCCCGCCAGGCAGGTGGAGGTGACTGTGGGAGCCTCTGTGGGCCTCTCTGTGTTTATGTGTCCTCTGTTCCCTTCTACTGTCTTGTGCCCGCCTTTGGGGCAGGTAGACTCAAGGGTCAGGTTTTGCAGACTGGGGGGTGGGTGGTGAAGCTGCCCAGAGCCTGAATCCTCCTTTCTCATGTGGTTCTCTTGAAAGCCCAGGGAGACTTTTTAGGGTCGAGGCCTGGAACCAGATCCTCCTTGTGAAGCTGGCCATCTCCGTGGGCCCAAACGGGCGAGATTTGTGCCAGTGGGGGCTCCTCCTCCGGGGTGGGGGGAGGGTGCAGGCTGACTGTGCGCATCCTGCTCTTGGCTTCCCTCCTCCCCCTTTCCCCCCATGAGCTGCAGGTCCTTCAGCCGTCAGGGTGCTCATGCAGTGCCCCCATCAGCCCAGGGCAGCACCTGCTCAGGTCTCCCTTGCCCTGAGTTCACAGGCTTGCCTTGGGCTTTACCAACCACAGGCCCCCTGTTGACAGAGTATTCAGACAGGCCGTGTCTGCTGTCCCTCTGTCACCATGCTTGGCAGGGGCACAGATGACCTGTTAGTGCCCAACTCCGTAGCCTTGCCTCAGTTTCCTACCAAGGGGCCCTGTCCTCTCCACAGCCCACCCATCCCAGCGCTCCCCACCGGGGGCACGTCCCCTTTCACAGCTTACACCAGCTCCCGGCTCAGCCCGGGAATCCAGGTCCCTCCAGTTACCTCCTTTTGGGTTTATTCCTTAAGCTCAGGAAAGCCAAGATGTGAGCTTGTGGCCTCCTGTCCCTGTTCTTGGAGCCACAATTCTCCAGCATTCCTGGCTCATACTTACACTCCTGGCAGCATGGCCTCTGCTGCAGGCACAGGGGAGCCCTGGCTGCCAAGCTGAAGCCCAGGGCTGCATGGAGCCCTAGCCTGGCTACCCATAGCAAGAATGGCTTTTAACATCTGTCACTGCCTGCCACGTGCTAGGTGCCAAGCTAGGGGCCCCATGTGGAAGAGAAGACGAGTCCTGACCACAGACTTGCCAGGGTCCATTCACAGCCTAGAAAGGTGGGCTTGATGCCCAGCAGCACTGGTGAGATTTTTCCCTGACTCCGTCACTTCTACGCCTGTGTACCCAAGAGACTTGAAAATGTGTATCCACACAAAAACCCATACATGAATACAAACAGAGCACTGTTCCCAACAGGCCACATGGTAGAAGCAACCTGGAAGTCCAGGAGCAGAGGAGTCGGTAATCAAAAAGTGGCCTGTCCGTACAATGGAGTATCATTTGGCCATAATGGGGAATGAAGGGCTGACCTACGCTACAACGTGGACAGACCTGAAAAACAGCACACTTGGTGAGTGAAGCCAGACACAAAAGGCCACAGAGTGCATGGCTCCATCTCTGTGAAATGCTTAGATAGGCCAATCCAGAGACACAGAAAGCAGAGGAACGGGTGTCAGGACAGCGGAGGGAGGGAAATGGAGGATCACTTCTTAATGGGTACAGGGAATGCTTTATGGGTGATAAAAATGTTCTAAAATTGGATTGTGATGGTGCAGCCACTGTGGAAAACAGTTTGGCAGCTCCTCCAAAAGTTAAACCTAGAATTCCCATAGGGCCCAGCAACCGCACTGCTGGGTATAGGCCCAGAGGAATGGAAAGCAGGGTCTGGAAGGGCCTCCCAAAGAGCTGGGATTACAGGAATGATTCACAACAGCTGAAACATGGAAGCAACCTGTGTCCATCAACAGACAATTGGGCTGGACATGGTGGCTTATGCCTGTAATCCCAGTTCTTTGGGAGGCCAAGGTGAGAGGATCACTTGAGCCCAGGAGTTTGAGACTAGCCTGGGCCACATAGTGAGACTCTGTCTCTACAAAAAATACAAAAATTAGCAGGGCACAGTGGCAGGCACCTGTAGTCGCAGCTACTTGGGAGGTGGAGAGGTGGGAGGATTGCTTGAGCCTGGAAGGTTGAGGCTGCGGTGAGCTGTGATGGCGCCAGGGCACTCCAGCCTGAGTGACAGAGCAAGACTCTGTCTCAAAGCAAACAAAGAAACAAACATCAATGGATGATTAGATAAACAAATTGTGGTCTATACAGACAATGGAATATGATTCACCCTTAAAAAGAAATGAAATTTGACACATGCTCAAACATGGATGACCGTTGAGGACATTGCTCAGTGAAATGAGCCAGTCACAGGAGGGCAAATACTGTAAAATTCCCACTTATACGAGGGGCCTAGAGTGGTCAACTCCATAGAGACGGACAGTGGAAGGGTGGGTGCCAGGGGCTGGGGGGTGGGGAGTTGGTGTTGAACGGGCCAGAGCTTCAGTTTGGGAAGATGAACGAGTTCTGTGGCTGGATGGTGGTGATGGCTGCACAGCACCGTGAATAGACCAAAACCACCAAGTGCCTTTCCTCCTCTTATTTGTTTTTAGAGCCCAACTCCTAAAGAGATCCCCCTGCAGAAAGACCTCCCTGATGCCTTGGCCTCGGGTCCCTGCTCTGAAGTCCCCTCTTGGACTGCATCCTGCCTCTGTGGCGGTGCTTCAGCTGGGACCCCTTGACTTTCTACTCTGGCTGCCAGCAGCATGGTGTGTGCCCCCACTCCTTGGCAAGATGGAATGGTCATTGTCCCTGTTCTGTGGATGAGATGCCTGAGGTGTGTTCAAGGCATAGACCTCACAATGCCACTTGCTGAAACAGTGTCAAGTCTCTAGAACTCAATCCCAAGGGACTTCCAAGGGTCCCTCTTCCCAGGTCCAAGAGAGCTTGGTCTGCCTGTCCCCACCAGAGTCAGAGAATCCAAGGATACAAGAATGTGAGATCACCTGCCCCACCAGGTCCCTTCTGAGCATGGGACGGCTGGCCAGCCTTGTCCTAGCACCGCCATGAGCTGGCCGGGTGGCCTTGGACAGGGCGACTTCTCCCTCTTGACCCAGATTCCCCTTCTGTCTAGAGGGAGATAAGCAACTCTGAGGTTTCCCTGGGCATTCAAGGCCACCATGTTGTTTGGAAGCCCTTTGAGAACACGAAGTGTCCTGTGAAGTGGGGGTCCGGCAGAGGAGGAGCGGGGTGTCTGGGGGAAGCCCCTAGCCTCGCCTGAGCCCCGGAGCTGGCCCTCTGCTCGCCCTGCCTGCCCTTGTCCAGGATTACGCTAATGACCCAGCTCAGCGCAATCCCACCAATGCCCTGCGCCACACGTGTGCCAGCCCCCACATCCCAGGAAGGAGAGTGGAGGTGGCAGAGGTGGGAGGAGGCCTGAAAAGGTGGTAGGTTCTGCACCTTCACTGGCTCTGCTAATTGATGATTAGGGCTAACAGAAGATCAAGTCCCATTTTAGCCTAAAGCAGATTACTGTCCTGGAAAGTCACCCAGCACCTGTGGGGGCATGTTTGTCCCCAGGCCGGGTGAAAACTCATCTGTGGTCCCACACTCTTGCAGAAGGGTGGGTGAAAGTGGAGGGAGTGCTAGAGAAGGATGTGAAGAAAGAGGGGGTGAGGGGGTAAGATAGGGGGAGAGGAGCGGGAGCAGCGGCGACCCAAGAAAGCCCCAAGGAAGGGTGGCCCCTGGTGAAAGGCCAGAGGGACCCAAGCCAGGCCAGGCCCCACTGTCAGCGCCCTCTGCTCTGCCCGGAGTCTCCCATCCTCGCTGCCAGCTGGGGCCCTGGCCACGGTGGAAGATTAAATGTCGGACTTGTCTCTAATGCGACTACTCCTAAATGACTCCACGCGGGAGAGCCGATTAGGAGTTATGGGGGCTGCTGTCATCTTGACTCAGGGGCTTTGTCACTAATAGCCGATGGCTGCTACAGCTACAGGACAAGGAACCATTTGGTCATTTGCCTTTGACATTTTAAAAAATCTTGGTAAAATATACATAATGCAAAGTGTCCCACCGCTACCATGTGTAAGTGTACAGTCCAGTCACCACCATCTGTCTCCAAACTCTTTTCACTTCATGAAACGGAAGCTCTGTCCCCATGAAACACCCATGCCCTTTCCCGACCCCTCAGCCCCCGGCACCCGCCCTTCTATTCCTATGCATTTGGGAGCTCAGAGTGCAATCCTACAGGTGCGTGGCCTTCTGTGCCTGGCCTGGGTCACTTATCCGTTGCCCGTGTGTATTTGGAATGGATTTCCAACCACTGGATTTTCATTTTTATGTGGCTAAATATCACTTGTTTCCTTTTTGACTTCTGGCCTTCCTACCTCGTTTGAAGAGGTCTGTAAACACACACCATACTCCGACCTCTTCCTCAGCCGCCGGGCTCTCTGCACTTGCCAAGGTCCTCTGCTCAGTATAGTCTTGATATTCTCAGCTCAGCCTCATAATCTCACGTGGTTGCTGCAGGCTTTCTAAGTCCCTGTCCATCCAGCCGCTCTAAGTCAAGAGTGTGGATGTGGCACGTCCACCCTCTGTGTCCTTGAGCGTGGTGGTCACTGTGTCCTCATCAGGAAGATGGGGATAACATTTACTTGCTGTAAGGCTTAAATAAGATCATCCCTTTAAAGAGTCTTAGCTCAGTCTTTGGTACAGAAAACTCAGCCAATTATTCATTCAGCAGATACTTATTAGGTACTTTTTGTGGGCCAGGCACTGTTCTAGGTCCCGGGATGCATTTGCGAACAGATGGAGATCCCATGCTCTGACAGCTGCAGCTGCCTTTCTAGTTGGGGGAGATGAGTAGGATGGAGAACAGAAAAAGGAAGACAGGAGGGTGCAGGTGCCAGGGTGGGAAGGCGGTAGATGCCCACTTTCAAAGGGCACCAGGGTGAGCCCCTCTGAGAAGGGGACATGTGAGGAAAGACTCGAGGGAGGGAGGGCAGGAGGGAGCCATCCAGAGACCCAGGAGAGGGGCAGCAAGTGCAAAGGCCCTGGGGCAAGAGCATGGCTGGCCTGCTCCGGGACCAGCAAGGAGATCAGGATGGCTGGAGTGAGAGTGGGGTTGGTGAGGAGGAGGAGGAAAGGCTACATGGCAGGGCCCTTCTCACTCTGAATGGAATGGGGAGCTTTGTTGGATTTTGAAACAAAAGTGATGCAATCTGAAGTTGATTCAGACAGACTCCTCTGGCAGCTGTCTGCGAGCTGTGGGGGCCAGGGCAGAAGCAGGAAGACCAGGTCAGGAAGGCGACAGTGGGGTGGTGAGAGGTAGCAGACTCTGGAGAGCTTTTGTAAGTGGAGCCGATAGGATTTCCTGGTGGCTTAGGTGGAAGCAGTGAGAGGACGGGAGGAGCTGCCCTCAGCTGAGAAGTCGAGGTTGTGGGCATCAGGCATCCATAAATAACGAACATGGGGACTGGCAAGGGGCCCTCACCTCACAGCCATTGACGTTCTTCACAGATCCTGACTAATGTGAACATTTGGATGGAATGGACAAACTCAGGAAAACACAACTTACCCAAATGGACTCAAGAAGAAAGAGAGAATCAGAAGAGCTGAAGCTGCTGAACCCATCATTTCAAATCTGCTCACAAAGAAGGGTCCTTGCTCCATTTCTGACCTTTGCCCAGGTTGACGTTGATTCTGAGCCTGTTGTGTCTTTCTTTCTTTGTTTCTGACATTTTTTTTTTTTTTTGAGGTGGAGTCTCACTCTGTTGCCCAGGCTGGAGTGCAGTGGCACGATCTTTGCTCACTACAACCTCTGCCTCCCGGGTTCAAGCAATCCTCCTTAGCCTCAGTGTCCTCAGTAGCTGGGACTACAGGCATGCACCACTATGCCCGGCTAATGTTTTCTTTTGTATTTTTAGTAGAGACAGGGTTTCACCATCATGACCAGGCTGGTCTCGAATTTCTGACCTCAGGTGATCCATCTGCCTTGGCCTCCCAACGTGCTGGGATTATAGGCGTGAGCCACCATACCTGGCCATTGCCTTGTATTTTTAAATTGATTTTTCTTCTTTGACTTGAAAAAAGTCTTATTTCCAAATCTGATCCACATTTACAATCTAGTCCAGAGAATTTCCACTGTAATTAAACTATTTAGTGTTTAGTGATAAAGAGCCTTCAAAAAGATACATCCCCCAAAGCCTGCCATAAAAAACAAATACTATCTGATTCCATTTATATGAGGCTCCTACAGCAGTGAAATTCAATGAATAGAAAATCAAAAAGTATGAGCTAAACTCCAAGCAGGCCCACCAAGTATTTGCTTGGCTTTGAGCCAGTGCCAGTCATGTCTTCTCAACCAAATGGAGTTTTTTGTCCTTGCCCACCAGAGGCCCAGATGGACTCTCAGCTGGGAGCAGGTGGGTAGGAGGGGGACTCACCTTGAACCTCCCATTGAGAGCCTACCTGCTGGGTCTGTGCTCCCCTCCCCGTGGCAGGCTTCTCTTTTCACTGGTTGCTCATATTGTAGGACAAAGAAAATAAGGAATTTGTGGCTGGGTCCAGTGGTTCACGACTGTAATCCCAGCACTTTGGGAGGCTAAAGTGAGAGGATCGATTGAGCCCAGGTGTTGGAGACCAGCCTGGGTAATATAGTGAGACCCCATCTCTACTAACAAAATTTTAAAATTAGCTGGGCGTGGTGGTGCACACCTGTAGTCACAGCTACTCAGGAGGCTGAGGTGGGAGGATTGCTGGAGGCCAGGATGTGGAGGCTGCAGTGAGCCATGATCCTCCAGCCTGGGCCATACAGCAAGACCCTGTCTCGAAAAGAAAAGAAAAAGAAAAAAAGAAAAGAAAAGAAAGAAATTCAAATTCACTTCATGGTCCTGATCTTCAGTGTAAGCGGAAGGAGAGAGACATAATGGGCCATGTTAATTGAAAACTGCATGCCTAAATTTCTTTTTTTTTTTTTTTTTGAGACGGAGTCTCGCTGTATCGCCCAGGCTGGAGTGCAGTGGCCGGATCTCAGCTCACTGCAAGCTCCGCCTCCCGGGTTTTTACGCCATTCTCCTGCCTCAGCCTCCCGAGTAGCCGGGACTACAGGCGCCCGCCACCTCGCCCGGCTAGTTTTTTGTATTTTTTAGTAGAGACAGGGTTTCACCGTGTTAGCCAGGATGGTCTCGAACTCCTGACCTCGTGATCCGCCCGTCTCGGCCTCCCAAAGTGCTGGGATTACAGGCTTGAGCCACCGCGCCCGGCCCTAAATTTCTTTATTAAACGCATGTTTCCTAGCACTGTCAAAAAAAAAAAAAAAAAAAAAAGACGAATCCGGAGCAAGGCTGCGGCTTTGGAAGCGGCTGGGCAAACGGCCGTGGGACCCGGAGACCCAGAACAACTCCCAGCAGGAAGTAGCTGAACGCCTCTGTGAAGCCCCTGCCTCGGGCCCTGTGCAACGCTTTTTCCGGTGAGCGGCGGGGGCGGCAGCTGGGTCCTCTTGCTCTGTGGGTCTCTTTGCTTTGTCCCAGTGCCTGCCGCACGTAGGCCTTTGTGGATTCTGGTTCTCACTGCTGACAGGTGGGCGCCTTCTATCTGCCTTAGCCCGGGGACCACCCCGGGAACGCGGGAAGGCCCGGGGCTTGGCCTCCTGTTCGGCTCCCGGGCGCCCTCTTCTGGCGCCGCCGTACAGTTCGTGCGTCAGGAAGCTCCCCGCGGCCGCCTCCGGGCCCCGGGAGTTCTCCTGGGGCTCGCATCTGCCGCCATGCGATCCTGCGCTGGCCTGGGCCATGTCCTGAAAGGGTGGGTCCTGGTCAGGACCGCTGAGGCCCTTTGTAGTCCCCTCCCTGCTTTGTCACATCCTAGCACTTTCTGATGTCATAGGTTCTGGTTTTCTCCAGTATATCAAGGAGGGGGTTTCATTCATTCTTCTTGTATTTGGACTTCTTTTAGGAGAAATGGGGGAATTCGGGTTTTCACTGCCTTCCTACTCCTGCCTGAACCCAAAAATCTTATTAGCCGTTTTTCTTAATTTTTTAATTTTTTTTTTAATTTTTTTTTTTTTTTTTTTTTTTGAGACGGAGTCTCGCTCTGTCGCCCAGGCTGGAGTGCAGTGGCGCAATCTCGTTATTAGCCGTTTTTCTTAAAAGCTTTTTTTTAAAATAGTGGTAAAATACCCATAACATACAACTTACCATCTTAACCATTTTTAAGTATACAGTTCGGTGGCATTAGTGCATTCACGTTGTCTTCAGTATCATTTTTGTGTTAAGATTATTAATTCAATGTGTGGTCCAACCAAGTGTTTATTTTTTAATTTTAACTCTTACAGACAGTGGAAATCAGACAAAAGCTTGATTTATACCATACATATGCAATTAAAATATCAAGATTTACACATACAATGACATGATTCCCTTTAACTGTCTTTCATTGCTAGGGAAGAAATTTCTAACAGAACTTTAGTGCAAACCCATTTAAACAGCACTATTTCCTGTCATTCAGGGACCCAGGTGTTTTTCTTGCACCCATTTCCTGTATATTTCCTTTATCTGTTATTGTGTGTGTTCCATTGATCTGTCTCACATTTTGTACACGACGCAAGAAGAGATATTATTTGCTTCCATTGTTCTAAAAAGGTTTTTACTGCCTTTGAACAGAAAACTTGTCCCCACTCTGACTGCAGCCCCTGTGCATCTGGGTAAGGCTGTGACCCTCCAGGTCATCAGGGTAAGCTCTAGCACATTGTCTCCCCTCTCAAGTTCCATCCTTGTTCTGCAAGGCTGGGTTTCTTAGAGTCTTGGATCTGATGATTTGAGCTTTGCATTTACAAGTGACATTTCTGGTGATATTGTACTTACAAACTTGATATATCCAATGATAGCATGGGAGGCAAGAGGACCAACCTGGATTCACTGATACAAATAACTGCTTTGTTCTGAAGCCGAGCAGCCGTGGGCAGTGGCGTGGCACAGACTTCAGACATTGGTCACATTCCCTGCCCAGTCATAAGCTCACCTGAGGTTGGTCATCGACGTAATCATTTGAACAAATAAAAGTCAAGTTGAATATGTTCTCGACCCAAACTCCTCTATCAAAGATAGCTATGGTTTTCTAAAGCATAACCTGTTTGCTACACAAGCTTTTTTTTTTTTTTTTGAGACAGAGCCTCACTCTGTCCCCCTGGCTGGAGTGCAGTGGTGTGATCTCGGCTTACTGCAACCTCCACCTCCTGGGTTCAAGCAATGTTCATGCCTCAGTCTCCCAAGTAGCTGGACTACAGGCAAGCACCACCATGCCCGGCTAATTTTTGTATTTTTAGTAGAGACGGGGTTTCACCACCTTGGCCAGGCTCATCTCGAACTCCTGACCTCAAGTGATCCGCTCACCTCAGCCTCCCAAAGTGCTGGGATTACAGGTGTGAGCCACCTAGCCCAGCCTATACAAGCATTTTCCACATTGTGATACTATCTCTTGCCACGGAGGCATATAGGATCTAATGTGGTGCTCGATGTCTGAGCTGCAGCATCCAGCCTGCACAGACCTAACCTGTTAAATGGAGAAATAGAGAAAGGGCAAGAGGACAATACGTCATTGTATGACTATTAGAAATAGTACACTAAGGATGATGCCAAAAAATATTCCAAGACAGGGCCGGGCGCGGTGGCTCAAGCCTGTAATCCCAGCACTTTGGGAGGCCGAGACGGGCGGATCACGAGGTCAGGAGATCGAGACCATCCTGGCTAACACGGTGAAACCCCGTCTCTACTAAAAACACAAAAAACTAGCCGGGCGAGGTGGCGGGCGCCTGTAGTCCCAGCTACTCGGGAGGCTGAGGCAGGAGAATGGCGTAAACCCGGGAGGCGGAGCTTGCAGTGAGCTGAGATCCGGCCACTGCACTCCAGACCGGGCGACAGAGCGAGACTCCGTCTCAAAAAAAAAAAAAAAAAAAAAAAAAAATATTCCAAGACAGATAGAGAACAAGAACCGGCTCTCCCTCATCAATTTCCCTTGTTCCCTTCAAATCCTTTGTAATTATTACTTATTCTGCTGGGGGAATAAGTAGGGGCCAGCAGTCTTCCTCCACAAGTCGAGTCCGCCAGGCCTTTCAGGTTACGACCTGCTCCCCAGAGCTTACCATAGTCTCTCCATTTGGTCTGGATCTCAAGTGTAGAGCCGCCTAACAAGCCACCCCCAAATTTAGTGGCATAAAATAACAATTGATGAGTTCTTATGAGTTTATGTATTGACTGACCTGTAAGGCATGGTTCTTCTGCTCCATCTCGTGTTGGTTGGGGTCACTCATGTGACTTCATCCAGCAGGGAGCTTAGCCAAGGCTTGAACATCCAAGATGGCCTCCATCCCATGTCTGGCAGTTGGTGCTGGCTGTTAGCTGGCTTGTATTACTCTCCTCCACATGGCGTCTCATCCTGCAGGGCCTCTCTCTCCATGCGGCCTCTCAGGCAGGATAGCCCAGACTTCTTTCTACAGTGCTGGCTTCCAAGAGGGCAACGGCAGAAACTGCAAAGCCTGTTATGGCCTAGGCCTGGAAGTCACCTAATGTTCCGTCTGCCACATCCTAGTAGTCAAAACAAGTCACAAGGCCAGCTCTGATTCCAGAGAAGGGGAAAAAGCCTCTGACTCTTGTTGGGCAGAGTGCCAAGTAATGCTGTAGAAGGACATGCAGAGTGGGAGCCATGGGAGCAGCCACCTTTGGAAACAATCTACCTCATGAAGTGAAAGGTGTTCCGTCCATTCCCACGTTTAAGAGAAAACCCTATGCTGGGCACTGTGGCTCACGTCTGTAATCGCAGCACTTTGGGAAGCCAAGGTGGGTGGATCACCTGAGGTCAAGTGTTCGAGACCGGCCTGGCCAACATGGTGAAACCCCGTTTCTACTAAAAATACAAAAATTAGCCAGGTGTGGTGGTGGGCGCCTGTACTCCCAGCTACTCTGGAGGATGAGGCAGGAGAATTGCTTCAACCCAGGAGGTAGAGTTTGCAGTGAGCTGAGATGGTGCCATTGCACTCCAACCTGGGCGACAAAAGTGAGACCCTGTCCCCCCACAAAAAGAAAAAAAAAGAGAGAAAACCCAAGGAACAGGAAGAAGTTGGTACATCCCTGGCACTGGGATCTCTGATGGGGAAAGTGGGGGTCTATGATGGTGGCACTACCATTTTCCAAGTATTGGTGTCCACAGTGTCACTACTTGATAAACCTTGGTGTTGATGCATTCTAGCCACTGCATTCACACCAAGGCACAGCTTGGCTGTACACCATGACCTTGTCCTGCTAGGCCACTTGTTTCTAGCTATCTTGGGTCTGGAAATCTCCATTTTGTGAGTCACTAAAACTATTAATGGACAAAGAGATTTTTTCTTTTTTTTTTTTTTTTTTTAGGCGGAGTCTCGCTCTGTGGCCCAGGCTGGAGTGCAGTGGCCAGATCTCAGCTCACTGCAAGCTCCGTCTCCCAGATTTACGCCATTCTCCTGCCTCAGCCTCCCGAGTAACTGGGACTACAGGCGCCCGCCACCTCGCCCGGCTAGTTTTTTGTATTTTTTAGTAGAGACGGGGTTTCACCGTGTTAGCCAGGATGGTCTCGATCTCCTGACCTCGTGATCCGCCCGTCTCGGCCTCCCAAAGTGCTGGGATTACAGGCTTGAGCCACCGCGCCCGGCCTGGACAAAGAGATTTTAAAGCTCACAGTACAATCTTTCAGAAGGTAAAAAGTCATCATGCTGAGAGCACTTGTGTTAGCTCTTGCATAAAAAATAAACAATTAAAATTCATCCTAAGAAGTTATGAATTACCAAAATATATTGTGTTTTTGTTGTTGTTTGAGACAGAGTCTCACTCTGTTGCCCAGGCTGGAGTGCAATGGCGTGATCTCCAATCACTGCAGCCTCTGCCTCCTGGTCTCAGGCGACCCACATCAACCTCCCAAGTAGCTGGGACTACAGATGTATGCCACCATACATGGCTAATTTTTTGTGTATTTTTTTGTAGAGATGGGAGTTTCGCCATGTTGGCCAGGCCGGTCTCGAACTCCTGGGCTCAAATGATACTCCTGCCTTGGCCTCCCAAAGTGCTGGGGTTATAGTTGTAAACCACCATGCCTGGCCAATATTGTAGTTTTTAATTAAAGTGAAAATCACACAACATAAAATTAGTTATCTGAAAGTGTACAGTTTAGTGACATTTAGTGCATTTACTAATGCACGTTGTGCCACCATCGCCACTATGTACTTTCAGAATATTTCATCATCCCATACAGAAACCCCGTATCCATTACATGGCCGCTCCCCACGCCCTAATCCCTCAGCCCCTGACAACCCCTAATGTGCTGTCTGTATCTATGAATTCTTCTATTCTGGATATTTCACATAAAGTGAATCATCTGATATGTGACTTTTGGTGTGTGGCTTCTTTCCTGAGCATAATGTCTCTGAGATCGGTCTCAGTTTTAGCATGTATCAGGACTTCATTCCTTTTTACTGAAACACATTGAAATTAGTGACATTTCTGTACATTTGCAGGATACGTTTTTTTTTTTTTTTTTTCGAGACAGGATCTTGTTCTGTGACCCAGGCTGCAGTAGTAGCACGATCACAACTCACTGCAGTCTCGACCTCCTGGGCTCAAGTGATCCTCCTGCCTCAGCCTTTCGAGGTACCTGGGACTACAGTAGCCACACACCACCATGCCCAGCCAATTTTTGTATTTTTTTCTGCAGAGACATGGTCTTGCTATATAGCCCAGGCTGGTCTCCAACTCCTAGCTTCAAGCGACTCTCCTGCCTTGGCCTCCCAAAGCACTGGGATTACAGGTGTGAACCACTGCTCCCAGCCTGCAGGGTAGATTTTATAATCCAATTGAGTCACTTTTCATAACTACAAGCCTCATTCTTCTCGGCATCGGCCTTTATTCGTGTGCACCATACAATGGGTTACCCAAGCCAGGCAAAGGGGCAAACCTGGATGGTCCCAAGCAGCCGGCTACCAAACACGGTGGTCCGAAGCCCATTGTCAGTGTTGTTATTAATTTGAGGACTGACCTTGGAGAAGGCGGTACCAAAGAGAGTTGCCCGGGGAGATGGGTCAGTTGCTTAAGAGAGGAGCACAGCTGCCCTAGAACAAGAAAGGCCCATGGCCTCGCCAGTGTAACCAGAGTCCCAATATTTGATAACAACACACAGGAGAAAGTAACGTGATAAGCAGTGGGAATTTTAGCTCTTCCACAAGGGAAGAGCCTTTGCTGTCTGTTCTGTTTGATTGCTTATTCTCTTATAATTGGCTGCAGTTATGAAATAACCATGCCAAGGGGCAGCATGAAAGCACCTCTGTTAACAGATTTGCAGTGCTGTGAGCTCCTAGTACGGTGAGAAAAAAAACCTCTGGCTCTAGATAGGATACTTGAGGTTGAAAATATATTGATTACTTAAAGACTCTTTTCTCCCTTGCGCCCAGGCCTCTGCACTCCATTATACAGAAACTTTTAAAAACATTCATTGATGTAATACACCTCTATGTATGTCTATGTAAACATACACTTACATGCAGTCACATTAAAAGATGTTCAGGGCCAGGCGTAGTGGCTCATGCCTATAATCCCAGCACTTTGGGAGGCTGAGGCGGGCAGATCACCTGAGGTCAGAAGTTCAAGGCCAGCCTGGTCAACATGGTGAAACCCCATCTCTACTAAAAATACAGAAATTAGCCAGGCATGGTGGTGCATGCCTGTAATCCCAGCTACTCGGGAGGCTGAAGCAGAAGAATTGCTTGAAACCTGGGAGACGGAGGTTGCAGGGAGCCAAAATCGCACCGCTGCACTCCAGCATGGGCAACAGAGTGAGACTCCATCACACACACACACACACACACACACACACACACACACACAGATGTTCAGGTAGTGGTATTATTTATTGCTTTAAGAGTTTACGTTTTATAGTAAAAATTTAAAAATCAGGCATAGGTTGGGCGCAGTGGCTCATGCCTGTAATCCCAGCACTTTGGGAGGCCAAGGTGGAAGGACTGCTTGGAGGCCAGGTGTTCAAGACTAGCCTGGGCAACACAGCAAGGCCCCATCTCTACAAAAAGTAAAAATACAAAAATTAGCCAGGCGTAGTGGCACCCGCATGTGATCCCAGCTACTTGGGAGGCTTAGATGGGAGGATCACTTGAGCTCAGGAGTTTGAGGCCACAGTGAGCTAGGATTGCACCAGTACACTCCAGCCTGGGTGACAGAGTGAGACTCTGTCTCTAAAAAAATAAATAAGTAAGTAAAAATCTAGGCATAGCACAAAGTAATGTTTAGACTACAGTGATTTTCTGATTTATGAGTGTTGTGTGTGGCACCGTTGTGTTTATGCATAGACTAGAATACACATATGTCAGAAATAACTGTGTGCATTTGTATTTTGTCTTCATGAATTTTCATTCCTTTGGAGATTATCCAGGTAAACATACTTGCTAATTACCTCAATTCATTGTCCACTCCAGGTCTCAAAGTCAGTAGATGAGGGAGTCTTAGAAATTGTAGTAGAATGGCCGGGCGTGGTGGCTCACACCTGTAATCCCAGCACTTTGGGACCCCGAGGTGGACAGATCATGAGGTCAGGAGTTCGAGACCAGCCTGGCCAACATGGTGAAACCCCGTCTCTACTAAAAATACAAAAATTATCTGGGCGTGGTGGCGAATGCCTGTAATCTCACCTACTCAGCAGGCTGAGGCAGGAGAATCGCTTGAGCCTGGGAGGTGGAGGTTGCAGTGGAGCAAGATTGTGCCACTGCACTCCAGCCTGGCAACAAAGCAAGACTCTGTCTTAAAAAAAAAAAAAAAGAAAAGAAAAGAAAACAAAAAGAAAGAAACTATAGTAGGGTGACATTGAAGCACAATATGATCACACTTGATGAATAAAATTTGACAAATATGACACTAAAATTTATTCCATTTACAAGGTGGAGTAACTTTGTAGGGCTGCAAAATTACTGCTATTATTGGAAGTTTAAAAGGTTGATTTAAAAAATACAGATATTCATTATTATAACTCAGTTTAGCTCAGCTCATGTTTACATTTACAAAACCTTAGATATTTAGTGTAAGAAATGCTGACGTACGTGATCTGCAAGGTAAGTATTACGGGTTTAGAAAGGTCAACATAATACAATTTCTCAAGAGAAAATCATAATGGATACATCTCAAATCTTGCAAAAAACTAAAGCGCAGTGTTCCTATTGTCACTTTTACATACCTCATACTGTGATAAAACTGGAGAGAAGACATTGAGCTATCTTTTACATGAAGAATAAAACTATGTAATCCATTCAAGGATTTTTCTTATAAAGAAATATTGAGGAAATCTGGAGTTTTAGATTATTTTCTTGGCTTTATTTGTTTTTTCTCAACACATTGTAATCATGCATATTTATGGTGGCACAATTTGATGTCAATTCATATCATGTTGCACAATGATCCAATCACGGTAGTGTATCTATCACCTCATGCAAGTATCATTTCTTTACAGTGCGAACGTGCAAATACCTCTCTTCTAGCTATTTTATTTTTTATTTTATTTCTTTGAGATGGAGACTTGCTCTGTTGCCCCCAGGCTGGAGTGCAGTGGTGCGATCTTGGCTCACCGCAACCTCCGTCTCCCAGGTTCAAGTGATTCTCCTGCCTCAGCCTCCCGAGTAGCTGGGACTACAGGCATGCGCCACCACACCCGGCTAATTTTGTATTTTTAGGTAGAGACGGGGTTTCACCATGTTTGCCAGGCTGGTCTTGAACTCCTGACCTCAGGTGATCTGCCCACCTCAGCCTCCCAAAGTGCTGGGATGACAAGCCTCTTCTAGCTATTTTAACGGTAATGTGCAATATCTTACTGTTAACCACCATCATCATCCCACTGTGCACAGAACACCAGAACTTACTCCTCCCATCTAATTGTTATTTTGTACTGTTGACAAACCTCTCCCCGTGCTCCCTTACCCAGTCTGTTCTACTCTGTGCTTCTACAATATCAGCTTTTTTTTGTTTTGTATACAGACAGGGTCTCACTCTGTCACTCAGGCTGAGGGCAGTGGCATGATCCTAGCTCACTGCAGCCTTGAACTCCTGAGCTCAAATGATTCTCCCACCTCAGCCTCCTGAGTAGCTGGGACTACAGGTTCACACCACCATGCCCGGCTAATTAAAAAAAAAAAAAAAAATTGTAGAGACAGGGTCTCGCTAGGTTACCCAGGCTGGTTTCAAACTCCAGGCCTCAAGGGATCTTCCTGCCTTGGCCTCCTAAAGCACTGGGATTACACTTGTGAGACACTGCACCTACCCTCACCTCTTTTAAAAAAAATTCCACATGTGAGATCACACAGTATTTGTCTTTCTGTGTCTGGCTTATTTCACTTAACATGATGTCTTCCAGGTTTATTCGTGTGGTCGCAAATGACAGGATTTCATTCTTTTTATGGTTGAATGGGATTCCGTTGTGTATAGATACCACATTTTCTTTATCCATTCATCCATTAATGGACACTTGGGTTAATTCCATACTTGGCTACTGTGAATAATGCTGCAATAAGCATGAGGGGGCAAATTTCCTTGACACACCATTTCACTTCCTGTGGATATCCACCCAGCAATGCGATTGCTAGATCAGATGGTAGTTAGCTCTATTTTTGATTTGTTTTTTCTTTTATTTGTTCTTTTCTTCTTTTTTTTTTTTTTTGAGACAGGGTCTCACTGTATCACCCAGGCTGGAGTGTGGTGGCACTGTCACAGCTCATGCAGCCTCAACCTTCTGGGCTCAAGCAATCTCCCACCTCAGCTTCCTGAGTAGTTGGGACTATATGTGTGCACCACCAAGCCTGGCTAAATTTTATTATGATTATGATTATTATTTTTTTGAGACGGAGTTTCACTCTTGTTGCCCAGGCTGGAGTGAAGTGGCATGATCTCAGCCCGCCGCAACCTCCGCCTCCCGGGTTCTAGCGATTATCCTGCCTCAGCCTCCCTAGTAATTGGGATTACAGGCATGTGCCACCACACTCGGCTAATTTTGTATTTTTGGTAGAGACGGGGTTTCTCCATGTTGATCAGGCTGGTCTCGAACTCCCAACTTAAGGTGATTCGCCCACCTTGGCCTCCCAAAGTGCTGAGATTACAGGCATGAGCCACCGCGCCCGGCCTTAATTTTTTTTTTTAATGTTTTGTAGAGATCGAGTCTTGTTATGTTGCCCAGGCTACTCTCAAACTCCTGGGCTTGAGTGATCCTCCTGCCTGGCCTCCCAAAGTGCTGGGATCACAGGTGTGAGCCACCGTACCTGGCCGATTATAAATTTCTTGAGCCTCCTATTGTTTTCCACCCACACCAACTGTTCCCTTTTCTCCACATCCTCATCAACACTTGTTTTCTTTTGTCTTTTGAAAAATAGCTGTTCTAATTAGAGTAAAATGGTTATCTCACGGTGGTTTTAATGTGCATTTTCCTGATGATTAGTGATGTTGAACATTTTTTCATATATCTGTTGCCCATTTCTGTGCCTTCTTTTAAGAAATGTCTACTAAGGTCTTTTGGTTTTTGGTTTTTTTTTTTTTTTGAGACAAAGTCTCATTCTTGTCGCCCAGGCTGGAGTGCAGTGATGCGATCTTGGTTCACTACAACCTTGGCCTCCTGGGTTCAAGCAATTCTCTTGCCTCAGCCTCCGGAGCAGCTGGGATTACAGGTGTTTGCCACCACGCCCGGCTGATGTTTGCATTTTTAGTAGAGATGGGGTTTCGCCATGTTGGTCAGGCTGGTCTTGAACTCCTGACTTCAGATGATCCTCCTGACTCGGCCTCCCAAAGTGCTGGGATTACAGGCGTGAACCACCTCGCCAGGCCCCATTTTGTTCTGTTTTGTTTTTGAGACAGGATCTCATTCCATCACCCAAGCCGGAGCACAGGGGTACAAACATGGCTTACTGCAGCCTCAAACTCTTGGGCTCGACTGATCCTCCCACTTCAGCCTCCCAAGTAGCTGGGACTTTACATGCCATAGTTACAGTGTTATAGTGTTTTGTGTTTTTCTGTGTACTTACTATTACCACTGAATTTTATACCTTCAAGTGATTTCTTATTGCTCATTAACATCCTTTTCTTTTAGATTGAACTGCTCCCATTAGCATTTCTTGTAGGACAGGTATGGGACTCATGAAATCCATCAGCTTTTGTTTGTCTGGGAAAGTCTTTATTTCTCTTTTGTGTTTGAATAATATTTTTGCCAGTTATACTACTCTAGGGTAAGTTTTTTTTCCTTCAGCACTTTAAATATGTCATGCCACTCTCTCCTAGCCTGTCAGATTTCCACTGGGAAGTCAGCTGCCTCCATTGCATGTTATTTGTTTCTTTTCTCTTGCTGCTTTTGGGATCCTTTCTCTATCCTTGACCTTTGGGATCTAAGATACACTGCAGCTGTATCTGCTTTAGGGGGCACCCCAAGCTCAGTAACCCTGTGGTTCTTGCAGGTGGCAAAGTCGGCCAGGCCAGTGTCCTCCCCTCCAGGGTGATGAGTTCCCCCTAGTCCTGGGCGGATCCAGAGATACCATTTGGGAGCCAGTGCCTGGAGTTGGGAGCCTTAGGAATCTAGTTGGTGCTCTATTCTACTGCAGCTGAACTGGCACCCAAGCTGTGAGACACAGGCCTTCCCACTCTTCCCTCCCTTTTCCACAGGCAGAGAACCCTCACCCCACAGCCACCACCGCCCCAGGCCCACGGGGAGTACTGCCAGGCTCGTGTTCACTTGAGGACCAAGGGCCCTCAGTCAGCTTGTGGTGGTGCTGCCAGGCCTGAGCCTCCCCCTTCAGGGCAGTGGGATCCCCTCTGGCCCTAAGGCAGGTCCAGAAATGCTGCCCAGGAGCCCAGGCCTGAAACTGGGGATCCCAGGAGCCCACTCAGTGCCCTACTCTGCCGTGGTCAAGCTGGTACCCAAGCTGCGAGACAAAGTCCCCTTTACTCTTCCCTCTCCTTTCCTCAAACAGAAGGGGTCTCTGCCTGTGGCCACCGCGGCTGGGAGTGTGCTGGGCCCGCACAGCTCTGAGTGTCAGCCGAGGCCTGCGGCAAGCACGGCCTGGTATTGCTGCTGGTTCCTCAGCGTCCAAGAGCCCTTCAGTCAGCAGGTGATGAGTCCCGCTAGGACTGGGTCCTTCTCTTCAAGGAACAGGGTTCCCTTCTGGCCCAGGGTGTATCTAGAAACGTCGTCTAGGAGCTGGGGCCTGGAATGGGGGTCTCACAACTCTGCCCTGTCTTACTGTGGCTGAGCTGGTATCCAAGACACAAGACAATGTCTTCCCCACTTTTCCCTCTCCTCTCCTCAAGCAGGAGGAAGGAGGGGCTCCTGGAGCTTTGAGCGGCACTGCCTGGCCTTGGGGGAGGGAGGTGTAAACATGGCCTGAGCCACTCCGGCTGCTAGCTCACTAAGTCACTTGTGCCCCAAGTCCACTGGCACCGAGCCCAGTCCAGCATCAGGACTTGCCCAGGAATTGCCGTCCTTGTGGCCTAGATTGCCTTTCAAGTTTATTTCGGGCCCCTGAATACTTTAGGCCGCAGTGGTGAGATTTTGCTGGAACTCAGACTCCATCCGCTGGAGATGGACGATTCCTCTCTGGCTAGGGCTGGTCTAAATCCTCCCTCCGTGGGTGACCGCTGATTTCTGCCCCTTATTGCTTTCTGCTGGGACAGGGCAGCAGCGCTGAGTTCCCACGCAAAGCCCCACAGTCACTGTGCCCTCCCTTCCTCAAGTGTACAGCTTCTCTCTCTGCACCGTGAGGCTGCTGCAGGGCAGGGGCTGGGGGCGGGGGCGGGTGTTGGGGGGTAGGGGGGCTGATTCAAGACTGTCCTTCCTACCCTTGTCAGGGCCTCTTTCAGTGATGTGAAGTTCAGCCAGGTCCTGTGATGGCTCACCTGTTTTTTGGATCTTAAGAAAGTGCTTTTTTGTGTAGCTAGTTGTTCAATTTGGTGTTTCCGCAGTGGGGATGATCACTGGAGGCTTCTATTTGGCTGTGCTGTTCTGCCTCTCTATCTTCTATGTTGTTAAAGCCCTTTCAATATGAGTAAGTGTATTTAACACAGTAGAGATTCCGGAAGCTTCTTCATGACTGTTCAATTTGAGCCTGATAGCAATATGCGTTTCCTTGTTTCTTATCCTGTGACTGAGCAAGCAGGACATTGTAACAGTGGAAGAAAAAATCCCCAGTTTTCCATGTTCTCTCATTCAAAAATTTTTTGAGAGAAAGAGTATATTTAGGAAGCAGGACGACCATTTAGATTTTTACTAGTAGCCCGGTTTAATATGATTGGTTTTATATGGTTATTTATAAATGTTTTAATTTAACTTGTTAAAGTGTAATATCCCGAAATTCTATGATTTATTTTTCTCTTTTCCCATTTCAGTATTTATTTGTTTATTTTGAGAAAGAGTCTTGCTCTGTCGCCCAGGCTGGAGTTCAGTGGCACCATCGCGGCTCACTGCAACCTTCGCCTCCCAGGTTCAAGCGATTCTCTTGCCTCAGCCTCCTGAGTAGCTGGGACTACAGATGCACCCCACCATGCCCAGCTAATTTTTGTATCTTTGATAGAGACTCGGTTTTGCCACGTTGGCCAGGCTAGCCTCGAACTCCCAACCTCAGATGATCCACCTGCCTCGGCCTCCCAAAGTGCTGGGGTTACAGGCGTGAGGTACCATGCCCTGCCCCATTTCAGTATTTAAAAACTACTTTTGTGCACAGAAAAGAAATAACATGATTTGTTCCACACAACTTCAACTTTGTAATTTAATTAAAATTTCTAAACAGGTTACCATGTATATAGGAGGGAAAACCCACATTGTATAGAGACCAAAATTTATATAATTTAGGGTTCCTCTTCAAGAATACTAAATCACTTGCAAATGTGTCCATTTATTTAGAAAAAGATAATAAATCACAACAAATTACAAATTTTAAAAAGCTGACAAATACAACAAAAGGCAGCAAAGTACAATTTTTTTGTTCCTATTATTATACGTTGTACTGAAGCTACCTGTGTTATCTTTTTTCCCCACATTTTGGCTGCATAGTGTTCGATCGCATCTTCATCTGACAATGCTATTGTGACATAATTCTCACTAGAGAGAACAGAAAGATAAAGCAGTCTCCTTCCACTCTGCTTGACTGAATGTTTTCTGATTGCTATCGCAGTCTCCGTTTGTTTCCTTATCAGTAAAGCTGCACCAGAAACTTCCTCTGTCATTTCCGCTCAGAGGCGCTCCCTGCCCCAGGACTAGCTCTTTGGGTGTGACCTGTGGTGTGGCCTGTGGTGTGGCCCATCAGTCCGCCCAGGGGTCACTCGCCCTCTGTGTGGCCCTCTGTGTGGCCCTCTGTGTGTCCAGTTGCTGAGTTGCTGTTCCTGCAGCAGCTGTCCTACTCTGGCCAGGCCCTTACTGTCCCTGGTTTTCTCCATCCCAGGACCATCCTAATAACTGTTTTATCTTTTTTCTTTTCTTTCTTTCTTTTTTTTTTTTTGAAACAGAGCCTCTCTCTGTCACCCAGGTTGGAGTGCAGTGGCGTGATCTCAGCTCACTGCAACCTCCACTTCCCAGGTTCAAGCGATTGTCTTGCCTCAGCCTCCTCAGCCTCCCAAGTAGCTGGGATTACAGGTGCCCACCACCATGCCCAGCTAATTTTTGTATTTTTAGTAGAGAAGCAGTTTCACCATGTGGGCCGGGCTCGTCTAGAACTCCCGACCTTAAGTGATCCATCCACCATGGCCTCCCAAAGTGCTGGGATAACAGGCATGAGCCACCGCACCCGGCCCATCCTAACGACCTTGAAGCCTGATTGTAGCCTCCCCTCTCCCACCTGTCCTCATCCGTGCAGGGAGTGAAGCAGTGCCTCACGGGGTTCCTCTTCCTGGAAGTCAAAGAAAAGTCAAGCTTTGGACGAGGTCCGCCAGTGCCTGTGCTACTACTGACCAGGGTGTGACGGTGGCCCGGGCCTCTAGTGCCCAGCTGGGGTAGCTGCCCGGTCCCCAACTGTGTGGAGAATTTCTCACTGTGGAGAAACTCTAACTTTGAGAGTTTCTCTTAAAAGGCCAGTACTTTTATAGTACCAGAAGTATGGCCTTACATTTTAAAATGTTTTTCTCTGGTGAGTCTTCGAAGTCAATCAATCAGAATAGTTGTTCCATCAGGTGAGAGAGCCTCAGCATCTTCATTTGTTCATTTCCTTTGCAAATGGGCAAAATTATCCTTCGGGGGAAACTCCTCCCCTTTACTCTTATTCTAGCTGTACAGAAAAAAAGCCACCATCACCCAGGAGCACCGTCTTTTTTGTTTTAATTAGAAAAAAAAATTTAAGGACAAGGTCTTGCTCTGTCACCCAGGCTGGAGTGTAGTGGCATGATTGTAGCTGACTCCAGCCTCGGACTCCTGGGCTCAAGTGATCCTCCCACTTCAGCCTCCCAAAGGGTTGGAGTTTATAGGCATGAGCCACCACACCCAGCCACCCAGCAGAAGAATCTTATCAAACCCTCCAGCATGCTGGAGAGTGTCAAGGAGGCCTACCCTGAGGACATGAGTCCTTCCCCTGTGACTGTGCCTGGACTGAGGGTCTTTGATGGCTACAGAGTTTCAGGGTGTCTCTACAGAGTTGGTCAGCTCAGGAACCCCCAGGTAAGTACTGGCAGGCAGAGGGGCTGCTCCCTACTGTGCACAGCACTACATAAAGTGTGGATGGTGGGCTGAGGTTCCAAGATGGCCGAATAAGAACAGCTCCAGTCTACAGCTCCCAGCGTGAGTGACGCAGAAGATGGGTGATTTCTGCATTTCCAACTGAGGTACTGGGTTCATCTCACCGGGGCTTGTTGGACAGTAGGTGCAGGAGAGTGGGTGCAGCCCACTAAGTGTGAGCTGAAGCAGGGTGAGGCATTGCCTCACCCGGGAAGTGCAAGGGGTCAGGGAATTCCCTTTCCTAGCCAAGAGAAGCTGTGACACACGGCACCTGGAAAATCGGGTCACTCCCACCCTAATACTGCGATTTTCCAACAGTATTAGCAAACGGCACACCAGGAGATTATATCCCATGCCTGGCTCAGAGGGTCCCATGCCCACGGAGCCTCCCTCATTGCTAGCACAGCAGTCTGAGATTGAACTGCAAGGCAGCAGTGAGGCTGGGAGAGGGGCACCCACCATTACTGAGGCTTGAGTAGGTAAACAAAGTGGCCTGGAATCTCAAACTGGGTAGGAGGCCTGCCTGCCTTTGTAGACTCCACCTCTGGGGGCAAGACATAGCCAAACAAAAGACAGCAGAAACCTCTGCAGACTTAAATGTCCCTGTCTGACAGCTTTGAAGAGAGTAGTGGTTCTCCCAGCACGGAGTTTGAGATATGAGAATGGACAGACTGCCTCCTCAAGTGGGTCCCTGACCCCTGAGTAGCCTAACTGGGAGGTACCCCCAAGTAGGGGCAGATGGACACAACACACCTCACATGGCCAGATACCCCTCTGAGACAAAGCTTCCAGAGGAATGATCAGGCAGCAACATTTGCTGTTCAGTAATATTCGCTGTTCTGCAGTCTCCACTGCTGATACCCAGGCAAACAGGGTCTGGAGTGGACCTCCCAGCAAATTCCAACAGACCTGCAGTGGAGAGTCCTGACTGTTAGAAGGAAAACTAACAAACAGAAAGGACATCCACACCAAAACCCCATCTGTACATCACCATCATCAAAGACCAAAGGTAGATAAAACCACAAAGATGGGGAAAAAACAGACCAGAAAAGCTGAAAATTCTGAAAGTCAGAGCACCTCTCCCCCTCCAAAGGAATGCAGCTCCTCACCAGCAACGGAACAAAGCTGGATGGAGAATGACTTTGACGAGTTGAGACAAGAAGGCTTCAGACAATCAAACTTCTCTGAGCTAAAGGAGGAAGTTCAAGCCCATTGCAAAAAAGCTAAAAACCTTGGAAAAAGATTAGACAAATGGCTAACTAAAATAACCAGTGTAGATCGAACTGCACTTAAATGACCTTAAATGACCTGATGAAGCTGAAAACCATGGCACGAAAACTACGTGACGAATGCATAAGCTTCAGTAGCTGATTCAATCAACTGGAAGAAAGGGTATCAGTGATTGAAGATCAAATGCATGAAATGAAGCAAGAAGAGAAGTTTGGAGAAAAAAGAGTAAAAAGAACAAACAAAGCCTCCAAGAAATATGGGACTATGTGAAAAGACCAAATCTACGTCTGATTGGTATACCTGAAAGTGACGGGGAGAATGGAACCAAGCTGGAAAACACTCTGCAGGGTATTATCCAGGAGACCTTCCCCAACCTAGCAAGGCAGGCCAACATTCAAATTCAGGAAATACAGAGAATGCTGCAAAGACACTCCTCGAGAAGAGCAACTCCAAGACACATAATTGTCAGATTCACCAAAGTTGAAATGAAGGAAAAAATGTTAAGGGCAGCCAGAGAGAAAGCCAGAGAGAAAGAGTTCACAGCCGAATTCTACCAGAGGTACAAGGAGGAGCTGGTACCATTCCTTCTGAAACTATTCCAATCAATAGAAAAAGAGGGAATCCTCCCTAACTGATTTTATGATACCAGCATCATCCTGATACCAAAGCCTGGCAGAGACACAACAAAAAAGTAGAATTTTAGACCAATATCCCTGATGAACATCGATGCAAAAATCCTCAATAAAATACTGGCAAACCAAATCCAGCAGCACATCAAAAAGCTTATCCACCATGACCAAGTGGGCTTCATCCCTGGGATGCAAGGCTGGTTCAACATATGCAAATCAATAAAAGTAATCCAGCATATAAACAGAACCAAAGGCAAAAACCACATGATTATCTCAATAGATGCAGAAAAGTCCTTTGACAAAATTCAACAGCCCTTCATGCTAAAAACTCTCAATAAATTCAGTGTTGATGGAACGTATCTCAAAATAATAAGAGCTATTTATGACAAACCCACAGCCAATATCATACTGAATGGGCAAAGACTGGAAGCATTCCCTTTGAAAAGTGGCACAAGACAGGGATGCCCTCTCTCACCACTCCTATTCAACATAGTGTTGGAAGTTCTGGCCAGGGCAATTAGGCAGGAGAAAGAAATAAAGGGTATTCAATTAGGAAAAAAGGAAGTCAAATTGTCCCTCTTTGCAGATGACATGATTGTATATTTAGAAAACCCCATCATCTCAGCCCAAAGTCTCCTTAAGCTGATAAGCAACTTCAGCAAAGTCTCAGGATACAAAATCAATGTGCAAAAATCACAAGCATTCTTATACACCAATAACAGACAAACAGAGAGCCAAATCATAAATGAACTCCCATTCACAACTGCTTCAAAGAGAATAAAATATCTGGGACTCCAACTTACAAGGGATATGAAGGACCTCTTTAAGGAGAACTAGAAACCACTGCTCAACGAAATAAAAGAGGACATAAACAAATGGAAGAACATTTGATGCTTATGGATAGGAAGAATCAATATCGTGAAAATGACCATACTGCCCAAGGTTATTTATAGATTCAATGCCATCCCCATCAAGCTACCAATGACTTTCTTCACAGAATTGGAAAAAACTACTTTAAAGTTCATATGGAACCAAAAAAGAGCCCACATTGCCAAGACAATCCTAAGCCAAAAGAACAAAGCTGGAGGCATCACACTACCTGACTTCAAACTATACTACAAGGCTACAGTAATCAAAACAGCATGGTACTGGTACCAAAACAGAGATATAGACCAATGGAACAGAACAGAGCCCTCAGAAATAATACCACACATCTACAACCATCTGATCTTTGACAAACCTGACAAAAACAAGAAATGGGGAAAGGATTCCCTATTTAATAAAATGGTGCTGGGAAAACTGACTAGCCATATGTAGAAAGCTGAAACTGGATCCCTTCCTTACACCTTATACAAAAATTAATTCAAGATGGATTAAAGACTTAAATGTTAAACCTAAAACCATAAAAACCTTAGAAGAAAACCTAGGCAATACCATTTATGACATAGGCATGGGCAAGGACTTCATGTCTAAAACACCAAAAGCAACGGCAGCAAAAGCCAAAATTGACAAATGGGATCTCATTAAACTAAAGAGCTTCTGCACAGCAAAAGAAACTACCATCAGAGTGAACAGGCAACCTACAGAATGGGAGAAAATTTTTGCAATCTACTCATCTGACAAAGGGCTAATATCCAGAATCTACAGAGAACTCAAACAAACTTACAAGAAAAAAACAACCCCATCAAAAAGTGGGCAAAGGATATGAACAGACACTTCTCAAAAGAAGACATTTATGCAGCCAACAGACACACGAAAAAATGCTCATCATCACTGGCCATCAGAGAAATGCAAATCAAAACTACAGTGAGATACCATCTCACCCCAGTTAGAATGGCGATCATTAAAAAGTCAGGAAACAACAAGTGCTAGAGAGGATGTGGAGAAATAGGAATATTTTTACACTGTTGGTAGGACTGTAAACTAATTCAACCATTGTGAAAGACAGTGTGGCAATTCCTCAAGGATCTAGAACTAGAAATACTATTTGACCCAGTCATCCCATCACTGGGTATATAGCCAAAGGATTATAAATCATACTGCTATAAAGACACATGCACACGTATGTTTATTGTGGCACTATTCACAATAGCAAAGACTTGGAACCAACCGGCATGTCCATCAATGATAGACTGGATTAAGAAAATGTGGCACAGGCTGGGCGCGGTGGCTCAAGCCTGTAATCCCAGCACTTTGGGAGGCCAAGACGGGCGGATCACGAGGTCAGGAGATCGAGACCATCCTGGCTAACATGGTGAAACCCCATCTCTACTAAAAAATACAAAAAACTAGCCGGGCGAAGTGGCGGGTGCCTGTAGTCCCAGCTACTCGGGAGGCTGAGGCAGGAGAATGGCGTGAACCCGAGAGGAGGAGCTTGCAGTGAGCTGAGATCTGGCCACTGCACTCCAGCCTGGGTGACAGAGCAAGACTCCGTCTCAAAAAAAAAAAAAAAAAGAAAAGAAAAAAAAAGAAAATGTGGCACATATACACCATGGAGTACTACACAGCCATAAAAAAAGGATGAGTTCATGTCCTTTGTAGGGACATGGATAAAGCTGGAAACCATCATTCTCAGCAAACTATTACAAGGACAAAAAACCAAACACCGCATGTTCTCACTCGTAGGTGGGAATTGAACAATGAGAACACCTGGATACAGGATGGGGAACATCACACACCGGGGCCTGTCGTGGGGTGAGGGGTGGGGGGAGGGATAGCATTAGGAGATATACTTAATGTAAATGACGAGTTAATGGGTGCAGCACACCAACATGGCACATGTATACATATGTAACAAACCTGCACGTTGTGCACATGTACCCTAGAACTTAAAGTATAATAATAATAATAAAAAAGAAAGTATGGATGGAGGATGAGCTGCTATTCAGTGCTGAAGCTTGAACCTCACACTAGCTCCCACAGCTTCTCCTGCCATGCTGTCACTTTATTCTACGCAATCCAATGTGTGTTATTTTCCTGGGATTTCTCTGGTTATTTGGAGCAGAAGGACCAGCCTCAAGGAGTTCAAGTAGAGGTCAGTCTCATGGGGGCCAGACAGGCTGAGCTGGCCTCTACTCACTCGCTTCCCTCCCGGTACAAGACTCAGACCCCCATGACCATGACTGAGATGTCTCGGGTGCCCTCGAGCCACCCCCGAGGAGCCAAATTCTTGCCGAGAGTCCATTATCCCAGGGACAGCTGTCTTGTGATCCTGTTCCCTGGAGAACACAGGCACGGAACAAGCCCTGATCCCTTTTGGTGACAGCTCAGTAGTGTGCACAGCCAGGAAACCACAGAAGACAGGCAGAACCAGTTTTCCAGCCGTAGCTACAAGTTAACTATAAAAAGACCCCTGGGTCCACAGGGCAGGGCTACTCAGCTGGCTCTGGCCCAGGCTCTTCGGCACAATTCTGGCCACAGACGGGAAGCACAGAAAAGATAACCAGTGGTGTCACAAACAGGTTTTCCAAGATTTCAATCTGGGAGACAGGACACTTCATCCAGGCTTCCGTTTTCAAAATTAGAAGACAAATGCCTAAGGGGTCTTGTCAGTTTTGTATGCTGGCACACAGCCATGATTTACAGAAACAGGACTTTTGGTCTCTCACCCTGGAAGACAAGAGGAACTAATCAAAACAGGCCAAAGGACCAGAAACTTCCAGTGGACATCGCACTTGGACAGATGAGAGCTCGGAAAGCAGCTCAATTGCTGTGACCAAAGTTCGGCTTCCTCCTCAGTGACAGTCCTCCTGAGAAGGAAGGTAAGAGGCTCAAGGAGACTCTGGGGTCCTGCTGGTACTTCCCAGGCCAGGGCTGTGCTCCAGTGGCAGCTATCCTGAGGTCAGGAACATTGGGGGGAACCTCTAAACAATGGCAACAGCCAAGGAGATGATGAGCGTAGGTCCAAGTGCAGCGAGGCAGCCCGAAAAGAGAAAGGGAAGGTGGAGTTCTCAGGGACAGGCTTCAGAGGAAGAAGAGGATTTAGATGAGTCTCTTCAGTAGGGCCAAAGCAAGTTCATTTCCCAAGGGCTAAAAGTCTGCCATGTTTTTATGAGTTGTTTGGGTTAAACCTGGGTCATGTTGACCTAGATACATCTCCAAGAAACACCAGATATGGGAATCTTAATAAGAAAGAATGAGCAACATGGTTGTGATCTTCCAACAGAAATACAGTGCAAGAGGCCGGGTGCGGTGGCTCACGCCTGTAATCCCAGCACTTTGGGAGGCCAAGGCGGGTGGATCATGAGGTCAGGAGTTCAAGACCAGGTTGGCCAACATGGTGAAACCCTGTCTCTACTAAAAATATAAAAATTAGCCAGGCGTGATGGTGGGTGCCTGTAATCCCAGCTACTCGGGAGGCTGAGGCAGAGAACTGCTCAAACCCAGGAGGCGGAGGTTGCAGTGAGCCAAGATCGTGCTACTGCTCTCCAACCTGGGTGACAGAGCAAGACTCCATCCCTCCCTCTTCCCCCCAAAAAAAGAAATACATTGTAAGAAAGTCCAGTTTTTTCTGATAACAATGTTCTGCTTAAGTTTGGAGAAAATATGCTTTTTCTTAAGCTTGAAATAAAGTTTATCTACTTGTGGATGGGGTCTTTGTGCCATTTCCATGTCAGACGCCAATCTATACTACTGCCAGGAGGATGGCGACATGATTGATGGGAAAAGGAAAAACTTCACACAGATGACTCCTTAGAGCAGGGAGCAAAGCACTGATGCCTGTCAGAGGCAAAAGCTTCCCTGGCAGGACTAATGACATTTACAGTCCTCATTGAGAGAAACAAGAGAAAAGGCACATGGACACTATACTATGAATGGAAAATGGCATATAACCACGGATGCAGACAGGATTTTAAAGTAATGGCTATTGTGAATAACTTTATGCCAATACATTTGAAAATACAGTTGAAATGAACAAAGTCCTAGAAAAAGAAATTACCAGTATTGACTCAAGAAAAAGCAGAGACTCTAAATAGTCATATAATTATAAATTGTTTGTTAGTAATAAAATATCTTCCCTTCAAACCAAACTCTAGGCCTAGATGACTTCATCTGCAAGATCTATCAAATATTCTAGAAGCAATAGTTCTAATTTTATACAAACTCTTTCAGAGAATTAAGAAAAAGAGGCTCCACTCTTGTTAGGAGGCAAACATAACCTTGAAACCAAAACCTGTCAAGGACATTATGAGAAAGAAAATTATAAGCCAACTTCACTTGTAGGCAGAGATTCAGAAATCCCAAACAAAATACTAGCAATATATAAAAATGATAATACATGGTGACTGGACTGGGCACGATGGCTCACGCCTATAGTCCCAGCTTTTTGGGAGGCTGAGGCGGGTGGATCACCTGAGGTCAGGAGTTCAAGACCAGCCTGGCCAACATGGTGAAACCCAGGCTCCACTGAAAATACAAAAAATTAGCTGGGCCTGGTGGCATGTGCCTATAATCCCAGCTACTCGGGAGACTCAGGCAGAAGAATCGTTTGAACCCGGGAGGCAGAGGTTGCAGTGAGCCGAGATTGTGCCACTGCACTCCAGCCTGGGTGACAGAGCGAGACGCTGTCTCGAAAAAACAAAAGCAAAGAAAAAAGCAAAGATAATACATGGCGACCAAGTTGTGTTTATCTCAGGAGTGCAAAGTTAGTTTAATAATGTAATATCATTTATTGTAATTAACCATAATAATGTTAAAGAAGAAAAATTACATGATCAGCAGGGCATGGTGGCTCATGCCCATAAGCCTAGCACTTTGGGAGGCTAAGGCAGGCAGATCGCTTGAGCTCAGGAGTTTGAGACCAGCCTGGTAAACATGGTGAAACCTCATCTCTACAAATAATATACACACACACACACACACACACACACATATACACACAAATTGCCAGTGGTGGCACATGCCTGTCATCCCAGCTACTTGGGGGGCTGAGGCAAGAGGATCACTTGAGCCCAGGAGGTTGAGGCTGCAGTGAGCTGAGATCATGCCACTGCACTCCAGCCTGGGTGATAAAGCAAGACTCTGTCTCGAAAAAATAAAAAATAAAATAAAAATTACATGATCACCACAATAAGCACAGAAAAAACACTGGATAAAATTCAATATCCATTCATGATTAAAAAGAAAAGTCAGAAACCTAGGAATTAAAATAAACTTCCTTAGCAAAGGATTTATTAAAATAGTTATAGCATCATCATATTTAATGCCAAAAAGTTGAAAGCATCCCCTTGAGATCATAAACAAGAAAACGCTGGCACGGTGGCTCACGCCTGTAATCCCAGCACTTTGGGAGGCCGAGGTGGGTGGATCACTTGAGGCCAGGAGTTCTAGACCAGCCTGGCCAACATGGTGAAACCCCGGCTCTACTAAAAATAAAAAAATTAGCCAGACGTGGTGGCAGGCGCCTGTAATCCCAGCTACTTGGGAGGCTGAGGCAGGAGAATCACTTGAACCCCAGGGGTGGAGGTTGCAGTGAGCCGAGATCTCGCCACTGCACTCCATGCACTCCAGCCTAGGTGACAGATTGAGACTCTGAAAAAAAGAAAAGCAAGAAAAAGAAACTGTAAAAAAAGGAAAAGGAAGGAAGCTGTACCTCTACTTCACACCATCACAAAAATCAATTTTGCAGAGATTGAAAACCTAAATATGAAGGGCAAAATGATAAATCTTTAAGAATAAAATGAGAATCACTCCATTACTAGGAGTAAGCAAATGGTTGCATGGGCGTTCGATTTAGAATTGTTCTTTAAACTATACAATATGTTTGATGCACTCTGTTTCAAACAGCCTTATCAAGGTATAGCCTACATAAAACAAAGTGTGTGTTGCTTAAAGTATACAGAGGCTGGGTGTGGTGGCTCACACCTGCAATCTCAGCACTTTGGGAGACCGAAGCAGGATGATTGCTTGAGGCCAGGAATTGTGGCATGCACCTCTGGTTCCAGCAACTTGGAAGGCCAAGGCAGGAGGGTCACTTGAGCCCAGGGGTTTGAGGTTATGGTAAACTATGATTGCCACTGTACTCCAGCCTGGGAAACAGAGTGAGACCTGTCTCTAAAATAATGATAATAATAAAGTATATAATTTTGCTGGGCACCATGGCATGTGCCTGCAGTCCCAGCTCCTCAGGAGGCTGAGGCAGGAGGATTGCTTGAGCCCAGGAGTTTGAGACCAGCCTGGGCAACATAGTGAGACCCCCATCTCTAATTTTCTCTAATTTAAAAAAATAAATAACATAAAATAAAAATAAAACATAAATAACATAAAGTATACCATTTGGTCCATTTTGACACAGGTATACACCCTTAAAACCACCACAATCAAGGTAATGAACACAGCCATCACCCCTAAAAGCTTCCTCCTGCATCTCTAAATCCTTCCTCCCAACACGCCCCATATCCCAATCTCTGGGTAAACCCCTGATCAGCTTTCTGTCACTATAGATCAGTTTGCATGTTCTAGAGTTCCATATGATCATACAGTATATCCTCTTAATGTGGCCTCTTTCAGTGTAATTATTTTCACATGTGTTTAGGTCGTTACTTGAATATTGTGTTCCTTTTGGTTGCTGAATAGTATTCCTTTGCATGGATGTACCACAATTTATCATTCACTCTCTCAAGGACATTTGAGACATTTCCAGTCAGAACTACTACAAATAAAGCTGCTATGAACATAAAAATTCACAAAGAGGTTAATTCCAGGTCAAGAATGCAGATTGAACATCTGCATCTCATTCCACACCCCAGTAAAGCTACAGTAAAGCAACTTTTGGGAGAGGAAAAGGGGCATAAATCGACATGAATGGGGAGGGCGGGGGATGACACAACAGGAACAAGGTTTGGGGAGCTGGACAAACAGCTCTCAGTACATCAGAGGGCAAGCTGCAGAGAGGGAGCCCAGGGCCCAGGAACTGGAGCTGGGGGCGAAGGGAGCACTAAAATAAAGAGGACTGGGTGAAGGTTGGCCTCAGTGACTCCCGCCTGTAATCTCAGCACTTTGGGAAGCTAAGGCAGGTGGATCACTTGACCCCAGGAGTTCCAGACCAGTTTGGGCAACATGACAAAACCCCGTCTCTACCAAAAATACAAAAATTAGCCAGGCGTGGTGGCTCATGCCTATAATCTCAGCTACTTCGGAGACTGAGGCAGAAGAATTGCTTGAACTGGGGAGGCGGAGGTTGCAATGAGCTGAGATCGCGCCACTGCACTCCAGCCTGGGAGACAGAGCAAGACCCTGGTTCGAAAAAAAAAAAAAAAAAAAAGGAAAAGAAAAGAAAAAAGGACTGGGTGAAAGCTGGTTACTAATGGTTACTAAGCACTCTGAGCTCCGGGTGCTAGGGTAACCTATTGTTCCAGACACTTTCAGCACTGCCAGTCCTATGTCCTTTGAATGCCCTCAATCCCAGGCAAACCTCTCTGCCCCTGGGCAACTGTGCCTCCTCCATCCTGACAGAAATGGGGGACTTTATTCTCTGGAGAGGGCAAAGGAGTCAGTGAACTGTGGGACACCAGGTCCGATTGAAGGCAGTGAAATTCTACCCAGAGCAGAGTGACGCTGTGAGCCGGCGCTGCCTGCATGCGCAGAGCGACATCCCCTCCCCTGCTCTGCTCCCAGAACTCTGCAGCCAGGCCCCGGCCCTCCAGACAGCTTGTTACAAGTGTCTTCTCTGGGGAATCTGATGTCCCCAGACCTTCTTGTCATTCTCCCAGACTGAAAGGCAGGAGCTGCCAAATGGAAAAGGCCCACAGTATGCCCTGTGTGTGGCTGACAGCAGAGCCTCTCCCAGGCACATCACCATGACATCTCAGAGCACCAAGGATACGAGGAAGGTTCAATGAGCTTCCAAGGAGAGTTTGGTGTAGAAGCAGGAAGCAGAATGGCGGGCCAGTCAAGTGAGCCACAGTACAGGCTCAGGAAAAAAGAGTTGATTGTCCTCACGGGTCCTAGACGTGGGAGACACGGCCGGGCACACGAAGCCCCACAGGGAAGCACCAGGGGGTCGGGAGGTGGAACACAGGGGCGACAGGATGACTGAGGCCAGAGCCTTTATTGGGGTTTCCACAGCAAAGGCAAGGCTGGGCAAGGCCAGCAGTTTAGGGAGCTTAAGGGCACAGGGCTGGTCCCTGGTTGCCTGGTGCCTGCCTCTGGGATGATGAAGGCAGAGCAATCTGGCCTCCTAGGGTGTACTGGCCAGAAGGAGGAGGAAAGGGCCTGGGCTGCTCAGTCTGCACACCAAAGGCCTGTTCAGGGCAGGGCCCTTCCTTCTCTCTAAGAATTGGCTGGCCCTTGGTAGACAGTCTCCCCAACCAGAAAGAGTTTTTTTGTTTTCGTTTTTTGGAGTTTTTAGAAAAGATGTCAAAACATCATAATATACAGGTAATGTATGTGCACAGACACACACACACACACACACACACACACACACACTGCAGTGGCAACACCTGGAGCTAATGGAGCAATTCCCTCCAAATGCTGGAGGAAAATCATTTCCAATCTAGAATTCCACATGTAGCCACATCATCAACGGCATCAGTGGACAGAAGTTTGTCAGACATGCACGCTCTCAAACATTTGTCTCCCATACACTCTTTCTCAGCGCACCAAACTCAGGGGGTAGACAAGAACAAGACGACAAGGGCTACAGGGACACTGGCACCAATAGACGTGAGATGCAAAGGAGACCCCGGGAGGAAGGTTCAGCCTGACCAGCTCCCAGGCTTGAGGGCAGCCAGCCTGGAACGGTAAAATGTGACTTAGAGACAGGTGTGCAGTCTCTGGTTCCCATCCCAGCCCTGTCAGGTGCACGATTGCAGACCCCTGTTTCCCAGGAGTCGCTAACAACCTTGCCCACGGGCTTTCCCAGAAATGAACTGTTAGGGAAGCCAAGGCCAGACCACGACCCAGAAACTCTGTCCGGCTTCCTTCTCCTGGGAGCCTTGGCCTAGAGAAAGGGCAAGCGGGTTGCTCTTTCCTTACTCACCACTTGGTTTTCTATGCATCACCTTTCTTGTACATTTCTACAAAGAGAGACTTCCCTGTCACTCTGTCTAAATTCACAACCCTCCCACTGCCTGTCATGCTAGACTCTGGGGGTAGAACACTGAAGAAATCCGCAAAGATGTCATTTGCTCCTTGACACCAATAACAAAGGCAAGAAAGGTGCGAGTGTGTTTGCAGAAGTTATCCATTCGTGAACTGGCATGTGGTGCTGATGCTGGGCCAGACACTTCCAGACGCTTGAGCCCTGTTCCTGGGGCACACTCCTTTGGGCAGTGAAGACCAAAGTGAACATACCTCTAGAATCTGGAACGTTCAGTAGCGATAGGTGCTTGGAAGGAGGGCAGAGCCAAGGCAGAGAGCAGGACCAGGTAGCAGTGGCAGTGGCAGCTCCTGTTCCAGATGTGCTGGGTGGAGAGGGTTTCTCAGCGGCCAATGCCATTTGAGTAATTGATTCTGATTTCCTTTGCAGCATGATATATTATCATCCTTTGTAAATTTGTCCTTGGAACTACATAGTGCACATTCTCTGTAGTGTGCACAGTGTGACACATAGTTTTAGCCAGCTTGTTTCCTTCTCTTGGTTTTGCCCCAAGAAAAAGACTGTGTCATACTTCTGCCCATTTCTTCTTCACCTACTTCCAGCAAACTGTGCTTTCTCTAATAAATGCTGCCTGGTTCATAAAGATTGATTACAGTTACCTCTTTATGGCAAAGTGGTCTCCTTATTGACATAAAATTATACTTTTTTGATACCATTTAATGTTCTTTGAGTTCTGCTTTGCCAGACACTATTACTACTTTTTTCAGTAATTTACATTTATTCACCCAAACTGAAAGAGGTTGCTGAGAGCAGATGGGTCTCTGAAGAGTTCAGACAGTTGTTCAATTAACTGGTACTTCTGAGGGACAAACAAGTGACCCTTTTCTTGGAATGGCAGGGCCATAGGGCCTAAGTCAGGAGCTGGTTCACAGGGAATCATCCCCATTTTTGAAATAAGTGGTTATCTGGAAGGAAACATTCTGGAACCAAGTCTAGCAAACTCAGATGCGTGGAGCAACAGCGATTTGAACAGTGGCGGCGAGCAGGAAACCCACGTAGATGGAGAACTGTGAGAAAGCCAAGCAGCTCAAATGCTGCTATTCCAAAACAGCACGTAAAAGTCTAAAGCTGGTGGGTAACAACAAGTGAAAAGCTGAACAAATCTAAAAATCAACAGCTTTTCTTAGACCAATAAGAAAAGCTCACTTCCACTGCCCTGGAAGTTGGAGAGACACAGGTGGATACAGAGAATCACGACTGGGCAGAAACATCCATGGGAACCACTGCTGGAGGGGAGACCTGAACTGTAATTGACGAATTGCTGGAGGCTAGGTATGGACAAATTTCAGAGCTAAAAACTTCAGGGGTGGCCAGTGATGGGGTGAGCACGATTTTATGAGTTTTACCTCCAGGAACTTGACCAGGTTCTCACAGTAAATACCAGAGAATAACTTCCTCATGCTTTTGGCAGGGGGAGGGAAAAGGAACCATTTTGAAATCATTACCTCCAACTTCTCAGAAACCCTGGAAGCAAGGAAGGAGCAGAGTGAAATGTTTCCAGTGTTGAGAAACTCCACTGACCTAGAATTCTGTACTCCTGGAAGTTATTCTTCGAGAATGATGGAGAATAAAGACTTTCTCAGACAAATAAATATTGAGAAAATGTGTTGCCAGTAGACCTGCATTGCAGGAAATGGTAAAAGAAGTCCTTTAGAGAGAAGGACGATGACATAGGGTAGAAACTTGGATCTATGTAAGGAAAGGACAGCATCAGAAAAGGAATAAATGAAAGTAAAAGAAAAACGTTTATTTTTCTTATTCCTAATTGATCTAACAGCTAACAGTTTCTTCAAAATAATAGTAGCAACAATGTATTTGATTATGTAGCCTAATACACAGGTGAAATGAATGACAGCATTGGCACAGGGATGAGAGGGAAGCATTAGGATTATTGTGTTATTATAAGGTACTCACACTACCTGGGAAGTGGTGCAGTGCTATTTGAAAGTGGGCTTGGATTAGTTGTAAATGTATATGGCAAACTCTAGGGCATCTGCTAAAAAAGGTATTAAAAAAGAAGTATAACTGATATGCTAAGAAAGAAGAGAAAATAGAATCATATGAAATGCTCATTTAAAACCACAAAAGGAAGAAAAAGAGCAGAAAACAAAAATAGAAACAAAAGCAAAAATCAGAAAACAGCACCAAATATCATTAAATGACAATAGTTTAAGTACACCAATTAAAAGACAGAGATTGGCTGGGCGTGGTTGCTCAGGCCTGTAATCCCAGCACTTTGGGAGGCCGAGGCAGGTGCATCACCTGAGATCAGGAGTTCAAGAGCAGCCTGGCAAAAATGCAGAAACCCCATCTCTACTAAAAATACAAAAATTAGCCAGGCGTGGTGGCAGGCACCTGTAATCCCAGCTACTTGGGAGGCTGAGGCAGGAGAATCACTTGAACACAGGAGGCAGAGGTTGCAGTGAGTGGAGACTGGGCCATTGCACTCCAGCCTGGGTGACAGAGTGAGACTCCATCGAAAGAAAGAAAGAAAGAAAGAAAGAAAGAAAGAAAGAAAGAAAGAAAGAAAGAAAGAAAGAAAGAAAGAAAGAAAGAAAGAAAGAAAGGAAGGAAGGAAGGAAGGAAGGAAGGAAGGAAGGAAGGAAGGAGAGAGAGAGAGAGAGAGAGAGAGAGAGAGAAAGAAAGAAAGAAAGAAGGGAGGGAGGGAGGGAAGGAGGGAGGGAGGGAGGGAGGGAGGAAGGAAAGAAGGAAAGAAGGAAAGAAAGAAAGAAAGAAAGAAAGAAAGAAAGAAAGAAAGAAAGAAAGAAAGAAAGAAAGAGAAAGAAAGAAAGAGAGAAAGAAGGGAGGGAGGGAGGGAGGGAAGGAAGGAAGGAAGGAAGGAAGGAAGAATAAAAGACAGAGATTGTCAGAGTAAGTCACAAAACATGACCCAATTGTATGTTGTCTACAGAAACCCGTTTGAAGTGTAGACACCTGTAGATTAAAGGTAAGTGGATGGAGAAAGATATATCATGCTAACAACTAATCAAAAGAAACCAAGGAGTAGCTATATTAATTTCAGACAGAGCAGACTTCAAAGCAAAGAAAGTTATCATGGATAAAGAAGGGCATTACAGGCTGGGAGCGGTGGCTCACGCCTGTAATCCCAACCCTTTGGGAGGCTGAGGAAGGTGGATCACCTGAGGTTGGGAGTTTGAGACTAGCCTGATCAACATGGAGAAACCCCGTCTCTACAAAAACACAAAAAATTAGCCGGGCATGGTGGCGGGTGCCTGTAGTCCCAGCTACTCGGGAGGCTGAGGCAGGAGAATCGCTTGAACCTGGGAGGTAGAGGTTGTGGTGAGCCGAGATCGTGCCATTGCACTCCACTCTGGGCAACAAGAGTGAAACTCCATCTCAAAAAAAAAAAAAAAAAAAAAAGGCATTACGTAACAATAAAGGGGTCAATTCTCCAAGAATACATAACAATCCTCAATATGTAAGTGCCTAACAACAAAGTGTTCAAATATATGAGGCAAAAACTGGTAGAACAACAAGGAGAGATTGATAAGTCCATTGACAAAGTTAGAGATGTCAATACTCCTCTGTCAGAAATTAACAGATCCAGCAGGCAGAAAATCAGGAAGGACATAGTTGAACTCAACACCACCATCAATCAACCTAATGTAATTGACATCTATAGAATACTTTATCCAACAACAGTAGAGTACACATTCTTCTCAAGCTCCCATGGAGCATTCACCAAGATGGACTACATTCTGGGCTATAAAGCACACCTTAACAAATGTAAAAGAATAGAATTACACAGTGTTTTCTCTCAGACCACATTGGAATTAAACAATAAATGAATAACAGAAAGATAACTGGAAGTCCCCAAATATTTGAAGATTAAACAACATGTGTCTGAATAACACATGGGTAAAAGAAGAAATCTCAAGAGAAATTTATAAGTATTTTGAACTAAATGCAAATGAAAACACAGCTTACTAAAATGTGTGGGATGCTGTGAATGCAGTGCTTAGAGGGAAATTTATAGCATTGACTGCATATATTAGAAAAAAAGAAAGATCTAAAATGAATGATCTAAGCTTCCACCTTAGGAAATTAGAAAAAGAAGAGCAAATTAAATTCAAAGTAAGCAGAAGAAAAGGGATAATAAAAATTATGGCAGGCCAGGGACTGTGGCTCATGCCTGTCATCTCAGTGCTTTGGGAGGCTGAGGCAGAAGGATTGCTTGAGCTCAGGAGTTTGAGAACAGCCTGGGCAACATAGTGAGACCTTATCTCTACAGAAAATAAAAATAAAATAAAATTTAAAGTAAAAATTATAGCAGAAATCAATAAAATTAAAAACAGTAAATTAATAGAGAAAATCAATGAAACCAAAAGCTGGTTCTTTGAAAAGAATAATACAATTTGTATGGCTCTTGCTAACTAGGAAAAAAATAGAGAACACAAATTACTAATATCAGAAATGAAAGAGAGAACATCACTATAGATCCCATGAACATTAAAAGGATAATAAAGAAATCCTATGAACAACTCTATGCCCACAAATTTGGAATCTACATAAAATGAATCCATTCCTTGAAAGACACAATCTGCCAAAACTCACACAAGAAGAAATAAACAATCTGAATAGGCCTATATCTTTTTTTTTTTTTTTTTGAGACAGGGTCCCACTTTGTCGCCCGGACTAGAGTGCAGTGGTGCAATCTCCTCTCACCGCAGCCTCCGACGACGCCCGGGTTCAAGTGATTCTCTTGCCTCAGCCTCCCGAGGAGCTGGGATTGCAGATGCCCACCACCACACCTGGCTAATTTTTTTTTTTTTTGTATTTTTAGTAGACACGGGGTTTCACCATGTTGGCCAGGCTAGTCTTGAACTCCTCACCTCAGCTGATCTGCCCACTTCGGCCTTCCAAAGTGCTGGGATAACAGGAGTGAGCCACTGCGCCCAGCCTAAATAGGCCTATACCTATTAAAGAAATTGAATCAATAATTAATAACCTTCCAAAAAAGGAAGCACCAGGCCCAGATGGGTTCATTGTTGAATTCTACCCAACATTTAAGGAAGAAATTACAGTCATGTGGCACATCAGAGCCTTTCAGTCAATAACAGACTGCACATATGATGGGAATTACAAAGCTTAGGATATGTTTACATACACAAATACTTACCATTGTGTTACAATTGCCAACAAAATTAGTACACTAACATGCTGTACAGGTTTGTAGCCTGGGAGCAATAAGCTAATCCATATAGGCTACCATTTAAGTTTGTATAAGTACACTCTGTGATGTTCACGCAACAATGAAATTGCCTAATGATGCATTTTTCGGAACATATCCCCATCATTAAGCGATGCATAACTGTATACCAGCTCTTTATGATCTCTTTCAGAAGAAGCTGAGAGAATACTTCCCAATGCATTCTATGAGGTCAGCATCACCTTAATGCCAAAACCAGAAGAAGACATACCAAGAAAACTATAGACCAATATCCCTCATGAACATAGATGCAAAAATCTTCAACAAAGTATTAACGAATAGAATTCAACAATGTATACAAAGAATTATGACTATGACCAAGTAGGATTTATCCCAAGTAGGCAAGGCTGGCTCAACATTCAAAAATCAATTAACAAGGCCGGGTGTGGTGGCTCATGCCTGTAATCCCAGCACTTTGGGAGGACAAGGCAGGTGAATCACCTGAGGTCAGGAGTTTGAGACTAGCCTGACCAACCTGGTGAAACCCCGTCTCTACTTCCCAAAGTGGCCGAGACGGGCGGATCACAAGGTCAGGAGATCGAGACCATCCTGGCTAACCTGGTGAAACCTCGTCTCTACTAAAAAATACAAAAAACTAGCCGGGCGAGGTGGCGGGCGCCTGTAGTCCCAGCTACTCAGGAGGCTGAGGCAGGAGAATAGCATAAACCCGGGAGGCGGAGGTTGCAGTGAGCTGAGATCTGGCCACTGCACTCCAGTCTGGGCGGCAGAGCGAGACTCCGTCTCAAAAAAAAAAAAAAACAAAAATTAGCTGGGTGTGGTGGTAAGTGCCTGTAATCCAGCTACCTAGCTACTCGGGAGGCCAAGGCAGGAGAATTGCGGAGGCTGCAGTGAGCTGAGATTGCGCCATTGCACTCCAACCTGTGCAACAGGAGCGAAACTCTGTCTCAAAAAAAAAAAAAAAAAAAAGAAGAAGAAAAATAAAAGAAAAGAAATTTGTCCAAGCGTGGTGGTGTGCTCCTGTAATCCCAGCTACTCGGGAGGCTGAAGTAGGAGAATCGCTTGAACCTGGCAAGCGGAGGTTGCAGTGAGCCAAGATTGCGCCATTGCACTCCAGCCTGGGCGACCGAGTGAGACTCTGTCTCAAAACAAACAAACAAACAAACAAACAAGAAAATTGGGTCGAAAATCTTTAGAGAAACCTCCCCAAAGAAGATAGACAGATGGCAAATAAGCATATCAGAAGATGTTCCATATCATACATTATCAGGGAAATGCAAATTAAAGCAACAATGAGAAGCCACTACACACCTACTAGAATGGCCAAAATCCAGAACACTGATAACACCAAATGCTGGTGAGGATGTGGAGCAATGGAAACTCTCATTTCTTGCTGGCGGGAGAGCGAAATGATACAGCCACCCTAAAAGACAGTTTGGTGGTTTCTTACAAAACTAAACATACACTTGCCAGATGATCCAGCAATCACACTCCTTGGTATTTACCCAAAGGAGCTGATAAATTATGTCCACACAAAAGCCTGCACATGGATATTTATAGTAGCTTTATTCATAATTGCTCAAACTTGGAAGCAACCAAGATGCCTTTCAGTAGGTTAAGGGATAAATAAACGGTGGTACATCCAGTTGATGGAATATCACTCAGTGCTAAAAAGAAATGAGCTCTCAAGCCATGAAAAAAACATTGAAAGAAGCTTAAATGCACATTACAAAGTGAAAGAAGGGAATCTGAAGAGGCTATCGACTGTAGGATTCCAACTCTTTGACATTCTGGAAAAGATAAAACTATGGGAACAGGGGGAATATGGGAATTCTTTGTACCTTCCTCTCAATTTTGCTGTGAACCTAATAGCGCTCTAAAATATAAAGTCTTAAAAATATCTGGCCTTCCCTCTCCCTCAACCTGCAGGGGCAGGTCCTGCTGCCTGCCTGTCCCATGATCCAGGCCTAGCTGGTTTCTGGCTGGATTTGACTATAGGAGACCCGAGCCGGAGACTAGAGGGAAGAAGCAGTGGGAGGAGCAGCTTGGCGGCAGCTGCAGCTCCTACCGAAAGGCCCCTGTGGTTCTAGGCCTTCTCTCTGTGGCCCTCCAGCCTCGGGTGGGCTGTGCTGATCCCTTATCAACCTCCAAGTAGTCCTGGGTGCCCTTTTCCTGGTATTTAGTGCCCTCAGTCGAAGTGGTTTCTGTTTTCCTGGGACTACTCTAAACTGATGAAACAGTCACTTGGAGACGAATATGGTTTGGATCTGTGTCCCCACCCAAATCTCCTGTTGAATTGGAATCTCCACTGTTGGGGGTGGGGCCAAGTGGGAGGTGATTGGTTCACGGGGGTGGGTTTCTCATGAATGATTTAGCCCCATCCTCTTGGTGCTATCCCCACAACAGTGAGTGAATTCTCACCAGATCTGGTTGTTTAAGAGTGTGTGGCACCCTGGAGTCCCAGCTACTCAGGAGGCTGAGGCAGGAGAATCGCTTGAACCCGGGAGGCGTAGGCTGCAGTGAGCCAAGACAGCACCATCCATTGCACTCCAGCCTGGGCAACAGAGTGAAACTCTCTCTCAAAAAAGAAAGTGTGTGGCACCTCCCCTCTCTCTCTTGCTCCTGCTTTCACCACGTGATGTGCCTGCTCCCCGTTTGCCTTCTACCATGATTGTAAGCTTGCTGAGGCCTCCCCAGAAGCCAAGCAGGTATCGGCACCATGCTTCCTGTACAGCCTGCAGAACTGTGAGCCAATTAAACCTCCTTTCTTCATAAATTACCCGGCCTCAGGTATTCCTTTATAGCAATGCGAGAATGGACTGATACACAGACCACAATAAAGAGCTGACTATGCTTAGCCTCGTGGCGGAAGGCAGTGTCTGGTCAGAAGAAGCACTGACCAGATATTAAGCAAAAGAAGATCTTCAAGGAATTTCAAAGAATAGAGAAGAAATAATAAAGAACACATTCTTGGAATGGAAAATTAACAACAAAAAATGCAAAAAAGCAAACAAGCAAAATCCTTTGTTTAGAATTTAGAACTCCCTTTAAAAAAAACTTCAGTCAAGGCCAGGCGCAGTGGCTCACACCTCTAATCCCAGCACTTTGGGAGGCAAAGGTGGGTGGATCCACTTGAGGCCAGGAGTTCCAGACCAGCCTGGCCAACATGGTGAAACCCTGTCTCTACTAAAAATATAATAATTAACCGGGCATGGTGGTGCACACCTGTAATCCCAGTTACTCAGGAGGCTGAGGCAGGAGAACTGCTTGCACCTGGGAGGCAGAGGTTGCAGTGAGCTGAGATCACACCACTGCACTCTAACCTGGGTGATGGAGTGAGACTCTGTCCCAAAAAACAAAACAAAACAAAACAAAACCCTTTAGTCAAAAAAATTCAAAGAAAAATTTGCAGAATATCTAGAAACCAGTAATGATGAAAACAAAGTACCAAGTCAGAATACAGAGATATCAGATCATTAATACATCAATCCCAAACTGGTTCTTTGAGAATACTAAAGCAAGACAAAAAGATAAAACAGTTGCCAACACAAGCAAGGGAAAAACGGAAGAAAACATAATTAAAAGCCCAAACTGGGAAATAATAGATACTGGTGAAGTCTCTAATCTCCTTAGACCTTACAGAAGTGGCCATAAACCTCTGATGCCTAGTTGAGCTTCTGCCACCATTCCATGTCACCTTCAGACCTAACCCTGTCCAGGAGAAGCAAATGGCTGCAGCTTCCAGAAGCCCCTTAGTAGACTTGTCTACCCTTCTCATTGGCCAGAACTAGGGCAGTGACCACCACAGTTCACATTGGGAGTTCTTCCTGAATCACAGATGAAAAAGAGTGGGTGCCGGAATGTAACCACCCACCAATAAGGCAGAAGGGGATCTTCCCCAGTGTGTTTGGTTCTCCTGAGGCTCAATCAATCCCATCGGTCTTCCATCTGTTTGGGCACTGAGAGGCACTATTTTCATCAGTGTCATTTCCTAGTATGTTCAGATACTAAAGCGTGTTTTCCCTTTGTCAACATTTTCTTCGCTGATCTTATGGGTGTATGCTAATGAAACTTAGACTCAAACAGCCAAGTTCTACTACACTCAGGTGGGGGAAAATGGATATAATTTCTTGGGGCCCTTCAAACCCCAATAGGCTTTTGTTCTCCTTCCACTTTCCCACCTCTCCCTTGGTGATTACTTTTCATCTTTATCAGGATGAGATGTAAATGTTAACCCTGACAATGTAAAATTAAAGTGTAGCTGATGCAAAATGGTCAAAGATAACTTTACTAGTGAAAGCTAATAGAACAAGAGGTTTAAATGTATTATTTAAACATACAAAGAACTAAAGATAACAGTGGATGGTGTTACATACATGGTCATATATCAGGTGTGGGGGTCCCCAACACCACCCTCAGGAACACTCAGGCCTGCTGGAGTTATCTCTTGCTACACATAACGAGGAGAGAAGTGTGTCCCATCCAGCAACAAAAACCTATCCCTCCATGTTTTGTGTATAGGTTGATGATAAAAGCTGAAAAGCAAAAACAAAAATTCACATTAGAAAGTCTATATAAATATTTTCAGTGCCAGGTCAACAAGAGGAATGCTAGGATTATATTTCCTTCTTATACATCTAATTCGATAGTCCCTGAGCCATTTGAAAAGAGAACTTTCTTAGCACCCAGGTCTCAGTGATTCTCTTCTTACCATCAATTAGGAAAATTATGATCTATTTTACTTTGCTTCTTTTTTCTTTTTTCTTTGTTTTATTTTTATTTTTTGAGATGGAGCCTCGTTCTATCACCCAGGCTGGAGTGCAGTGGTGCAATCTCAGCTCACTGCAACCTCCGCCTCCCAGGTTCAAGCGATTCTTATGCCTCAGCCTCTTGAGTAGCTGGGATCACAGGTGTGCACCACCACACCAAGCTAATTTTTGTATTTTTAGTAGGGACAGGGTTTTGCCATGTTGGCCAGGCTGGTCTTGTACTCCTGGCCTCATGTGATCTGCCCACCTCGGCCTCCCAAAGTGCTGGGATTACAGACTTGAGCCACCGCGCCTGGCCTGCTTCTCGTTTTGATCATAACTTTCTTTTTTTTTTTTTCGAAATGGAATCTCGGTCTGTCTGTCACCCAGGCTGGAGTGCAGTGGCGCTATCTCGGCTCACTGCAAGCTCCACCTCCCGGGTTCATGCCATTCTCCTGCCTCAGCCTCCGAGTAGCTGGGACTACAGGCGTCCGCCACCATGCCTGGCTAATTGTTTGTATTTTTAGTAGAGACGGGGTTTCACTGTGTTAGCCAGGATGGTCTCGATCTCCTGACCTCATGATCCGCCCGACTTGGCCTCCCAAAGTACTGGGATTACAGGTGTGAGCGCCCCACAGATCATAACTTTCTTGTATAGTTCTTTCCTCCTGGTATTTCTAATTGCTTTTCCTTATTTTCTTGTACTATTTGCCATTATCGTATCCAACTTCAAACTCCCAATCACACCATCTAATATGTTGAATTCACATATACACAGTATTTTTTTTTTTTTTTTTTTTGGAGACGGAGTCTCACTCTGTTGTCCAGGCTGGAGTGCAGTGGTGCAAGCTCAGCTCACTGCAGCCTCTGCCTCCCAGGTTCAAGTGATTCTCCTGCCTCAGCCTCCTTAGTAGCCGGGATTACAGGCATGTGCCACCATGCCCGGTTAATTTTTGTATTTTTAGTAGAGACGGGGTTTCGCCATGTTGGCCAGGCTGGTCTTGAACTCCTGACCTCAGGTGATCTGCCCACCTCGGTCTCCCAAAGTGCTGGGATTACAGGCATGAGCCACCACACCCAGATAAATATATATATATATATATATATTTAATTATTGGAGTCCTCTCTCCCAGAGCCTACCATTCTCCTACTCCAACCTGGACTGATTGCCAACCAGGCTTTCTGCCCAGTTGGCATCCTTGGTATTTCCCATCACAGCTCTCCTGGATTAGATCCATTGTCTTATGGATCCCATGTTTTCCTTTTCCTTGGCTTGCACCCTTGATTTGCTGCAGAACATCCCCAAGTAGCTTCCTAAGAAAGTACATTTCAGAGGCAAATTTTCTTAGGTCTTGTGTATCTAAAAATATTTTTGTTCCATTATCACACATAATGGATATTTTGGATAGTATATTTCTATGTGGAAAATCATTTTCCCATGGAATTTGGAAAGCATTGCCCTATTTTCTTTTCTTGTTGTCCTATGATCTTTTATAATTTGGCGTTGTTTTGAACTCTGGTGCTACTCTGATTCCTGTTCCTTTTTCTTGATTTCATTTTTCAATAATTCTTGTTTGTTAGTTGCTTGCTGGACTTCTTAGATCACTCTTCAAAGTCCCTATATTTTCTCTCATATTTTTGTCCCTATTGTTTTGTTCTATTTTCTGGGAGACTTCTTCAGTTTTATTTTCCAGTAGTTCTATTGAAATTTGAATTTCAGTAATCATATTTTAATTTCCAGTAATTCCTTCTTGTTCTCTGATTGCTCTTTTTACATAATATTCTGTTCTTGTTTTATGAATACAGTATTTTCTTTTAGTCCTGTAGATATGTTAAATAAATTAAAATTTTTTGGTACATTCCCTGAATTTTTTTGAATTCCAAGTTTATATTTTTTTCTACAGGTTTATCTTGACTCTTTTTCTGTTGAAGGCTTTCATCAAATTTCTGATAATGTTTACTGCCTGGTTTATATTTAATAAGGAAGGACTGGATAAGTATTGTGGATTTAATCTGCTGTTGGGCAAATAGGTCTGTTTTCCTGCTGTGACTCTTCTCTGTGTAGGGCAGGGAGGTGAGGAACAGAGTATCCCCCAGATGCTGGAATGAGGAAACAATTGTTCAGGGGTTGTCAGCATCCATGCTGGGAGCCTTAGCTCTCCACCAACATTTCAATCAATTTCTTTAGAGAACTGTCAGGTGTTTTCCCTGTAGGCCTGTGACAGCTCCCAACTCAGCTGTCTGGTGGGGAGAGGAGGTTCCAACTGGTATAGTCATTCTGTACTGGGGCCTTCAATTAATCCCCGTGTGTTCAATCCTATTTAATTCTATTGTTTTCTACCACATGCCTGCTGATTCTGATTGTCTGGTGTTACATCTAGCAAACTGGCTTCCACTTTCTCTGTGGCTCCCTTGTCAAATATTTTCACCTGGATTTTTACTGCCTATTTTATTCATCAATCAATTCCCATATGCTTGCTATAAAGTTGTTGTCCTTTGATGATAACCTTCCATCCTCATCACATTCTCTTCAGTCTGGTGGGTTTATTCCTTTCCTTTTTTTTTTTTTTTTTTTTTCCTTTTTCTTTTTCTTTATGTTTTTTAGACGGAGTCTTGTTCTGTCGCCCAGGCTGGAGTGCAATGCCACGATCTCGGCTCATTGCAACCTCTGCCTACTGGGTTCAAGCGATTCTCCTGCCTCAGCCTCCCAAGTAGCTGGGATTACAGGTGCGTGCCACCACACCTGGCTAATTGTTTGTATTCTTAGTATAGGCGGGGGTTTCACCATGTTGGCCAAGCTGGTCTCGAACTCCTGACCTCAAGCAATCCACCCCACCTTGGCCTCCCAAAGTGCTGGGATTACAGGCATGAGCCACCACACCCTGCCTCCTTTCTGTTTCTTGACATTCTTCTTTTAGTGCACTTCTATGAGTAAAGAAGGAAAACTCTGTGTGTGTGTGTGTGTGTGTGTGTGTGTGTGTGGGTCTGTGTATGTGTCTCTGTGTGTGTGTGTCTGCATATCTGTGTGTCTGTGTGTGCGCGCACGTTCAGGCACATCTGAGCCTGCTCATGGTGTCTTATATCAGAATTTATTCATCTCATATATTTTCTAACAAATATGGTTAAGGCTATTACTTTTTCTAGGTGACCTCTGTAGCCCTATCTCCTGGGTTTTAATATGTAGGGCTCTTAATGTTGGTCATTTCTTTTTTTTTAGAGACAGGGTCTTGCTCTTTCTCCCAGGCTGGAGTGCAGTGGCACGATCCTCCCACCTCAGCCTGCTGAGTAGCTAGGACTACAGGCGTGCACGCGCCCAGCTAATTTATTTCATTTTTGGTAAAAACGGGGTCTCACTTTGTTGCCCAGGCTGATCTCGAACTCCTGGGCTCAAGCAATCCTCCCACCTTGGCCTCCCAAAGTGCTAGGATTACAGGCGTGAGCCAGCGCTCCTGGTATGGATTAGCTCTTCTGAAATATATATATTTTCTATCAGTTCAAGGGATTTTTAGACAAATGGAGTAAAAGTTTGTGTCGTTTGTCATATTGATAAAATCCTTCTGGTTGTGGGCTTTCTGTCAATTACCATCTATACTAGATTTTCCTGGTTTTTAATTTCTACCGTCCTGTTTTTAAGGGGACCTTAAACTATTATAGTCCCATTTTTTAAATGACCGATTTTTAATTCTAATAGTAAATAATTTTGATTATAGTATATTTTTCTACTTTTCAATGGAAAGTGTGAAACTGTATAACTTAAGTCCCTTCTATTCAGTCTAAAGAATTTAGCAAGATTTTCATTATTTCTTAATATTTCAAAAACTTCTTGACTTCTAGTCTTGTACATTACTCTTTCCAATCTAGATTTAACCTGTTACAGCCCATGAAACTTCTTGACTTTTGATTGAGGCAAAGAGTTTCCAGAGTAATTGATGAAGAATAAACATTTCTATAATGTCGGTGCTTCCCTTCCAGGAATATGCTAGTGTCTGTTTTTGTCTTTGTTTTCTTCAGGTCTTCTTTTAGATTTTTCAGTAAAGTTTTGTAGCTTTTTGATACAGGTTTTGACATTTCTTATTAAGTTTATTCCAAGCTGCTTTATAATTTTTGTAGTGAGAGTGAGTTGAATCTTTTTTTCCCTCATTACATTTTCCAGATTTGTATTACCGGTCATGTTTATACGCCTGCATCCTAACACCAGGGAACTGACTTGAAATGGGCCTTTCTCCCCACAGTGACGCACCAAGAATGAGGTTTAAAAGAAAATGGAAGAAGGATGTATGTGGAGCTTTTTATTTTTGTTTTTTAATTGACACATATTTAGGAAGTACAATTTGATGTTTCAGTATATATTTATGTTGCACAATGATCCAAGCAGGGTAGTTAATATATCCATCACCTCATGCATGTACCATTTCTTTGTTGTGGGAATTTCAAAAGTCTCTTTTCTAGGTATTTTGTAACATACAATATATTGCTGTCAACCATAGTCACCCTGCTGTGCAATAGAACAACATAATTTTTTTTTTCTTGAGACAGAATCTCTCTCTATCACCCAGGCTGGAGTGGAGTGGTGTGATCTCAGCTCACTGCAACCTCTGCCTCCTGGGTTCGAGCAATTCTCCTGCCTCAGCCCCCTAAGTAGCTGGCACTATAGGTACCCACCACCATGCCCAGCTAATTTTTGTATTTTTAGTAGAGACAGGGTTTCACCATGTTGGCCAGGCTGTACTCGAACTCCTGACCACAAGTGACCCAGCCACCTCGGCCTCCCAAAGTGTTGGGATTACAAGCATTTGCCACTGCACCTGGCCAGAACACCAGAATTTATTCATCTTATCTAATAAGAACTTTGTACCTGTTGACCAACCTCTCCCCATCCTCCTCTCCCCGATCCTCTCCCTAGTCTCTGGTAACTACTGTTCTACTCTCTGCTTCTGTGATATCAATTCTTTTTTGTTTTTGAGATTCCACATATGACTGAGATCACGTGGTATTTGTCTTTCTGTTTCTGGTTTATTTCCCTTAACATTATGTCCTCCAGGTTCATTCATGCTGTCTTAAGTGACAGGATTTCATTCTTTTTTATGGCCGAATAGTATTCCATTGCATATATGTACCACATTTTCTTTATCCATTCATCTGTTGGTGGACACCTAAGTTGATTCCATATCTGGCTATTGTGAATAGTCCTGCAATAAAAATGGGAGCGCAGATATCTCTTCCACATACTGATTTCATTTCCTTTGGATATATACCAGTAGTAGGATTGCTGGTAGTTCTATTTTCAATTTATTGAGAAACCTCCATACTGTTCTCCATAGTGACTATACTAATTTACTACCCCACCAACAGTATGAAAGTATTCCCTTTTCTCCACATCTTTGCCAACTTGTCTTCTTTCGTCTTGTTGATTAAAGCCATTCTAACTGAATTGAAGGGGTATCTCATTGTGCTTTTGATTTGAATTTCCCTGAGATTGAGTGATGTTGAGCTTTTTTTCTCCTTCCTTCCTTTCTTTCTTCCTTCTCTTTCTTTTTTCGAGACAGGGTCTCACTCTGTCACCCAGGCCAAAGTGCAATGGCACGATCCTAGCTTATTGTAGCCTCAACCTCCTGGGCTCAAGTGATCCTCCCACCCCAACCTCCCAAGTAGCTGAGATGACAAGTGTGCACCACTATGCCTGGCTAATTTTTCCTCTTTTTAGAGACAGCGGTCTTGCCACGTTAACCAGGCTGGTCTTGAACTCCAGGACTCAAGTGATCTTCCCACCTCGGCCTACCAAAGTGCTGGGATTACAGGTGTGAGCCAAGGTGCCTAGCGAGCTTTTTCCCATATACCTGTTAGTCATTTGAATGTCTTCTTTTGAGAAACGTCTATTCAGGTCTTTTGCCTTCTCCTAACCTTTTATTTTATCTGTCTGTCTCTCTATCTAGCTATCTATTTATTTTGAGATGCAGTCTTGATCTGTTGCCCAGGCTGGAGTGCAGTGGCACGATCTCGGCTCACTGCAACCTCCACCTCCCAGGTTCAAGCAATTCTCCTGCCTCAGCCTCCTGAGTAGCTGGGACTACAGGTGCGTGCCACCATGATCGGCTAATTTTTTTGTATTTTTAGTAGAGATGGGGTTTCACCATTTTAGCCAGGATGATCTCAATCTCCTGATCTTGTGACCCATGTGCTGAGATTACAGGCATGAGCCACCATGCCTGGTCAATTTTTTTTTTTTAAGAGACAGGGTCTTGCTTTGTTGCCCAGGCTAGAGTGCTGTGTGCAATCATAGCTCACTCCTGGGCTCAAGTGATCCTTCCACCTAAGCTTTCCAGGGAGCTGGGACTACAGGTGTGTGCCACTACGTCTGGCTAATATTTAAATTTTTTTTTTTTTGTAAAGACCAGGTCTTGCTTCTTGCTATGTTGCCCAGGCTTGTCTTGAACTCCAGTTCTCTGATTTTTAAAAAAAATCATAAGTAGATGTTGAATTTTATCGAATGCTTTTTCTGCATCTGTTGAAATAATTATGTGGTGTTTTTCCCCTTAAGTTTGTTAAGGTTGAGTTTCTAATTGTAAACCATATTTGCATTCTTAGGATAAAACTGAACTCGGTTGTGATAGATCATATACTGCAGGATTCAGTTTATTTAGAATTTTAAAACTTATTTCCACATCTTGTGTCATACTTTTCTTGGCTCATCATAGTAGATATATTAGTCTAGTAAAATAAGTTTGGAGACATTTCTTTCTTTTCTGTGTATGATTGGCATTGCCTACTCATTAAAGATTTGGTAGAAGTCATCCGTAAAGCCCTCTTGGTCTGTTTTCTCTCTCTCTCTCTCTCTCTCTCTCTCTCTCTGTGTGTGTGTGTGCGTGTGTGTGTGTGTGTCTGTGTCTGTGTGTAGGGGGATGGGTAGGTTTTTAAATACATAGTCAATTTCATTCTGGTTACAGGGATTTTCTGTTTCTAGAGTTGGTTTTGGTAAGCTGTACTTTCCCAGGAATGTATTCCTTTTGCTTATGTTTTCAAATTTACTGACGCACGGTTCACAATAAAATCTTTCCATGAGTAATATAATTTACTTTTCTCTTTTCTTTTTATATCCAGCTTGTTAGAGGGTTGGCTCTTGTTTTTCAGCTTTTCAAAGAAGCAGGTTTAAAATTTTCTCAATCCTCTCCATCATTTGTTTCTATTTCATTAAGTTTTATTCATCCTTATTTTTCTTTCTTCTACTTTTGCAGGCTTACTCTGTCATTATTTTATGGCTTCTTGAATTGGATGTTCAGCGTGATGACTTTTTGACTGCTTTAGCTGCATCTCTATACTTCAGCATCACACACCCAACGGCTTACTCAACATCTCCATTTTCACACCACTGGGCACCCCAAGCTTAATATAGCCAAAGCAGAACTCTTGATCTGCACCTCTGAAAATGTACTTTTCCTGTAGTTCTCCCCACCATGGTGAAAGGCACCCTTACTTCCCCAGTTGCTCAGGCCCCAATCTCAGGAATTACCCTTGTTTCTTTCCTTTCTCTATGCCCTACATCCAGTCCTTTTGTTCAGTTTTGAAAACATATCTTGAATCTCGCAACTTCTCAGAGCTGCACTGACTGCTACCACCCTAGTTAAAGCCACCATCATCTCTTTCTCCTAGACTGTTCTAGGGCCTCGCAACTAGCCTTGTGCTGTAGTTTTGTCCCATCATGTCCAGTTCTCCACTCTACACCTGCAACATACATCAGACAGCTCCTGGCTCAAAATCCTCTGAAGGCTTCTCATCTTAGAATAAACTCTCGGTTCTGGCCAGGTGAGGTGGCTCACGCCTGTAGTCCCAGCACTTTGAGGTGGGCGGATCACCTGAACTCAGGAGTTTGAGACCAGTCTGGGCAACATGGTGAAACCCCATCTCTATCAAAAATACAAAAACTTAGCCAGGCGTGGTAAGCATCTGTGGTCCCAGCTACTTAGGACGCTGAGCAGGGAGGATCGCTTGAGCTCAGGGTGGAGGTTGCAGTGAGCCAAGACTGCGCCACTGCACTGCAGCCTGGGCTACAGAATGAGACCCCATCCCCCACCCCCCAAAAAAAGAATGAACTGCCAGTTTTCATAGTGGCCCCGGCTGCCTTTCCAATCACATTCCCTACCACTCTCCAGCAACACTGACCTCCTTGTTAGTCTCCAATATGCCAGGCATAGTCTCTCCTCATGGCCTTTGAACTTGCCTGGAATGTTCTTTCCCCAGATATTCAAATAAGGGAGTAAAATGAGGATGAAAACCCATAGATACCTAAATAGCACCCCCTTTACTCTTACTCTATCTTTCTCAAAGCCCCTGTCACTATGTGAAATGATACATTATATTTACGTGTATGCTAGTAGGAATCTTCCCGGCAAGAATCTTAGTATGCTGTCTGTTCAGTACCATGCATCCAGAGCCTGGAAGAGTGCCTGGCACATAGCAGGTAGTCAATAAATGAATGGGGGCAGGCAGCCAAATCAGAATCAGGTTTTCTTGCTAAGCATAGAACAGAAGGATCACTGAATGGATTGGATAATGACTGGCATCAGGATAAGGTCCCCTTAACAAACACTCCTGTCCTGAACACCTGGTTAGCTAACACTTTTCTCATATTTTCCCAAAACACAATTGCTGGATCTCAGCTCCAAATCAATTTTTCTAGGAAAGTGAACAATTGCTGGATCTCAGCTCCCAAATCACATCTTTCAGGCAGAGCTAACATTGCCCCTTATTCACACCTCCACCAAACCATCTGATCCAACAATGACAGGTGTCACGAGGCCTTGGCATGCACTCTCTTCCCCCGCCAGAGTTCTGCGAAGGCCAGGGTTGGGATTTGTTGTCAGTTTATTCCCCACCCCTACGAGAACGTAACCACTGGGCAGGCTCAGATAAAATAATGCATTGAGTAGGCCTCTGAAACCAAGGCCCCTCAGCTGGGGCAACGTCAGGCTCCAGGGCGGGCAACTTTGCTGCTTCTGCTGAAAATGGTGATATTGAGAAACTGCGGGTGCAGTGAAACGCTTATTGCAGCGCACTCGGTGCATCTGTGGACAGAGGGTCAATCGCCCCTCAGGGCCGCGCAAACAGGCGTCCCGAGCCTGGGCCTTCACTTGCCCCAGCATCCGCAAGGGTCCATTAATCCTTAACATTCAAATTCCGCCCACTAAACCAGCCCCTCCGCGCCCAAGCCGCCTCTTTTCCCCAAACGACGGCCGAAAGCAGCCAATCAACAGCTGGCGGGGACCGCCTCCTTTTCCCTGGCCGAAATGGACAAGAAATCTCGCCAATTGACGGCATCGCCGCTGTGACCGCCCCCCCCGCCCCAGCCCGGCCATCACAGCCAATGGCGGGCTGGCTCGCAGCGGCGCCGGGGGCGGGGCGCGGGCGCGCAGGTGCAGCAGCGCGCGGGCCGGCCGGGAGGGCGGGGCGCGACGTCGACCGTGCGGGGTCCCGGCGTCGGCGGCGCGCGCGCTCCCTCCTCTCGGAGAGAGGGCTGTGGTAAAAGCCGTCCGGAAAATGGCCGCCGCCGCCGCCGCCGCGCCGAGCGGAGGAGGAGGAGGAGGCGAGGAGGAGAGACTGTGAGTGGGACCGCCGTGGCCGCGGGCGGGGACCCTTGCCGGGGGGCGGGGGTCAGGGGCGGGACGTGGCGCGGGAGGGGCCCGCGGGGTCGGACGACACGGCTGGCGGATGGCGTCCCTCCTCTCTACCCTCCCCCTCCCGCCGCCGCCGGTGGCGACTCTCCCTTCGGCCCGTCACCCGTGCTCGCGGGTGACCGTCCTCGGCGCGGCCTCCCTGGAGCCGCCTTCGCCTGACGCCCCTCTTCCTTCCGCCCTCGGCGCGCATCCCGGCCCCCGGCCCCGCGGGCGCCCCTGTCGCCGGGGCTTCGCCTGTCGGGGCTGCGCGCGCTCCTGCCCTTCTCGGGGCTTTGGGCCGCGGCGCCGTCGCGCGCCCGCGGCCCCGGCCTCTCCCTGGATCGCGCTCTCCCCTCTCCTCCCTCGCGCGCCCCCTCTCCCGTTACTTGGCCCCCCCCACCGGCGCGCGTGCGCACTTCGCCTCCCGTCGGGAGAGTGCGCCACAAGGGTTCCTGAGCTCTCACCCCCATCTCTGGGCTTTGCCTCCCCCTCCTTCTCGCCCATTCCATGAATTTCTGCCCCCCCACCCCCTCGCGAGCGAGTAGGTCCACCGGCTCCTTTCCCCATCTAGCAGGAACAAGGAGGTGGGGATTATTGTCCACAAAAGGGACTAGACATTGTGTTCTGGGTCCCACAACTCATCATAAAGAGGTGGTTATAGTTCCCATCAGGAGCCGTGAGTAGGGGACTGTGCGTCCAGCAGCACCCGAGGCTCTTCGGCGCCTGAGGCTCTAAGGTGCGAGCGTGTCCCCAGGGTGCTCAGAGGTTCTTTGGAGTGCTGTGGCCTCGGAATGTGAGCACCCTCGCATCTTACCCTCCCCTTCGCCGGCGATCTTCCAGTTACATAAGTGGAGTGGGACATAGTAGGTAACGGGCTCTCATCGCCCTGGAGCGCTCGGGATCACCGGTACCAGATGGAGCAAGTTCATCGCGACGCTGTGGCTCCTGTTCATTGTGCCTGAAAGGTTATTCTCTGTTCAGTTTGGTTATGACCGAATCACCCAAACTGAAACTCAGATGACTTTTATATGGCAGTGGCAATGTTTCTGTGGTTTTGCACTAAAGACTTAAGGTCATTATGAAGAGTTTAAAAGGATTGCTCTCGCAGGGGAGACCGTTTATGACATTGCTAAGTATGGACCCCAAGGGGGAGAAAGCTCATTGTGGAATTGCTCTGTGGCGGTGACTTCTGTTGTGAGTGTGTTCGGGTGTGGGTTGGTCACAGCAGAAATGGGCTCCACCACAAAATTGATATTCCTGACTCATGGTCAGGCAGATGTGTGCTTCTGGTTATTTTTCCAGGAACAGGAATGGGCTCTGCCGAGGCTTGCACACGTTGTGTCTCTGCTGTGCGGGATCAGTACCCCAAACTGTGAGATAACAGGATCGAATTCATGGGTTGGTTGGTGATCCAGGAACCATACCTACTTGGATGTGATACTGAGTGACTTAGGCGTTGTAGGACTCTCATAAGTTTTAGGCATTTTGTTATACTGTAAAAAGCATATACGGCCTCGGTAGTAACGTTGCACTAATAGGTAATTATTACTCTAGAGAATTTTGGGTTCCGTGGCTGGAATGTTCATCTGTATCTCAGCAATTTCAGTTAATAACCAGATTAAGCTGACCTCTTGAGTCTTTTGAAATCTGCTGGGTCCCTATAATAAGATGGGGTCTGGATTTTTTA